>NC_142515.1:62231470-62539558 GCF_057876585.1 Rhinolophus sinicus | reverse complement strand
GAGGCCCTCCCTGTTTCTCCCAGGTAGAGTTACCTGCTCATTTTCAATCATCCCAGAAACCTTGCAACTAGTTCCATTTTAATTTTCATTGCATTATACGGTGACCACTTACTTATGTGCCAATCTCTTTACCTAAACTATTAACCCACAGAGAACAGACCAGGTCTTATTTTTCTCCATTTCACTGGTGGCAAGCAAAGGATTAGTGCCGTGTAGATGCTAAGAAAAGATTGAAGGAAAGAACAAACAACTGAATGGAAAATTACTTGAATGATGCGATGCACTAGTGACAGCATTATATATGAAAGTCTGTCATCTGGCCCCCATTCCCACCCCACCATAATGCTAAGGGAGTGGACTTGCCGAAAGCCAGCCCTTGTCACATCTCATGCACTTGGCCCATCACCTTCAGAGTACAGTCCAGACTTCTCATCAAGGCAACTCATCCCTTTATGACAGAGTTGCTACCTTTTTCACTGCTCTTCTCCTCCACCCTCCCACCTGCCATGTTCCAGGAAACAGCCAAATATCTGGACATACATGCTCCTCCTACCTCTAGGTCAATCTCTCTGCTCTATGACCCCACTTGCCTCTTCACCTACCTACTCCCTACTTGTCTCCAAGGCTTAGCTAAGATGACTCTTCCTCTAGGAAGCTTTCCTGGATCCCCTAAGTACCTTATCTGTGCCTGCCAGAATGCTACCCTTGACCCTAATAGGTTTGTCTCTTTGAGGGTCTGTGAGCTGGTTGAGGGCAGAAGCCTGGCATTGAGTGACCACTCAATAAACATTCCTGCCATGAATAGGTGGGCAGATAAATGCAGTGCCAGGTTGATCAGTAGAGTCAGCTCTAGAGGCTAACTACAAAACATTTGAAGTGTTATGGGCACACCATACCACCAGCTCGAGGCTTTGTGTTTTTGACCTTTTAAGAAAGCCTTCTTCGTGACCTTGGCCGGTTTCTGAGAAAACTTTCTTAAAATCTCCCATGGTAGCCATTAATTTTTCAGTTGCTCATTGTAATTCATTGTATGTATATACACATAATATATATTTATATGTTTATAAATACATATTCTATTGATATACTTTGACGTTATGTTGTTAGTTATCTACAAGTTGGTGATTATCTTAACATAATGAGTCAGATTTTCCTGGAATATTTCATTTTACACCCCCTTCCCACCTTTATTTTAAACCTTTTTCTATTGTTTAGTTAAATCTTTGGTAGGCAGCTTATGCTGTAATTCTTAAAAATCCTATTTGACTGTGTTTAATTCATTCACATACATGGTAATTCCTATTTTTACTTATTTCTCTCTTTTAATGTGTTCCATTTACTATGCTTTCTTTTTTCTTTTTCTTTTTCCTTTTTTTCCACTTTTTTTTTTTCTCTTTTCCTGCTTTCTGTTGAATTAATAATGCTTGCTTTCTTACTTTCCTAACTTGGCTGCTTTGGAAGTTAGAGATTCTATTACTGTTGGGAAGAGTGTCCCCTAGCATTTCAACTTACAAAATCACATTTATGTATTTCTAGCAATGTCTGAACTTGTTCAGTATCTCTAGCTCCACCCCAATAAGGTTCTGCTTTAGCACACAAACCCCTCTGCCCCATTGTCTTCCATAATTTTAGTTCCATATTGATTTTTTCTAATAAGAGTTATTGTATACTGCAACATAGGTTATGAGGAATTTTGATCATCATTTCCTCTTGCATCCTCCTCCTCTAGATTTATTTTCCTTCTTGCTGAAATCCATCTTTCAGTGAAGGTAATTAATGGGTAGACTATCTTAGAGTTACGTGACAAAAAAAAAAAAAAAAAAAAAAAGGCTTTATTTCAAATACTCTGAAAAGGGAGTTAGGTGGCTGTAGAATTCCAGCTGACGTTTCCTGTGAAGATAACTATGCATTGTTTTCTCATCGGTTTTGTGGCTGATTGGAAGTTGCTATCAGTCTGGGCATGATTCCTTTGTAGAAAATCCCTCAGATAGACTTTAAGATGTGATTTCACTGATATGTGGTATATAAACCGAAAACAATAAAAGAACAAGACAAACAAATGAGAAACAAAAACTTGTAGACACAGACAGTAGTTTAGTGGTTACCAGAGGGTAAGGGGGTGGTAGGTGGAAGATGAGGGTAAAGGGGATCCAATATGTGGTGATGGAAGAACTGACTCTGGGTGGTGAACACACAATGGGATTTATAGATGATGTAATACAGAATTGTACACCTGAAATCTATGTAATTTTATGTCCCTCCTTTGTTACTCTTGAAAGTTCTCCCATTACCACTTCTAATATTGCCCCTCCTCCTTTCCCTTTACTTCTGGAACCTGCATTAGATGAATGTTGGAGATTCTCAATGCCCCTCAATACACAGAGGGTGCCAAAAAAATGTATACACATTTTAAGAAAGGAAAGCTGTATTAAAATTGTAATACTCAATATATACAGATAACAAAAGATGAATACAAGTCACGTTTAACTTCTGTAATTATAAGAGGTGTTGAAAGTGGTTGCCATCAAAGTCCAGACACTTCTGATTATGGTGAACTACTGTTTGAGCAATGTTGACCAAAATGTCCACTTATATACATTTTTTGGCATCCCCGGGATTTTAACTTCTCTTTTAAATATTCATGTTTTGTTTTTTGTTTTCTTTTTATGGAGCTCAGACCCAGAGAGTTCAGTTAATCACACACCTCACTTCACGGCACGAAGTCCATGCAAGGTCTTTCTTCTGTTTTATTTATGTGTTTGTTTTATTCTATCATGATCGATTTTCCTCCTCCACTCCAGCAAGGGGGACAGCTCCAGTCTTTTCTATGTGTCTTTTTCATATGTGATCTTAAAAACATTCATTGTTTCCTGAACATGCATTTTTAATTTATGGAAACAGTATTGTGTTACTTAGATCAATTTGTTTTTCACTTTTTCACTAAGCACTGTATTTTGTAAGAGCCATCCATGTTATTGTGTGTTCATCACATTCATGATTCTTCTTTGCTGCACAGCAGTGCTTGGTGTGCCTCGACCATGTGTTATCAATGTACTCCGTCTATCCATCTGTATTATCTACCCATCTCCAGGAACAACCTATCTGAATTAGTGCAAGATTGCCCTTCAGAATAGTTGTAATATTGCTGCTTATGCTTTCATTAACTATGTCTGAGATCCCTACATCCATATATCCCTACCAGCATTTGGTTTTACTCAACTTTTGATTTTTGCTAGTAGTTTTGATTACTGTGTATCTCTGTGTGGCATTCTGCATAAATTTCACAACACTATTTTTCATTTCATTGATTTTGTCTTTTACAGTGCCCAGTTTTTATCCCATCTATTAAGATTTAAGTTTTTTGTTTTCATGGATTTCTAATTATTTTTCAGTTACGCATTCATTTGTGTTTGATTCATAGTCTCCTGTTTTATTTTGTAAACAGCTGCTTTTTTCCTTTAGGTAACATTGGTTAATAACAGTATGTAAGTTTCAGGTGTATAACACTGTAATTTAAAATCTGTATACTCTATGGCGTGTTCACCACCAAAATTCTAGTTTCCCTTCGTCACCATACATTTGACCCCCTTTACCCATTTCACTCCCCCACCACCCTCCTTCCCCTCTGGAACCACCAATCTGTTGTCTGTATCTGTGAGTTTGTTTTTGCTTTGTTTTTTCATTTGTTTCTTTTTTGTTTTATATTCCACATATGAGTGAAATCATACAGTTCTTATCCTTTTCTATTTGACTTATTTCACTTAGGTTAATATCCTCAAGGTCTATCCATGTTGTCACAAATGGCAATATTTCATCTTTTTGTAACTGAGTATTATTCTATTGTGTATACCTTCCACATCTTTAGCCATTCATCTGTCGGTGAACACTTAGGTTGCTTCCATATCTTGGCTATTGTAAATAATGCTGCAGTGAACATAGGGGTGCATGTAACTTTTCAAATTAGTATTTTCATATTCTTTAGATAAATACCCAGAAGAGGAATTGGTGAGTCATAAGGTAGTTCTATTCTTAATTTTTTGAGGAATCTCCATGCTGTTTTCCATAGTGGCTGCACCAACCTGCAATCCCATCAACAATGCACAAAAGTTGCCTTTTCTCCACATCCTTGCCAACACCTGACTTTTTGGTAATAACTATTTGATAGGTATGAGGTGATATCTCATTGTGGTTTTAACTTACATTTCCCTTATGATTAGAATCACCTGTTGTTTTTGATTAATAGCATTTCTTTCATTATGTCTTAGAAAATGTTAAATATCTTTATTTTCAAGACCAGTTGAAACTGCAACCTACTATCCCTCAGCCCCACATTCCTGATGCACTTTACTTTGTTCTACATTTCTTCTGTAGCGCTTATCAATGTCTAACATATTATATAACTTATTTTGTCTAGCTCCCTCCCTCAATCCAAGGTAGGGATTTTGATCTAGTTTTTGATGTATCAATAGCACCTAGCAAAGAAAAGCTGCCCAACACATTTGTTTAATTGATCAATGAATGTATTTGTCTATATTATCTTCATTTCCTTTGAAGTGAATCCTTCACTTTTCTTGTGTCTTGGTTGACTGTTATAGTGGTAGTTTCCCCATGTGGTATAAGTGTCCTCGTGTGCACAAGAAGTGGTATTGTTTCTCATTTTAGTTACTTCTTCCTGTCCCTGAGATCACTGCTCTTTTCTGTCACTTTTGCTGTTGCCTTCAGCGAGCTCCTGGGACCTGTACACAAATTTTATACTGGTGCCCAGGGTTCTTGCCACAGGCATATTACTGATCTGTCCCCGGGCCAGGGCATCACTTGTCTTGGCTTCCAGAAGAGTGGCTACCTCTTTTCCCTCTTGCCACCCCAGGCAACTGTTTATTGATGTCTGTAACCACAGGCAGTGATCTCAAGTTTGATGCCAAGGCTGTGCTCAGAGCCCAACCTGTGGGCTCCCTACAGGGAGCCTTGCTCCAGACAACTCCCCAGCAGTAGCGTGAGCTCAGTCACTGTTCACAGTGGCAGTCGGCTTAGCGGTACCAGCATCCATCCCTGCAGCTTCAGCCTGGTCACGTGGGTTCACATGTTGATTCTGGTTCTTGGAGATGCTTATCTTGCTTGTGAATGTGGCTCTATCTTCTCAATATTTTAAAAATATTTCTGAAAATACTTTTTTATTACCCCATTGTCACTTCCATGAATTTTACAAGTCTGTTTTATACTTCAAAAGTCACGCATTGACTCTTCTCCTCCACTCTGTATTTAAGGCCCTAGACCACTCTCTGAGCCATAAAGGTTGGGTGAAAACATCTGTAACATCCAAATATATATACACGCTTGCATCTGTTCTCTCCCCTCCTAGTTCTTCACTGGGTATATGGGGCATCATCTCCTTTGGGTGGGCTGGTTAGATTTTGTGCTTCTCTGTCAGTCAGCTTGGGTTCCCATAACAAAATACCACACCCTGGGTGCCTTGAACAAGAGAAATATATGTTCTCACAGTTCTGGAGACTGGCAATCAAAGATCAAGGTGCTGGCAGGGTTGCTTTCTCCTGAGGTCTCTCTCCTTGGCTTGCAGATGGCTGTCTTCTTGCTGTATCCTTGCATGGTCTTTCCTCCATGAGAGGAGAGAGAGAGAGAGAGAGAGAGAGAGCGAGCGCTCGGGTGTCTATCCTCTTACAAGAGCACCATTGTATTTGATTAGAGCCCCATCCTTATGAACTCGTTTAATCTTAATTACCTCCTAAAGGCCCCATCTCCAAATATAATCCCTTTGGGCACTAGGGTTTCAACATATGAACAGGGAGTGGGGCACAATTCAGTGCAGGGCATTCCTACTAAAACCTTTGTTACCACCAAACAGAAACAAATAATACACTAAAGGGAAACTCATGGATTTGTACATCTCTTCTTTTAGTCAATGGTCAACAAGAATAAAGGGGCACATTTTGCGATTCACACTTCACAAACATGGCCACTTGTACACACATCCTTTCATCCTCACAAATCTCTATTGTGCGTGACACAATCTCTAAGACTGTATGTGGGGGGTTGTCCAGTAAGGCAGAATTTTACATGATTTTGGTAAGACCAACTGCTAGTCACCAATAAAGACAACAAATACCTTGGAGCAGACTTTCTTTATTCTGCTTTGTTCTCACTGCCGTAGAGGCCTCGTCTGGTAACTTGACGTTAGTGAGTAAGCACCTACTGCATATATTTACTATTTTGCATGGAGAGGGTCATTCTTCCCAATAGTACTCATGGTTTCTGGGGAGCAGTCAAGGCCCCAAATCCTCCCCCTTTTGAGGTTTAATATTTGCAAGTAGAGTGAGTAGGCCCTGCTAGGTAGAACTGATAGGAAAGGACAGGGTTCCCTGACGGGAGATTCTCTGTGAGGGCAGAGAAGGAGGGACCAGTTACCCTGTCCCAACACAGGCCCCAGGTGGCCGTGAGAAGAGACAGCTAAGCCTGGACATGCCTCCTGTCTGGGAGTGTCTTGGGAACGTATGTGGTGCGAGTATGAGTGTGTGTAGGTAAGCCAAAGCAGCTGGCTACCTGAGTGATGGAACACTGGGAGTACAGGCCCACGGAGCCTAGGCCCACTGGACCACATGACTGTCTGACAGCTGCCTCCCCTCCTCCCGCCCTCACCCAGTGCTACTGTGCACCCACACCACCAGACCCAGAACTTTCTGCAGAAGGCTTGCCGAAACAGTATAAAGCAGCAAGAACAATGCTCAGAAGAGAGGGGCAGGGAGCAGATCAGGAAGAAAATCAGCCTGACTTGGGGTGGTGCCAGCCTCCCTAGGCTCAGGGCTGATGATCTGATGCCAGGAGGAAGGGTGCTCGTTGGGGTGGGAGAGAGGGGGTAAACACATGCTATTTTAAAACAAACAGTAGGCAGAACACGACTTCATTTTGTACACCAAGCTCATGAATTGCCTTCACTATTTTGCAGTCAAGGAAACCAAAGCAAAAATATTTATTTATGGATTGAACACATGTTTATTTAGCACCTATTTTGCACCAGAACGAAAATTAGGTGGTAGAGACTCAGAGAGAAGCAACACAGACTTACCTGTGAGCTGGGCAGGAAGCACCTCAAAAACCTGTGCTGATGCCACATGACATGTATAGGACAATAAAGCCTGGGGAGCTGGGAAGGAGGGCTTCCCAGGGGAGGTGGCCCCTGGGCAGTGCCTTGAGGAATTAATAAGAGTTTGTCCGGGAAGAAGAAGGTGACAAGTACAGTAGAAGAAGCCCCTTCTGGTCAGGGTGGTGGCAGCCAGGTGTCTTTATTCCACTTCTCTGAAAGTCCGAGTCTCCCTTCCAGTGGGTGGGGCTGAGCCCATCTGTCACCACAGATGGTTCCAGAGAGGAACTGGCGGTTACCCACACTGGCTGATGTGAAATCTGCAGGCAGGGGCGTCAGGGTGTTTGTGCAGCAAGCTCCAGCATCGGAACTCTACGTGCTGCACTTGGCATGTTCCCCCCACACGGGAACATTTCCCATGAATCTGGCCAAACTGGAGCTGATGCTGGAGACAGAGACCTCCCCAGCCTGGCAGGCCCCTCTGCCCAAGTGGAATTCTCCCCAGGGGGAGCCCCATCAGCAACTCCTGCCCTCATCTGCTTTTCATCACCCACCCTCCGAGGCACAGCCCCTCACGTTAACAAAACATCTTTGCAATCATCAACTTCTTGCTGCTGGGTCAGGAAGATCACCTTCATGGCAGGTGTGATGGGTGAAGCTCTTGGACTGGGCACTTCGGTAAATCACGATTTCTCTAGGTCTGGGGGTGCGTCCGGGGATGGCGAGCCCTGCACAGCATCTCAGGTTCCCAGAGCAATCTGGTCTGTGTCAGCTGAGCACTCCCCAGGCCCCAGCTGGTTGCAGGATGCTCTCTGGCAGAGGTCTGGGTTCTGACGAGGCTCTGTTTGTCTACAGATCACATTGTGGTACCCACGAGGGAGGCTGCTAACAGAATCAGGGAGCATCCGGGATCCTTCATCCCACAGTTTCTTAAGTTGCCGTCAATAGGACTTTGGCTAAACCTGTTCCTCATCTCTCCAAATAAGTTACAGAAAGCAGTTTATGTGCCATCACACATGTCAGCAATCAAATGACAGCCCCCAGGAGGCCCCACACCCCTGGCAGAGGGTGTTGTTGGTGAGTCGGTGTTATTTGAAGCCAGGACCTCAAAAGCATTAAGATGTGTTGGAAAGGGAGGGATTGCAACCCCATCTCTCTGTTGTGGAATGCATGTACCTGACGAGGCTTTCTAAGAAACAGGGGCATTCTATGGAAAACGCACCGGATGATTGCTGACCATCCCCTCCCCTTCCCCTGGTAGAGACAATGGCAGGGATGCTCAGACATCTGGGAGAGCACGAGGATATATGACTGTCAACATGGGCCTTCCACGTTGTTCGTGTGTGGTAGGAATGTCTTATGCTGATTCCCAGTTGGACGCTCCAGACCAGGGAGAAAATGGGCCCAGCTGGATGGGGTGTGGGGTGTTTTTTCACATGGGCAGTGGCTCTCAGGGACCCATTGAAGGTGCCTACCACAGGTACAGGTTTAAAAGGGACTGTACTGAGATGGGACATCTGAGGAGAAGCTACAGCTAGAAACAGCAGAGGCCCAGTTGGCCCCTGTGACCGTCAGGCTCAAGGTCTTGGAGTATGCCCCGTGGAGCCATGAACATGGAGAATGGGCGAGCCCTTGTTGTTGGAGCTGTACTAACCCCCATTTCTGCAGCCAATCAAGGAGCTGGCTAAAGGCCAGGGACACACTTCTTCCAGGTTTTTGAATGGTGTTCAAGCCTTATAAAGATATTTCTTTGTGCCTGAGAGCTCTTGGTGTTCCTGGCCATCCGACCTTTCTTTGGGCTCTGTCAGGCAATGAGGAGAGCAGGAGAAGCAGCCTGGAAAAAGTGTTCCCATGCAGGTGTCTGCACCCTGGCCAGTGCCTGGGGACGACAAGAACCTTTGCAAAGGGAGAAGCCATCTAGTAAATAAAGGAGAATGAAAAGCTGAGAGGGAGATGAGACCCTGAGTCAAATGAAAAGCACGAAATACTGAGTAGCAGAAAGAGACACCAGTGGCAAGCAAGAGGCAGAGGAGCCAGAAGCCCAGGAGAGATGCAGGCAAACGAGCTTTTGAGTTACAGGTGTTTTGATGAAGCTCACGTCCTATGGTGGGTTACAAAATGACCACCGAGCTTACAGCTCCTCCCGTCCCGTGTTGGAGTCTGTCTCAACCCCCGGGATCTGGGCTGGCCTTGTGACTTGCTTTGGCCTGTGGGATGGCAGCAAATGTGACATGAGCAGAGACTTACATGTCCATTAGGGCATCTCCCCTTGTTGCTCTTGGAACTCTACTGTCATGTGATTAAGTCTGGAAACCTTGTGATGATGAGACATGAAGCCCAATCGTCTTCCTCCTCCTTTTCCTTCTCCTTCTCCACATTTAAAATACATTTTAAATATCTCTTTCTCCAAGGACCCTTTCCTAACCCATCAGGATGAATAAGGAACCTCCTCTGGGTTTTGGTAGAAAGCAATTTACCATCTCATGTAGTAATTTGAGGTATACCTATTACCCCACTAGAATACATACTAACATCTCAAAGTGTGGGATCTGACCATTTGGCTTTGCAGCTCATGCCTCTAGCACCGGAGCTGATAGACAGTAGGCATTCAGTACACAATTGTGGAAGAAAGGGATGAAGGAGGGAGGGAGGGAACAAGGAGAGAGGAAGGAAGAAAACAAGGAAGGAAGGAAGGCCACTTGGATCTTACGTGGTAACTGAAATAAATAGTGTTGACAGGACTTCTGTCATTTAACATAAAATCATAGACTCTCAGAATGGGAAAGAATCTTGATATTAATAGCTGCTGTTTCATAATTATTTTTTCTTACTTGAGTCTCATAACAGTATTGTGAAACAGGCATAAAAGATAATTTTCATTCTTATTTTCAGATATATCTTATTCTCATAGCTCATAAATTTCACTTCTGTCTTAGACAGCGGAGTTGAATGGCTTGCTCAGCATCATGATGTCAGTAAGTGGCAGAGCTCGAGCCAGGGTTTCTGATCAAGTACCCAACACCATCCCGTCTGGAGGTCATCCGGGCCAGTGCTTCCCAGACTCTCGTCATTCAGGTGATGCCTTCAAAAGCTTTGCCATATATGAACCATCTGTCGCCAATATTTTACTGACTTTTTCCTTTAAATTGACTTATTTTAACTTGAGCATATTTACTTCTGATAACTGTGTAGGGATATTTAATAGTGATTTTAATGTGCAGTTTCCTAATGTCTAATGATGCTTGAACATTTTTTCACGTGCTTATTTTACATCTGTACATTCTCTTCAGTGCAATGTCACTTTATGTATTTTGTCCATTTACTTATTGGATTGTTTGAATTTTTTACTGTTGATATTTTGAGAATTTTCTTTTGGTCTAGATACTGGTCCTTTGTTGGATATGTGGTTTGCAAATGTTTTCTCCCAGCCTATAGCTTACCTTTTTATCCTCTTAACAGGCCTTTTGTGGAGCAAAAGTTTTTATATTTTATGAAGTGTAATTTATCAATTTTTCTATTTATATATTGTGCTTTTGGTGCCAAGTCTAAGAACTCTTTGTGTAGCCCTAGCTCCTGGAGACTATTTTGTATTATTTTTAAGTTTTATAGTTTTATGTTTTACATTTAAATTATGATCCATTTTGAGTTAATTTTGATAATGGATTAATGCTTAGGTTGAGATCTTTTGGGGTTTTGTTTTGTTTTGTTTTGTTTTTGCTTATGAATGCCCAATTGCTCCAGCACCGTTTGTTGAAAAGTCTCTTCCCTCCATTGAATGTACTTCTGCCAAAAATCAGATGGGCATATTTGTGTGAATCTGTTTCTTAGCTCTTTATTCTGTCCCACTGATCAATTTATATGTCTCTCCTTCCACAAATACCACACAACTTAGATTACTGTAGTTAGGTAATAAGTCTTGAAATTAGTTAGACTGATTCTTCCCACATCATTATTCCATTTAAAAACTGTCTTAGCTATTCAAGTTCCTTCCTTTTCCATATACATTTTAGAACAAATTTTCCTACATCAAAAAAAAAAAAAAATAAGGCAAAGCAAAAAAACAAACAAAACAAACAAATGAAAAAAAAAAACAACTTGCTAGGGTTTTGATGAAGGTTTGCATTAAGCCTGTATGTCAACTTATGGAATAGTGACATCTTTACTATGCCGAGACTCCAATCTGGTATGCATCTCCATTTATTTAGCTATTCTTTGATTTCTTTCATCAATATTTTATAGTTTTCAGCATAGAAATTCTGTACATATTTTGTTAGATTCATACAAAAGTATTTCATTTTGGGAGTAATCATAAATGGTATTGTATTTTTAAAATAAACCTTTGTTACTCCATAAATGAAAAACAGGTACCACTGCCATAAATAGAGAATAACCACAAAAATACATAATTTTAAGCGAAAAAAACATAATTTTTTTCAACTTTGATCTGTGTACTTTGTAATCTGTATACCAATCATGCATGCACCACACTTTGGAATGTAATCCAATCTTCAATGATTCATGACTAACTAATAAGACATTTCTAAAATATGACCATCCACACTTTATGTAAAACCCTTAGGTTTGGGAAACTCACTGCGTCCTAAGGTAGCTAATTCTATAGGCAAAGAGTTCCAGTTGTTGAAAACTCCTTTGGTTGAGCTGAAATCTGCAGTCCTTTCCCACCCCAGTTCCAAATTTTGGAGCCGAGGGTTAGATGCCATCAGCAACTTCAAGGTGACTCAAAGTAGGACTTGCATTGTATGCTTTCCCATGCCAGCAGGATGCCATTCCCTGCAACTGAGTGGGACTGTGCAGTGTCTCACTGCCTGGCTCTAGACATCTTGTCTACCCTCAGCATTCCCTCAGCCTTTCGGCTGGCTGGGAGGGAACCAAGGACATCCACCTCAATTGCCCCTCTGTCCCACCATAGTCACACATATCTGACTGACCCCAACATTTCCATTTTTGCAGCCCAGGTACCCTCACAGGACATGGCAGAAGAGTAAATCACTTTCATATTCATTCCACCCTCACTTGAATGAACAGGGGACTCTTCCAGAGTCTGGGGACAGATGGAGGAATAAGACAAAGCTCCTATTCTCCAGGAGCTCAGAAACACATGTAAGTGAAAAATGTGAAATCGTGAATCACTAGGGTGATGATGGATGTCTGTATAAAAACCCACAGGGATCTAGTGGCCAGGTTTCCCTGGGGAACTGAAAATATCAAGTAGCATTTTATCTACTTGAGGACCCAGTAAGGTAGAGATATTTATCACCATTGTTCAGTTGAAAAAACTGAGACTTTTACACAGTTTCCCCAAGATTGTAAAGTCAGCACATGACAGAACCGGTTTGGGCTTTAGGCCAAAGCCCAAGCTTTTTTTTTTTTTTTTTTTTTTTTTTTTTTTTTTTCCATTGAGCAAGTGGAAAGCTCTCAGTATTTATTGAATGAATGAAAAAGGTAGAAATGAATTCTATGCTGTCTGCCAAGAAGTTTCCCCAGAGGCAAGGGCTGTTCATGCTCCTGCACTGGGTCTGTGTAGCCTGCCCCGGGAGCCCCAAGCCAGCGCCAGTCGCAGTCTAGGGAGGAACACTCCCTCCCTCCTTCCCGGAAGGCCTGCAAGCTCCTCTTCACACTCCCAGGCTGTTTGCTCAGCTCCACTCACACGCTGAATGTATTTGAATAAATGGTCTTTTCTGAACCTTGGCCAGGGCCACGAGAGGGCCAGTGGTGAGGGGGGTAAGGAAGTGTGGGGCAGGGGAATGAGAAGCCCTGAGTTCATAGCATAGGATCTGCTGCCCAAGGGGGCAAAGCAATTTGTCCAAGGATACAGTTTCATCAGCTGAGAGCCAAGATTTGGATTCCAGGTTCGCCTGGGCCCTTCCCACATGCCCCTCCACCTCTGCAGAGTCAGGAACAGGCTGCGGCAGCCAGCAACGCTGAGTGTACAGGTGATCCTAGAGACAGAGGGGCCAATATGGAGCCCCTGGGCCAGGAAGGACAAGCGATCTGCTCTGCCCAGGCAGTGCCATGCCAGGGCCCACCTTGCCTGCCTCCTTAGAGCCCTGGACAGCATCCCTTTCTAAGTTCCCCCCGGCGGGGCCCAGTGCACTGCAACATCTCAGTGCGGCTCCCAGTGAACCCGACGAACCCTTGGGGGCTTTATTTTCATTTCTTCTTGGCAGGACGTAACTTCCTGCTTCTAAGAAAAACATCTTTAAGCAGAGCCATGAACCAGTTCCAGGGTGTCCCACACAACCCCCAGCTCCAACAGCACAACGTGATGAGCTAAATGAAGCCCGATTGGAAGCACATGGAGCCTGTTTCCTTTCAAAGTCCCCAAGGATCTTGGGCCTGGAGGAGAGGGGTGTTTGATAAATCATGTTGGAGCTTTTATCAGGTCCATTGTTTTCAAAGAAAAGCCAGGAGAGGGAGCTAGAGCCAACGCAGCCCCAGAATTCATGACGGGAGTATTAAAGAGTCAGAGCTGCCAGGCCAACAAGAGGAAGGAACTGGTGTTTCTTGAGTACCTACTATGTGCCAGGTTCTGGGCTAATCCAGGGGCCAGAGAGAGAAGTAAGCCAAGCATGTGTCCGGACTCAGGCAGAGAAGCCGCCTTCACAGACTGTAGTTGCAAGGCACAGAGAGCAGCGGCATGGGGATTCTGAACATGTGCTGACATTCACTGGGGTACCTGGCGCTGAGCTGTTGTTACTGGTGCTCCATCCTGACCCTCACCTCTGTGACAAAGGGGACGTGAACGTGTGTAAGCCAAGGTGCAGTGTTTGGAATCACCTCCCTCTACCAGTGCAGCATACCTCTCTCTGCCTGGCCCAGAGTCTAGAGGAGAGCACAGACGACCAGGGAAAGACAGAGAGCTGGAGGAGGGAAGCAGCTGAGGCCCCGAGGGGTCCAGCAGTGTCACATGCCCCTGTCCCTGGGCAGCTGGGTAGGCTCCACATCGGGCCCGTGGGAACCCTCACCAGGAAGAGGAATCTTGCCTGGTCAAGCTGTGGCCCAAACAACTAGCCTTGCTCACGATCATGGCCTGGATGCAGACCACACACAGGAGTTACTAGGTTTGAAACTTAGCTTTAGTGGTTTATAAACAAATATCCTCTCGCTTCATTAAAAATTTCCTCGCAACCTGTGGTACAGAGCATTGATTTATAGAAGCTCTTTCGCATGGGACAGGACAGAGTGCTAAGACTAACGGGCTTTGGAACCTGACAGACCTGGTTCCAATGATGCCTTCTCAGCTGACTCCGTTTCCAGTCATCAGTTTTCTTATCTGTAAAATGCAAACAAGGACATTGACCTTGCATTTGGTGTGAGGGTTATTTTAGTTATTCATGTACCCCTTTTTGTTACAAAAAAATTAGGCTGACTTACAAGGATACATAAGTTGGACTAAAATGGTAGAAACATAAAACTAGAAGAAGGAAGAGAAGGAAAGGAGAGGATAGAAAATGAATCTAAGAATAAGGCTAAAAAACCATACACAGGTACCATGATGGTATTTTACTTTCTAAGGTTGAAAATCTGTTTTATCTCCAAGAATGCTTGTAACCCACAAGAAAAAGGCACCTGGGTGTTCCACAGTTCATGAAGGTCCCACCATGATGCAGAACAAATCTCCACAACAATCTGAACACTTCTTGGTACCAAGACAAGGCAGGAATTAAATCTGGAAGTCTTTTTAAAG
This sequence comes from Rhinolophus sinicus, assembly GCF_057876585.1. Taxonomy (NCBI): domain Eukaryota; kingdom Metazoa; phylum Chordata; class Mammalia; order Chiroptera; family Rhinolophidae; genus Rhinolophus; species Rhinolophus sinicus. The sequence goes on along the minus strand of NC_142515.1, from coordinate 62,524,757 downwards.
AGAATGCACTGGGAAATAATGAATGATGTCCCAGGGAAATTTTATCAGTTCTTACAGAAGGCAACCTCTTGGTCTGGGAAAAAAGCATCGTGCAGAAAAAGCAATTTAGTAAAAGTGATTGTCTGTGCACTCCAGGTGCCCAGCTCTTTGCTAAGCTGACTTGATATAAATATAGATTTCACAATAGCAGGAAGAATGATATAGCTAATGATCTTTCAAGAAATCATCCCTGTTACATGCCGGCAAATTGAAGACTATTCTCTCCAACAGATACGGGATAGGCAGCTGCTCTTGGTTGCTGATTAAATGCAGACCCCATAAGTTTGGCAAGAAGTTGAGTGGAGGAAGTGCTGGCCTCCTCCTGGGAAAACTGAGATGCCCAACAATGACTCAGGCCTGAGTTCTGCTAAGGGGAGTGTGTGTATGTGTCTGTCTGTGTGTTTCATAATCCTCTGTAGAACATTATTTTGAATCCACTAGAAAATACAGACTTCAATGGAGGATCAAGGCCCTAACATATACACATCTTATTAAATGGACACAATAGTTTTAGTCGTGAAAGTGTTCAGGGCCAGTGAAATCAGCTAACCATTTCCAATCAAATAAGCATCTCCACAGAGCATTTGAAACTTGTGTTTGAACAACGCTGCTTCCCAGGAATGGTAAGCAAATTTTTAGTGAGGCGAGTGATTTATTTAAAGAGATTCTTGTTTATAAACCCCTTACATTGAATGTTGTCTACAAAACTATAATTTAAAGAGGAGTTGGTCCTGCATTCAAATAGTGCATAGCTACAATGTATGGCTGTTTGGGCCATAGACAGACTGCGACACCACCTCTCATGAGTAGCATAGAGGATGCATGTGTTTATATTATGGATATTTTCTCCCAGGCTATTATGTATTCACCTTATGTGAAAATAAGATAGATAATAAACAAAAAAATTGGGCAGTATATTTTTTAGTGCTAGAATATATTTTCCTAATGTTTTAATTTTTTAGCAGTGATACACTTAGTAGTAAAAATCCCAACAATGCTGCAAGTATAGAGTAAAACCTTCCTTTTCCTTTCCTCCCCACTCTACTCTCCAAGTGTAATCACTTTTCAAAGTTTCTGATTTTGCTTTTCCTGGTCGTGACCTCCATGCTCTCAATAATATGTTCAGAGCTCTATTTCTTCACTCAACAGTGCCTCTTGGCTCCCCCTACTTAAAAAGAAAAAAAATAGAAAATTTAAATTACTTCCATCAGATTTTACTCAGCCCAAACTTTATTTATATATGTAATTTTATTAGTTCTAATTTAGCTCTTTTAGCTTACCTTTATGATTTTTAAATATATTCAGGCTATTTCTTGATCTCTATGGAGCACCTTTTAAGTGTTCACCATGTGAACTGAAGGAATTAAAACCCCTTCATTCTCTGCTCTTCTCCTTCCTTCTTCATCTCATTTTCTGTCATTTCTATTATTTCACACTGTTAAGGTTTATAATATTTTCTTTCTCCTCTGTCGATGTATCATTCTATTGAATCTAATATGTCATCAGTTCTCTGACACACCAATGTTTTATGTTTCCTTAAGTAAAAAACAAACAAACAAAAAATGCTGCCAATGATATTCCACCAATTATAAATTATATCACAATTTGAAGGACTCTAAACTCTGAAAAAATGTGTATTAGAATTTATGAAACATGGTTATTAGTTTCCTGAGCTTTGCCTGTAGGTAAATTCTAAAAATAAAAATAAACCACATTTATAATACTTTTTATTGTGTAATATACCAGTAGAGTGATTAGGACTGTAGAGAAGGAATATACACTTTTGTCACTAAACCCGTGCTACTCAAATAGAATTGTTCCGTGTCAAAGAGACTCTCTTTTCCCATAGTCTATAATATGTCCTAAATCATGAAACATTTGAATCGTCTTCATCTGGTTTTTTTATATACCTTTCCTGGAACGTCTATTGTATATATTTTTCTTATAATAAAAAAGAGACTCCTTGTCTTTACCTTATCACTAAGAGTGTCTCACCCCAAAACCAAATTTATGTTGTATGTTGTAAAATGCACTTGTTTTCTTGAAAATGTTCTTCTTGGGACCCTCTGGTTGGACCAGGCTAGTTTCTAGACCTGCCACATAGCTGCCATCCTTAGATTTTGCCAACTTTGAGTACTGGTTTATATCTTTAATTCCTTAAAAGCATACATTTTCACCTCTTTATTAGAACACTTTTTCATTATTTATAGCATATTCTCAAGTGATTTTTCTTTGAAGAGTGAGAAGTAAGTATGCACTTCCAGATCTGAGAATACCCCAAGTAAATTTCTGACTAAGCATGTTCATTTACCTCTGTTCCCTCACTACACCCCACCAAAATGATAATAAAGTGATTTTTTTAAGCACAAACAATTTTTTAAAAGAGAAAGGAGAGTAGTTAATATCAACAAAATGTTATAAGCTAAGAGGTGGAATAATAAATGGTAAATGGCTGAGCAGGATCACAAGCCTCAAAACCTCAAAGGGTAAATGGCTGACATTCCAATCTACCATTGACCCTCCAGAGGCTCAGGGACTGGTGGCCCAGCTGCCTCTGGGCCTGAGGGTCAGGAGGGCGGGACACGGGGGTTTGCTGTCAGTATATTTGAGTTTGTTAATGGTTCCCTCCAGGAACTGATAATCTGTGGTTATCTGTTCCTGTATATAATTAAATTATGATTGTAATTAAAAAGCCAGGCACACACAGCTCTTTTTAGTCTGCTCATTCATGCTCCTCCTGTTCTCACTGCTATTGTGAAAAATTTCCCTCCCTTCTATGTTCCTTTATTATCATTTCACTAGAAATTTAGGGAACATGTGTGTCTGTGTGTGTGCGTGTGTGTGTGTGAGTGTGTGTGAGAGAGAGAGAGAGAGAGAGAGAGAGAGAGAGAGAGAGAATAAATGATAGATGATCGAGGATAAGTAGATAGATGGAAGATAGATAGATAGATAGATAGATAGATAGATAGATAGATAGATAGATAGATAGATAGATAGATAGATAGAAGATAGATAGACAGTCAACAATTTTGAACTAGTATCACAGCTGGAAACATTTAAGTTTTTGCCAGGAGATGATTCCTCCTGACTCATGGTGAAGGTCCTCTAAATTTGGTCCCTGATTCAAAAGCAGCACTCTTTGTTGACCTCATGTAGCTTTGTCCATAACCAAGTTACATCAATAAGTTAAAGGTCATTGAACAGTAATGAGGTCCACCATTAAGGCAGCATAAATGTGATGTTTCCCAAGTGGTAAATGGTGGAACGTTAGGCTATGTGTGTAAAGCCCTCTGGCTACATCTGGAAGACATTGGCTTTAAAAACCCTGTCTTACAGTGTGTCCACCAAGAAACAACAAGATTTGGATAGAGTGTCTGTTAATTAAATTTGCAGGGAGAAGAGAGAGGTCTTTTTAAAGACAAAATTTCCTTTTCGCAAACCACATGGAATCATGACTATAGAGCTAAGAAAGGTGAGTGAGGGTTCCAGAAGCAGAGCCCACCCTGTATTCTGAAGTCTTTTAAGGCCTGGATTTTTTTAATCCACCTCTCAAACTGAGGGACTATTGCCCAACTGGACTGTTCCTGTGTTAGTCTGCTTGGGCTGCCATAACAAATACCGTAGCCTGAATGGCATAAGCAATAAATACGTATTTTCTCACAGTTCTAGGGGCTGGAAAGTCTAAGATGAAGGTTCCAGCAGAGTTTGGTTTCTGATGAGAGCTCTCTTCCTGCCTTGCAGATGGCTGCTTTCTGTCTATGTCCTCATATGGTGTGGGGAACGGGGCGGGGGTGGAGAGAGAGAGAGAGAGAGAGAGAGAGAGAGAGAGAGAGAGAGAGAGAGGAAGAGAGGAAGAGAGAGAAGAGATCTCTGGTGTCTCTTCCTCTTTTACAAGGACACAAATTCTATTGGATTAGGGCCACACCCTTATGAACTCATTTAACTTCAATCACTGTCTTAAGGGCCCTATCTCCAAATACATTGGGGACATTGGGGGTTAGGACTTCATCAGATGAATTTGGGGAACACAATTCAGTCTATAGCAGTGCCCTAGGATCCACACACATGGGCCCAGTGGCCATTATTCATAGAAGAGAACAGAAAAAACTCCAGCATCTACATTGATCTAGGAGTCTTTCACCTCACTAAGTGGACAAACAGCTTGTTTCAGCTGCTACCCCACAAAAAGACTATGGAACCCAAGTTCTGTCTATTATAAAGAGAACAGTGGCTGCTCTTGGTTTCTATCTAGTTCTTTATGTTAGAGTATCACTGTGTAGCACATGGCCACAGGTGTTGGTTCCGATCCAGGCCCTTCCATTCACTACTTTTGTGAGTTTAAGCAAGTTATTTAAATGCTCTGAGTCTTAGTTTTCTCATCTGTAAAATAGGTATCATGGTGCCAATCTCAAGACAACTGGGAGGATTAAGTAAGTAATGTGTGTCAGGAATGCAGTGCTGTACATGATGAAGGGTGCAGCCCACAAATATTCACTCCTTGCTTCTTTCCTGCCCTTCACACGACTGAGGACACTCTGTGGGTTCCTTCTCATTTGGGATCCTGCAAAATATAAATTCCATTCCATATTGTTCAGGGTCCCTTTTCCTGGGAATACTCAGATACAGCTGGATCCATATGGAGGCTGCATTTCTGAGAATACAAGCCACACATGACCCAGGTTTTGGCTGTTGCAGCAGTTTCTGGGGTTCTCTTTGTTTCCTTTTTCACCCTCTTCCAAGGCGGCTCTGCCTCACATCTGCCTCAGCCCACCAGCCCCTCTGATGCTACTCTCATGGGAGGAAGCTTCAGAGCTTCTCAAAGTATGCCCTGAGCAGCACCAGCATTCCTGGGACCTGCTAAATGTACGCGGTCTCAGGCCCACCACGTCCGCACTGCATCAGGAATCTGGGCGAGGCCCACCATCAGTAGTGTCCGCAGCGTTTCAGGAGATACTGATGTACACTTGAGAACTGCTGCTTCAACGAGTGACAGGTAAGTGGGTAGGGCCCCTGGAGAGGACCAGAAGTCTCAATACAGCAGCTGGCATGTAAGGACATTCCACAAGTTACTATAGTGTCTTTTCTATTTCTTTTTTGGAGTCAGCTCTGAACTGAACACTCTAAGCAACAGTTGTCCAAGATAGCTTTTGTTTTTTTCACCACTCCATCTGTGGACAAGAAATGGTGACTGACAAAGAGCAAGTGCTCAATAGATTTTAGTGGAATGAAGGAGCCAAGCAAAGTCCTGACAAATGACTCACCTCATGGGTGGACCCAAGGGACTTAGATGGGCAGAGTGGGATGAGATCTTGTCCAGGCACACACTTTGAAAAGCATGCTATGCAACACACACGGACAAGGAAAAGTAGACTGAGCCACTACAGGCCCACTGTGGATTGTGAGATGGTGCCGAGCATGTGAAGGTCACATGTACCCCCTCCCTGAAACATACTCATACTTACGGCTGCAGCAATGGAGGTTAGGAGCCGCCTCCTCGCTGCACCAGTGGTTAGAGCAGAATAGTAATCATGCCTGAGCGTGGACTGCACTGGCTACTCTGCAGGCAACTAGGGTGCGCCTGTCCTTCAAGATGTCACACATCCCAGTGATGAGCTCCCAGGGCCTTTAGTCAGTTACCTGGATTCAAATCTCTGCTTTCACTGACTGTGCGGCCTTGGGCAGCCGGTCTCAGTTTTACTATCAGGTGGGGTCCTGGCCTAGTTAACTAACCCTATTTGTACTCTCAGTCCCTCCCTGAGCTTCCCTTAGAAACCCTGGATTCCCCGGGAGATGCTTGCTCTTCAATGTCCCCTACATGCATGCGTGTGTGTGTACACGCACACACATACATGCACACGCACCAACAGTGACTGTGAGCTGCTTGGGAGAAACCTCTTCACCCTGGAATCTCCAGTCCCAGCCCAGTGAAAATTTACTAAGTGATGTAGCGAATGGAACGCACTTCACCAGTGGTCAGTCTCTATACAAACTGAATGCTATCAAACATCCAGCTGAGAGCAGTGTAACTAGCATGGCCCTGTCTTTGAATTCCTTCTGGCAGTGGGATTTTTACTATGATGAAGAAATCTCCAAAGTGATGGAACAGAGTATCCCACTGGGCTGGCCTAGCAGCAGCAAAGGGCCTCATGTGCCCTTAAGGAGAGGGTCTGCCCCACAGCAGCACCTTCCATCCCACTTTGCTGCCATCTGAGAGCACCAGATGAAGAGGCATCCATCAAGTCTTATGTAATTCCACAGGCTGGGAGGGGCTGCGAGCCCAGCAGGCATCTCCATTGCTGAGCTGAGGTAGCAGTGCAACTGGGAGACAGCCCAAACACCAGTGATGGTATCTGTTTGATTGTCCTATGGTCAATTAGCCTTTATTTCTAAACACCCTGGGGTCACAGTGCTTCCAGCAAGCCCCCTTGCCAAGCTGCTGCCACCCTGTTGAAGACAATGCCTAACTTAATGAAGATTGATGGTCCATTGCAGCCCCCTGGGCCCCTTCCCCACAGTGGGAGGAGAGACTGTGAGGAGCCTGCGGCAGGCAGGTGCCATCTGGGCCACTGCACTAACAACTACCGCTGGCACAGACACAGACCACTAGCAAATGGGCTGTCTCACTGTTGGCCTTTATAAGCTGGTTAAAAATAAACCCTGATGAGATTGTCTCCTGACACCGCCCTGTTTCCCCACGCCCCAAATGCAAACGTGGTGAGACCCTTGCTTGGTGACCTTTTATTCTTCCCTTGGGATAAACATTGCAGCTGGCAGGCAGAGCTCCTTCATCAGGCCCCATCTTCTTTTTCTTATTCCTTGGCACTGTTTCTGGACACTTGAACGACTCTGATCTGAGTCTACTTCCAGGCCCTGCCATCCTGTCTCCTGGGTGAGACTCAGGCTTGTGGTGCCCATGTGTCTGCAGGGGGCCCGATAAGCCCCCACTCATCCATCCTCTTTCCCCAAGCCTTTCTTGAAACAACAGTTAAACCCCTCACTTCACTGGAAGGCTGTACATCGGTTCCTTCCTCTGTCTCATCATTTTGTGTATTCCACTGTCTTATTTTTAAACCTTAATCCTTTTTTTCTAATTACCAAAGGGCTACATGTTTATATAAAATAGAAAGTACAGAAGCACATAAGTTTAAGGACGGTTGTGTCCTGTCACCCCACTACCTCAGTGGGTGTGTATTTCAGTCACTCCGTGTTTACATCTCTATCCCTTTGAGGCAAGAGTGTCCCTAGAGGGGGCATGTTGCCTCACTGCCCTGTTGAGCCCTGTCAGCGGTGCAGAGCGAGAGAGCAGATGTGCGGACCCCACTCACGCTCAGCCAGAGCCAATAAGCCCTGGGTCTTCATTCTCACAGGCGTGTGTGTCTTTTTCCCGCAGTCCCACCCTTCTACTGTATGGCCTTGGAAAAGGGCAACGGGAGACGGATTTCACAACACATTCAGAGCCAGAGCAGCCTTCATGCTGTTCATGTTCAGCTAGGAGAGATAGAGTAAGAGCACTGATTTTAAAATCCACAGGCTCAGGGAAGGTGTGTAAATCCAGACCTCTGCCCCAGGATCAAGAGCAGCAGAGCTGAGCAGCTTTTTCTCAGCCACGTGCCATAAAGAGCAAGGTAAGAATACAGTGAGCCATGGAGTCTCCTAAAGCTGAAAGACTCAACTGAGATGAAATCTCAGGCCTCTCTGGTGCCTAAACTTGTGTTCTACCCACTGATCCACACTGCTCCCCATCCAGCAAGGAACAAGAACCAGACTATTCTGATGGGACTGGGCACCCAGTTCCAGGGTCTGACAAGTAGATAGACCACTGCTAATCAGGGTGACTCATGCAATGGTGGCCTTGGTGAGGGAGCCGTCAGCTCCTGGGAGGGTCTGCAAGTGCTTTAGATAGTCAGAGCTTGTCTTCAGTGTACTTTCCGCACATCTTTTGGTCCTTTGGCCTCTTCTAGACAAGATCTCATTAACCTCGACAAATGGGATCTAGTCTTGGCTAAATGAATATAGTTGACTTGATCTCAAAGTCTCATTTGAGGTCTTCAAAATAGAATTCACTTAGTCAATAGGACTTTGTTTTAAAAAGTGCTTTCAAGCATCAGCCAAGTAATAGCACATGACAGCACAACCTGTATGTTACCAGGCTTCATGGAAATGGCCTGAATGGCTCCAATCACTCTACGTGTTCTGGCCACTACAGAATGTGAATAGTTTCTAAGTGATGTGCGTGCTCATTTGCAAGATCCACAGCCAGCTCAGAAGGAACACTGCCTGAATCACTAAGGGGGAAGCCAATAAAACCTGTTTGCAGACATGGATTTTAAGAACCTACTTGAGCATCGTTCCAAACCTCTCAAATTGTCCACATGGCTTTATAATCCCCATGTTCACAGTCCACCTTCCTGAGGACCTTCTCCTTAACCGCTCCTGTCCTCTTTGATTCCTCATTTCCTTTCCCCCTTAAAAGGTTCCACTGGGAGGGAAATGAAAGGCAGGGGAATTTGGCCAAAGGATCTTCTGCCTGGGAAACATTTGGTGATACTTCAAGTGCTTGGAGATCCGCACCTCCCAAATGGACCATGCCCAGCTCCTTTCCCTTAATTTTGGAGGCCCACGGTGCAGAAAATCTACTCCATATGTTTCTGATCCATCTCTATGCAGCTCATCCAAATGTTGGATTTTAAGAGTTTGTAAATATGCATGATGCTTTTGGAGCTAGCTTTACAAGTCGTCCATGCTTTCATTTCTATTGAGAGAGGAAGCTTGATTTTGCCAAGAGTAAATGAGTTGGCATCTCAGAAGGTTCACAGTGGGTCTGTAAAATTGAAGCTATGAGGCTTAAGTGGAAACTCAACCTCAGAGAAAGTGCCCAGATTCAGAACTTCAGAGAAGAGCTTTCACTGGAAGGGTTGAAGCCTTGACATCTTCAGCCTCTGCATGTTTCATGCCCACCCATTGCAGATCCCCTCGGTGCTCAGCAGTGTTGGGATAGAAGCTAACACCGCCAAGAGGCTCTCAGCAGTCGTGGATGATCTTTGAGGGTGGCTGGAATGAAACTTCGGCAAAGAATTGATGATTTTACTTTCTGGCTTTGAGGTATTGACAAGAGAGTTGCAATGGTCCCCAAAGCTAACAGGTTGAATCAGTCCCCATAATGTCAACACATAATATTCCCAGTTGCTGAGGCTTAAGGCAGAGGAACATGACTGGGGATCTGAATTCAACTCCTTCCAAACTAATATTGGTAACCAGGGGGAAGAATGGAAGGAAACATGGTATTTCTGGAGAGCCATGCACTAGAAAAGGAAAGAGGGAGGGGGCAGTTAGGCCCCCACCAGGGTAAAGCAAGTTACATATCCCTTCCAGTAGAGCATTTCAGGAATAGCGTGAAATGTGATGCCTAGGGTATGTGCCGACCTTCCATTTTGGCTGTGTGACTGACACATGATGTTGATATAAAGAAACACATACATCAACAAGGCAAAATGCATGGTGCTAGGAACTGCTCTCACTTCCACCTAAGCCACAGGGCCTGAAGGCAGCAGCAGGGTACATAGCACAAAGCTTGGAGCCAGATGAATCTGGGTTTGCATCCTGAATCTACAAATAGCCATGCGACACTGGACAAATTCCTTCACCTCAGCTTCTTCCTCTGTAAAATCGTATGATGATATTGGGGTAATTGGGAGAAAATACACAAGAAAATACCCAAAGTGCCTAATAAACAGTTATAATATGTAAAGATGGTGACAGGGCTGCCATTGCCAGATGAGTAAGGTTCTATGGCCCTGCAAGCTGGTTGGCTGAGTTCTCAAGGGCTCTAAGTTCGGCCTTAGTACATTTGAAAGGAGTAAAGGCAGTGGTCTGCAGAGCTCACGCAGGGGCCATGCAGAGCAAGAATAGAGCTTGGATGTGGGAGTCTAAGGTCTTCAGACCTAAGCTTGAGTTCCAGCTCCATTTTCTGTCGAACCTCTCTGGGCATCAGCTTCTTTTTCTAGAGAAAGGGAGGTAAAGGTACTGGAGCCCTCAAACTATCCCAAGAATTAATGAGAAAAGGAAGTACGTAGAAGTCTTGACAGGGCCTATAAAGCCAATGCTTATGGGGGCTAGAAAGATGCTGGAGCGAGGGGCAGCCTGTGGGAGGAAATGGAGAGTGGTGGGGATGGGGAGGGGGCTGGGGCATATGTGCTCTGACCCAGGGCATTCGCCTTCACTGTTAACAAACAGCCCACCACCACCAGCAGGAACCATACTCATGTGAGAGCCAAACAGAGCAGGCCAGCCATGCGTAGCTAGGATGCAACCTCTGGACAACTGGTACCTATAATTTTACATGCTACATTATTATGAAAATTCCCTCAGTCAAGGATGGAAATCTCTACTGGCTGCCAATAAGTCAGACAGTTTAGAAAACAAGGGAAGAAACCACTTATCAGAGGGTGCACGCCTCTGTCACTCCATGGTCTTGGGCAAGTCATTTCCCTCGTTATGCTTTAGTTTCCTTTCTGCAACACAGAGTATCAGGAAGTTGAAAGGAGAATACAGCCACCAACCACCTGGCACATGCTAGCATCTCAGCCACTGCTTTTATCTTCTGATTCCCACACAAAAAAAGTCAAGCTGTTCCAATTTTTTTCTGATGGTTAGTGCAGACTTTTCTTAATATTGGTGACCAGATATACAAAAGAAAAGACGGGTGCAGACGAGGCCAGTGGTAAGGCTTCCTGAAATAGCCCAGGGTGGAAATGCACATCTGGTCTTGGTGCAGCTTAATTACTCCATTAGTACCAAACAGAAATGCACATGAATGTGAAGGCTTTTCTGTCGCACTTAGGCAGAGGGCTTGCAGGGGAAAGGCCCACTTCCTCGCAGGCTTTGCTCACAATTGAGTCCAGGAAGGCTCCTCTCCCATCTCCCTGGCGTGTTTTGATACTGGAGGCCCTGCCAGCCACTAACAGAGCTCCTATTCACTGTCGCCTCTGAAGAGGAACAGAGCATTTCACTATTGCATGTGCCCGGCTCACAGAAATCAGGTTTACAAAGAGTTATTTTCTTAAGGACTGATTTTTTAAAATTCCATTTCCTCTCTCTTGCCTTGCCCAACCCCCATATCCTTGTGATTGGACCAGAAAACTTTGTGGCCAAGCTTTTCTTGGATCATGTAAATCAAGATCAATAAATATCTTGCTGGAGCATGACTTGCCCCGGCGCCTCTCTGCGTTCTGGAACAAGGGCCCGGGTTGTGGGCGGCCACGCAGCCCTGGCATGTTGGCGCTCCTGCTGCACGTGTCCGTGTTGTGCACAGTATGGACGCAGCAGGCTTCCGGCACCCAGAGAGGACACACTCCCCATGAGAAGTGCACCTACAGGGTACCCTCCCTGGAGTGTTGGTCGTCTCACAGCTGGGGACAAGGAAAGGGCTCCACTAGTCTGGGGTTTCCAGGATGAATGTGTAGGCCAGGTGGTCCACAGCTTGATTTTGGGAGGTTCATGAGATGTTTCGGGTGCAGATACACACCCGAGCTCTTAAACACCAGCACAATTCCTTGAAAGAGGATAGAGTGGTCTCTACTCCCTGCTTCCCCTTCCTTGCTGTGAGTCCGCACTTTAACGCACTCCAATCAGGTGTTCGCCCACGGTGTTCCCGCCAATGACTGTCATCTTGTCAAACCCATCTTGTCTTCATCTGGCTCCACCTTTCAGCACCATGTGTCAGTGATCGCTCCATCCTTCGTAAACCCCTTCCCCTCCTTGTGCGTCCATAGAACCACAGAGGGCCGAGCTGGCTGCCTTCCTTCATTACCCTATCTTGGACTCCTCTTCTTCCTAACCCATAGATGCACTGAGGGCTCAGGCCTCTATGACCACTTACCCCCTCGGTAATCATATCCAGTCCTGTAATTTCAAAGACCATTGATGCAATTAATATCCTTACATGGATCATTTCAGCTCTACCCTCTCCACACTGTCTTAGTTCAAATCACCATTCAAAGATCTGTTTGAAGTTAATATATCCAATACTCAATGTGTTCAAATCATAACTTTGATTCATCACCTTCCCCTGCTACAAAACATACCCCTGCTTAAAATACACACTCTTCTCTCTATTCTCTTTCTTCGCTATATTTTCTTCCTAGAATTAGATTTTTTTTTTATTTACTTGTTTCTTATCCATCTTCCCTGTTAGATAATAAGCTTTACAAGAGAAGACACTTCATTTACCTTATATTTAATGCTGTATTCTTAGTCCCATGGACCATCCACTCAGGCACCCAATAAAATTTAATGAACAAATGAATAAAATAACACTGGATTTGGTAATGTGAAGTTATTCTCTTTCCAATTTTATTTCAGTCCATAAAATCATGTCTGTAACACTGTTCTAACACATGATAATTTCCCTTTTTAACAAAGAGAATAGTTTCAGTCTGAGAAACTTGGCAAAATAGTATCTTGCCAGAATTTAATAAATTGCTTTTATTTTCATTGTCTTTTTAATATAGTTCCCTTCCATTTATGGCTGGTATTAAAAATTCTATATTTATACTTGTAATATAAAGTTTCCTTTTAAAATTTTATTTATTTAGGCAATATGAGTGAATAAACTTAATGAAAATGTTAAGTAAATAATAGAAGATTGGACATTGGCGCTGGCTGGTAAGGGAGAGACATCTGCCTGACACTCCAGCCACATTGTCACTGAGTTCAAGGGCCACAAGGAAGGGAAGTGAGGCAAGTGTCTCTTCATCATGGCACTGGGGGTGAATGGTAGAGAATGACCAGCCCCAAAGGCAATTCCCACTAGAAGATTCTGGATAATGGCTGCCTCCTCTCAACTTCCACTGGGGTATCTGCGACCCTACCTTCCTGTCAGGGTACTGAGAAGAGGAATTTGCACATGGCCAGAGTCAAATGGCCTCAAAAATCTTCTGTGAAGATTCTAGGAAGGGAGGGAGGGAGGGAGGGAGGGAGGGAGGGAGGGAGGGAGGGAGGGAGGGAGGAAGGAAGGGTGGGAGGGAGGAAAGGAAGAAAGGAGGGAAGAAAAGAAGAGCAGGTCAGGGAGTGAGGACTTTATTAGGAATTTATTGTTTATCACACCTTGCAAATTATCTCAATTATTCTACTCTAAATATCTGGTATCAGATAGATGCAAAGGCACAATTGTCTAATTACTTCACTTTCTGCTCTGGGACCAGGTCTTTGCCATTAAGGCCAGACATCATCCCTGCCGGCATGAGATCTCTTCTCTGTGCAGACTTCTCTCTGATACTTGGAGCTGCATGAGGGCAGAACCCAATTCACCTTATGCCTCATAGTGGTGTCCCCAAAACCCTCATGGATGCTCAGCTGCTCAAAAGTCTTTGCTGAATAAGTGCAATGAAACTAAAAGTGAAGAATGAAAACTCTGAAGATATCAAGTCCTCATCAATAATATAAGACAAGGTGATATAGGAACACCTTAATAAATGTGTAGAGTGAATAAATGAACTGGCTTAAAGGAAATGCTGTGAGGTGAAGGTTGAGGATGGGATGCCGGGCAAAAGGAGTGTGGGTCTCTCAGTTCTCCACTCAGAACATCCTTTTACCAGAGTTTCCCTCCCCTCCAACTGCTGAAAATAAATGGCACAGAAATTTCACAGCAGAGACATCCTGAATCATATTAAAGTTTCTTTGAGTCAGAAAGGGTTTGAACCATCAAGAGATCTGTGTGTCTATATGATGGTTGGAGTACCAGACTGGTGCTTGCCCAGGCAACAAGCATGGGGAGCTGGCTGGTGTTGGCTTTGGAGCAATTCTGGTGTCATTTGTGGGAGAGACATACCTGGTGCGTGTGGCTGGCAGCCATTCCCCAGGGCTAACTTCTCTCATAAGGAGACATTCTGAATGGGGAAAAAAAGTCTCCTGTAACAGAGAAATGATTCTGGCACTTGTAAAAGAGGGCAAGGAAGACTTTATTCAAGATTATTGCAATAGGGAGAGAACTCAAGTCAAATACAAATAGGGACAAGTGGGGATTTATAGCCAGAGGGCAGGGTAAGAGAGAGGATAGAAAATTACATAGAGGAACTTGTTTGAGTATCAGGGGTGAGGAAAGAGGAGCTTGACTGGATATCAAGGGTGGGGGGGATTCTTGATAAACTGGCTAAGAGAATTCTTTGCTAGAACTTGGCTTGCCAAGGATGAGGCCTAGTCCACGCAGGAGCTCAGAGGAGCTTGGCTAACATTTGGCTGAGAGTATAAGTTGAGCATGAGGATGGAAGGAGAGGATAGTTTTGAATACAATACTGTGAAAAGCCATTTAGGTGTCTCTCAGATCCTCAGGGGTATAAGCCAGGCCCATGGGTTAGAGGAAGGGACTAGGTGAGCTTGTAGGGAAATAGTGGGCCCCAGGGGCCCTGGTACATAGCCCAGTCAAGATGCTTTATGTACATGGGTAGAGAGTACCCTTTCCCAAATCCAACCTGTGAGACCCCAGTGATCTGCAGGCACTGCCACCTGGAGAGAGAAACAATGGCTGGGACCAGGGGTCTGGAAAGATGTTGGCTCTGGAACTGCAGAGGGTATGGGATCCACAAGGTGGAAGAGGAGGGCTGTGGTGAGTTCTCAGGAGATACCTGAACAGAATAAAGATGCCTAGAGGGGATGGTGGTGGGCCCTCAGAAATTTTGTGACTTGGGCTAGAGCCACAGAGTAGTGAGCTCAGGACGCTGGGTGCCCATTTCTTGGTCGGACCCCCCAGGCTGACTTGCCACGTGGGGCTTGGCCCACATCATCGTAGGCCTGGAGAGTGATAACCAGCAGGGAGGATCATGGCCAAGGCCTGACTCCATTTTCATCATTAATGAAAGAGTGTGTTATTTTCACCAACTGGCCATCCTGTGGCATCAGTATGGATGAATGCTTCAGTTTTCAAATGAATGTTTGAATAAAGGTAAGGTTTTATGACATTTCTGCTCAGGTATTCCACTTCTGGGAACTTAGCCAAAGTAAATACTAGTAAACAGAAAACAAGCTTTATGCACAAAGATGTTTATTGCAGTGGTACTTATGCTAGTGTAAAATTGCAAAAACTCTAAATGTCCCATCACAGGGGATGGTGCTTAAGTAAGTTCTTTCATAATCCATTCTGAAATATTTATTCAGTCATTAAAAATGATGATTTCAAATTCTATCACAACATGAAGAAACACTTAAATCGGTTAAAAAAAAAGTGGGAAACAGAATTCATATATGGTATGCTTGCATCTGTATACTAGTAAAAAAAGTAAAATCCCATGCCTTCTGAATTCTAATAAATTTTGATATTCTTCTATTAACCAGAAAACCTAGCTGTCCCAGACACCCTCACTCCAGATAATCCTCTATAAGTTTGCCCTGCTACATGGTTCCGGTCATTCCACCATGTCAGCCAGACACCTGGGCAGTAGGGATGGATGTGTGTACTACATAGCCCTGACAGGCTCCATCAGTCAATATGGGTGAGGCTGTGCTGCAGCAACAATCAGAGTTATGTGTCCATAGTGGGTCAACTGGGTACTCTGCTCCTCACTGTCTTCTCTCAGAATGCAGGCTGACAGCCTCCACCACTTAGAGTGCAGATTGCAGATGGGTAGGAAGTGTGAACATTGCTCGCCACAATTAAATGCTCCATCCCAGAAGTAACCACACCACTTCCACTCACACCTTGTGATATAAAACTAATCCTGTGGCCCTCTCTCCTGCAGCAGTCAACCTTCTCGGTGCTGGGGAAGAGAAGAGACCAACTGCCTCTGAGCAGCACCACTGGCCACCACAAGGGCCTTCCATGAGCCCAAGTGCCACAATGAGATCCCTTGGGAAGGTTTCTTGGAGCTGATGGCTCAAGCTCACCCCTCCTAGTTTGACTATCACTTGAGAAAAGCACCACCAGACATTCAGTCCCAGAATCCAATGACTTCCTCCTCCTTTTTTTCTTTTTTCAGCTGCAAAATGGAGATATTTACCTTCTATAAAATGATTCATCCTTGGACACTTTACAGAGTGGGCTGCGGTTTTATACCCACACAGCCTATGGTCCATGAGTGACACAGCTGCAGGGTCCACGCCCAGATGTGCTCTCAGGCACAGCGTGCTCTACTTGCAGTGCTAACTCTTTGTCTATAGGAATGTTCCATTCCCTGGAAGAAAGAGTCCTAATCAGAGGTTGTGAAGATTAATTCACTGAGCTTTGTTTCATTGTTGGCACTATTAGAATAAAGGGGTTTGAAAATAAATGAATAAGCAAAACAGAAGCAAGATGACAGTGTTTCCTGTAACAAAAGTACAGGAGCTACTAGGGAAAACGAGAGGAGCCTGTCCCGCTGTCCTGCTGTCCCTCTGTCCTTCTGTCCTGTTGTCCCTCTGTCCCTCTGTCCCTCTATCTCTCTCTCTCATTGCTCCCACCTCTGTCCCATAACCATTTTCCAACTTTGTGCTGTAAGTGTGATGGTTAATTTTTTCCTATCAAAGTTGATTAAACTGAGATATGTCCCTGTCCACTGAGGTGCCAGGCTAAGCTCAATCCTTGCTTCATAGGCTCGGAGAGAGCTATCGATAAGAGAAGGCTGGAAGCAGATTCGTTAGCTTTTGAGTGCTGTGTAATAAATTACCACAAGCTTAGAGACTTAAAACAACAGAGAAGTCTCATCTCATAGTTTCCCAGGGTTAAGAGTCCAGCTTGTTGGGATCCTGTGCCCAGGGTCACCTGGCTGAAATCACAGTGTCAGCCGGCTGCATTCTTGTCTGGGACGCATTCAAGTCATTGACAGAATTCAGGGCCTTGGGTTTGTGGCACTGAGGTTCCTGTTTCCTTGGGGGCCATGAGCTGGAGTCTACTCTCAGTCCTAGAGACCACACAGTTCCTCCACGTGGACATGGCCTCCACATGGGAATGGCTCTTTGCTTCCTTCCAGGCCAGTGGGAGGGCTGCTGCGTCATCTCCTTAAAGGCTCACCTGGTACAATCAGGCCCACACAAGGTAATCTCCCTTTTTATGACATTAAAGTCAACCTATTAGGGACCTTAGTCATACCTGGCATCATCTTCATGGGTCCTGTCCACATTCAAGGGGAGAAAATTATAAAAGGCATACACGCCCGGGGGCAGAAGTCTCCCAAGTCTGCCCACAGCAGGGTGTGCTCCTCTGTGCTGATAGGATTCAGTGCACAGCTCGAGGGAGCCCCCAAGCAGGGCACAGTAAGCTGTCCTGGATAGGGTGAAGAGCCACGTTTTACTCTGAGCTCTTGGTTCTTGCAGTCCAGGCCCCTGGTCAGAAGGGACCTGCATCCCTGAGCAGAGAATGGAAGCCGCAGGAGACACACTGCCAATTTGCAGGTACTGCCTTTCTTTCTCTGTGTAGCTTCCTAAGGAAACATGCGGAGGGCGAGGGCAGCCCTGGGGAAGGACAGGACCCATGGGGCAGGGCAATGCCACACACAGAGGGCCAGCAGACCTCACACCCCTGGGGCAGGCACACTAATACTTTCTTCTCACCAGTCAGGGGAAGTAGAGGGCAATGGAGTGGAGACAGGGAAGCGATAGCAGCTGCATGTGGGCCCTTGGCTGACAGCTGACGACATGAGGGGTACAAGAGAACTGCCCCCCTCTTTGGAAACAGACTCTGTCCAGAAGGCTGCATGGGCCATCGCTCAGAGGTGTTGTCCTTGACCCCACTTTTCTAGCAACTGGGAACCGGTGTGAAAGGAAACTTTGAGTCCCAGGGACTGTATTGGGGTTGGAGCTGGTGGCCTTGGGTTCCAGTCCTGCCTTTTTACTGTGGCTGTTGTTCTGCGATAATCACTAAACTTCTCTGAGCCTGTCTCTAGTTCCACAGACAGCGGTGGGTACAGGATGGAGTGACATCCCCTAGAGAAGGTGGCTTTCTAGCCTACCTTGTACTGTTGGGCCCTCCCCAGTCACATAGCTGAGTCAAACCCAGAGACTGAGCCACAGGCCAGGTCTGATAAGTCAGGGCTGTACTCAGAGCCTCAGTTTCCCTGCCTCAAACTGAGGAAGTTGGGCTAGTCCTAAAAGTACTCATTGTGCTGTCTGAGATCTAGGGCTTGGCCTTCTTGCCTGCTGTGATTTTAACCACCTTTTGAAAACTAAATCTGTGGGTCTCTCAGGGTAGAATATGTATTTGAAGAGTCTGTTACTGAAGACAATACCTCAACCCAAGCAGGGGCCTTAGCTTACCGTCCAGGGGAAGAGGGCTTGATACCCAGGGCCTTCATTTCACTCACTGTTAGGGTAGCTCTGCCTTAAGCTGAAGCCAGCCACCCAGTCATTCTTCATGGCAGCCTTTGGAGACGTTAAGAAGCCCGTGCGATGCCTGCCATGTGCCTCCTTAGGGCTGTGGGGTCGACACAGCTATGCTGTGATGACAAACTGGAGGACATGAAGCCCTGCCTCTGCGTCGACCACCTGCCTTCTCAGAGACTCGGTTTCCACCTCTGAAAAATGTAACCAACAAACCCCATTTCTCCTGGTTAGAGGGAGAATGAACTAATCTGGAATGCACATTTTACAGGGGGTTACGATCCCCTAAAATCCATATGTTGAAACCTTAATCCTCAGGACCTCAGAATGTGACTTTATTTAGAGACAAGGCTTTTAAAGCAGTAATTAAGGTAAAGTAAAGGTCATTAGGTTTGGGTGCTCATCCAACATGACTGGTGTCCTTATGAGAAGGGGACATCAGGACACACACACACACACACGGAAAAGACGGCCATCTGCAAGATAAAGAGAGAGGCCTCAGAAGAAACCCTTCAGTGGACACCTTGACCTTGGACTTCCGGCTTCCAGAACTGTGAGACAATAAATGTCTGTTGTTTAAGCCCCCAATCTGTGATACTTTGTTAGACCCAGCTCTCCAACCCACAGGGGAAGATTTGTTTTGCGTGAAGCAGAAAGGGGAAGGCCCAAGGAGGCTGGAGCTCCTCCTCTGCACCTCCTTCCACAGCCAATTCCAGCCCTGCTGCCCCCGCCCCTCCCAGCCCCCATGGCCCACTGCCTAAGTGCCCAGGTCCGCCCTGCGGCCTGCAGCACCCGGTGCCCAGCACAGGACAGCCGTCCGGGTCTCGGGCAAGGGAGCTGACGATGTGCCACGGCAAACTTGTTTTGATTGCAGGCGGCTCTGCTGAGAGGCTTCAAACTCCGCCAACTCGTCTAACATGATTCCGCGAGAAATGTTGACTCTGAATTACAAGGACTTAATTTTTCCAACCACAGCTAGGCAGTAAATGACTCTCTGAAATGACAGATGGAAAGTTCAGTTAATATGTTTATCTTCGGGCTATAAGTGGGCCTACCTCCCCAAGCACGGCTCAGGCCAGCCAGCTCAGAGAGGGGAGGGTGACGTCTGCTGACCCCAAACACCAGCCCTCTGCCAGGCCTAGATCCCCAAACCCTCCCTGGTCGTAGGATGGTTGCTGTGCGCAGGCAGGAAAGCTGCCTGCAAAGCCGAGGCTCGAGACCCCTCTGTCACTTGCACCTTGGAAAATCAAGTGGGCTGTCGTAAGGAGACAATGACCTGGCTTTGTCCCCAACATGGCAAATCACATGACCTCTTCAGCTGGGTCATCTACTGACTGGTAATTCAAAACTCTCCCCACCAGCCTCTGGGGAGATGCTAGGAACAGAGTCAGAATTCTAACAGCTAAAATCTACATAGCGTTTTCCATGGGTTTGGCATGGTACGACACTAGGATTTAGGTATTATTATTATTATTCCACTTTATTGTGGGGGAAGCTGAGGTACAGAGAGGGTAAGCAAGCTGCTCAAGGTCACACAGCTAGTTAGAGGCAGAGCTGAAATTCCAATGTGGGCAGGCTGTCTCCTGATTCATGTTCTCAATCACCTCTGCATTGACCCCAACGAGATTTGCTGTGGGAAGATAGAAGCTGGGAAGGATCCTGTACTAGCTACTTGGCAAGTCAGTCACCACTCAGCTCTGGGTCCCTGCAGACACCAGCTTTGTGGGCTCGGGCCTGCCTGGGCAGGGTGTTAGATCACACCTCAGCCACCCAGTCCTACAGGGCAGGGGTGGGCACAACTCACCAGCTTCCTCCATTGCTCCCTCCTCCAGTTCTCCCCTGTGGTCCGTCATACTTCTTCTGTCCTGGGAGCCCTGCCCACTCGCCCCCAGGTGGTGTCACTGCCCAGAGGAAGTCATCATCCTCACTAGAGTGGTCCCATCTGTCTGAGACCTCTGCTCCTGAGAAGGTCTCCAGGCATCAGCCCAGGCCCACTGCCCTGCTGGCTGTCACTCAGGTCGTTTCCTGGCTTGCCCTGCTGGACATCAGGCCAACCCCTGGTTCAAGGAACTGGAACACTAGGAGGATTTGGGGACAGTTCCACTTTAGTGGGGAGATCATTATAATTCTTCATGGGGTGGGCCCCAAACATTTCAGAGCCCAGAGTGCAGATAGGACCTGAGGCCTGGCGAGGAAAGTCTTCTTTGCTAAGGTCCTGCCTGAGCCAAGCATTCTGGGAGAAGTCAAGGAAGGGGGTGTTAACAAGAGTCCCAGCAGAGGAACAGCCTGAGTTAAGAAAAGCAGGAGAAATGGGTGATGTGCTGTGTGTGTCTGAAGAAGCCCAAGAGAGTGCAGTGCCAGGGGGTAAAGGGGAGACTGGCGGTGCTGACAGACTGACAGACAGACAGATGCACAAGACTAGAAGGGGTGCCGAAGCCCAACTACATGACCTTTGTAAAGGTTGTATGTGCCAAGTTAAGGAGTTTGGCACTCCTCCTTTAAGGGAGGCATGCTTTTTTGTGTGTGGCAAAATATACATAACATAAAACCGACCATTTTAACCATTTTTACTTATGCAGGTCAATGGCATTGAATGCATTCACATCCTTGCTTGACCATCCCCACCATCCAGCTCCAGAATTTTCCAGCATACCAAACTAAAACTTAGCACCCATTACAGTTGTGCTCTCTCTGCCCCTCCTTCGAGCCCCTGCCACCACCACTCTCCTTTCTCTAAGGATGTGATGGCTCTCGGTAAAAGGACTCAATCTCAACCCAGGAAGTGTGACGTGGTAAGGGCGCTGGTTTAGCCAGTCTTTGTAGCTGCAGAACAGAAAGTGGGTTGGAGAAAGATCTCACCAGCAGTTGCCACAGGGGTCCAGGCAGAAGCCAAGGGCTGACTGCACTCAGGCGGACTGGCCTATGGGAACCAGAAGGGGCCCAGCCTAGAGATCAGCCTGGGTTTGAATTCCAGCTCAAGCACTCACAGTTGTGTGGCCCCAGGCCCAGTCTCAGCCTCTGCAGGCTAATGTATGAAATGGAGATGGCAATGCTTGTGAAGTTGACTTGGGTGATGTGGGTAACAGAAACAATGGTATTTATTGTTCTCTGTCGAGTGCCAGTTATATACCCAATGTTTTACATGCTACATCTCAAGTCAACCTCAGGCCCTACCCAGTGAGTGACTCCAGGGAACTGAGTTTATTGAGGTTCCGGGCTTATAGCCCAGCATTTGTAGCTGAGAAAATCTCAGCCCAGGATCCAACACAGAGGGCTTGCCCATAAATGTGAGTTTACTTACAACCTCTCCATAAATGTAAATCAGCCATTATGCTCAATTTCTCACATGAATGCATGGGTCAGGCATTCGGGTAAATGGCACTTTGAACTCTTGGAGTTGCCCTAGAGTTCAAAGCAATGTGGCCCCAACACACGGAGCTTTCAGTACAACTCTGTTCGCTGAAGGAGGCCCTGGCTTCTGTTGAAAGGCAGGGAGGCCCCAGCCCCTGACAGCTCTGCAGAGAGGCTGTGCAGGGCCTTTGCTTGAGGCTGGCCCAGGCTTACCATTTAGAGTGTGGAAGGCAGCAGAGCCCAGCAGGTTTCTAGGGTCAGGGACGTCATGGGACTTTTTGTTGAGCAGCCCCAGACACCAGCCCTGAGTTACCTTGGGGAAGTAACCCAATTGGGAAGGCTCTTGTGAGAGGAGGATGCGTCCATACTGAGGAGGAAATGGTGCCACCCCCAGAGGACCCCAAACCCAGGGTGGCTGGAGCCAGGAGGTCAGTCGGTTAGTCCAGGCTGCAGGATTCTTTCCCAGAGCCTGGCCAGAGGTTCTTGGCATGTCGTGGCCATAAAGAGGCAGAGAATGGGCTGGGGCATTGGCTCTATTCCCCAACACTTAGTCTTCCATGGGGAAGTGCAGGGCACACTTTTCTCCCTCCCTCTTATCCTCTGCAATGCCCCACTGCAGAGTCTCACCTCCTCAACCTGGTACCCAGGCCTTTTGATATCTGTTTTTGTGCAATGCTGTATTCACTTCTCCCTACGTACGCTAAGAACTCCAGAGCAGGGAAATGTCAATTCCCTCTCCATCCCAAGTCTTCCCATGATTTAGTACCTATGAGTGGGCTATGTCTCCCACCTAGAACTGTTTCATTTTCTTCTGCTGACCAAATCCTACTCACAACCAACTCAGTGTTGTCTTCTTCAGATGTCTTTTTGGATTCTCCCCATCACATGGTCTCCTACCCGCTTCCCTCTCTACCTCCCCCCACCCCCACCGGAGACCTGTGCTGTCACAGTACTGGGTTCTACCTCAAGTGTCATCCTTCCACAGCTGTGCATGTGTCTGGGCCCTGCTAGATTGGCAGGGGCCGTGCCACAGTCCACATGGGCCCCCCTAGCACAAGGTGGTGTTCAGGGTATGCTGCTTGTCTGAATTCAGCAAGGTGTGCCAGTCATCTTTGCGGGGTAACAAACCCTCACAGATGTCATAGTACACAATTATTTTAT
This sequence comes from Rhinolophus sinicus, assembly GCF_057876585.1. NCBI lineage: Eukaryota > Metazoa > Chordata > Mammalia > Chiroptera > Rhinolophidae > Rhinolophus > Rhinolophus sinicus. Next base: position 62,501,924 of record NC_142515.1, on the reverse strand, counting down.
TATACTCATGGCTGCTGGGGGTGGGGAATTCAGCCACAACGCACTGGGATGGCTTGTCTCTTCTCCATGTGGTCTGTGACCTCTGCTGCGAAGCCCAGGATGGATGGGGTGACCTGAAGACAGGAGGAGGCTGGACTCATCTGAAGACCCCTTCCTTCAGCTCCTACATGTGATCTCTTTATGTCACCTGGGCTTCCTCACCTGGTGGTGTCCTCAAGATAGTCAGACTTCCCACCCGGCAGCTCAGGCCTCCAGCACTGGTGTTCCAGTGGATAAGGAGGAGACTGCATTATTTGTTTTCCCCTATCTTTTTTTTTTCATAAGCCCATGAGATTCAAGAAGAGGAGACAGGGACCCCACCGGTGAGGTTCCATGTGAGGATGGCAACTTCACATTGTAGACCAGCACGCAGGACGGATGACGTCATTGCACCCTTCTTTGGAAAATACAACCTGCCACAAAATGGATAGCAGAGAAATTGAAATATAAATACTCAATTGAAATTTTCCTCTCTCTCCCACTGCAGAATTTTCCCCCACCCCCCACCCCCGACCGTCACTCTCCAAAATGAGGTTGTCAGCACAGGGAGGAAGTCCAGCACCGACAGGCTTGTGCAGTGGGGCTGATTCGGGCTCCACAACTGTGCTACCACAAGTCCTTTGCGAGCACAGAGCCTTGTGCATATTTAACATGTGACATCTCAGGCCCTGTGACCAAAAAATAATAATAACAATAATAATAATTTTTTCCACCTTTATACAGGGTCGTTTCTAGAAACAGACTTTTTCTTGCTCTAAGCTTGAAAACTGAAAGAAGAACATTAGGTCCTAATCTCCATCAGCAAATTCCCTCCAGCCAAGAACTCCCAGGTTCCACTTCGTTCATTTCTGTAGGGATTTGGACAAGCTCAAAGAAATACTGTTTTTCAACTCAGGATCTCCATCCCATCCAATTGGAATGAATGTCAGATTTTAAAAAGAGGGGTGGAGATAATTTTGTTAAAGGCACATAACATGAAGAAGGCACAGAGAACAATATCTCAGAATAAATAGAATGTTGGATATTGAAATATGTGTTTGTTTATTGAACAATTTTAAAGAAATGAAAACCGCAATTGGTCCTGTCTCTTTAATTGGAGATGAAACCAGGTTAGGGATGTTCAGGTTAGCTGAAACCAGGACTGGCTGACCTCAGCCCACACGGAGGGGCAATCAGTGTGAACACCAAAAAAGGCAGTTGATTATTTTCCTTTAAATGTAAATAATATTTTTGGCCAGTAGAGAGCTGAGGACAGGCTAAAGCTGCCTTTGCTGCCTTTAGCAAATAAAACCCTGTTCAAGACACAGGGTAGACTCACCACCAATTTAGTCTCTTTTCAAAGCCATATGACTTATTTGAGCTTTCAATGTCATTTAAATTGGTCTGGGACCTTCGGGTAACATCTGGAAGGAATGTATATCAACAAATGCCAAAAATAACTTTTAAATATCAATCCTCTAGAATAAGCAACGGTGGGGGCGGAGGGGCATTCTTGAGAAACAACAGAAAGATCAAACTCATTTCACGGGTCTGGAGAGCAGCCTAACCTTTAATGCACCCTGTGATGCTGATGTAATGTGATGAAGAGGTACATTGCTCTCGCTTCCCTCCGCTCCATCCTATGGTTGTCAGCAAGTTAGCCTGCTGAAGGCAGGAGGATATCTCTCATTGATGAGTGTGCCCATGGTAATCAGGCAGGTCCTTGGCTTTTCTGGGCTTTCTCAGGGTCAGCACGGCCATTTAACCCAGCCAATACAGTACAAAGGAGTGAGCCCAGGAAGCAGCATCCAGGAAGCTGACTGAGCACCCAGCCTGGCCTGCTCTTGGTACACCTTCTTCCAGCAGCCCTGGTAACCCACCCGTCTGCTTATACTTGAATACCTGCTTAGATGGGGAACTCACTGCCTCCTAAAATCTCCTATTCCAGTAAGAGTCTTCATTGGGCAGCTCTTCCTAATACTAAGCTGAACTTACCAGTCCTCACCAATAGTTATGGGACAAAATTAATGAAAGTACCAAGCCGAGCTCATTCTCACTTGTACACTCTGGTCGTGCTGTGCTCCCTGGACTTTACAGGAGTCCTGGGCAGCAAAGCAAAAGGACGAGCACTGCCTATAGTCATTTGCCATGTGGGTGGCTCCATGTTGAGGGGCCAGAGCTCTCAGGACCGGCACACGGAGAACCAGGGCAAGGTAGAGAGTGCTGTGAGTACCAGATGTGAGGCCTGGAGGAATCCGCTGGCACCATGCTTGTTGTAGTATGGAGAACCACGTCTCAGGAGTGAATCCCACAGAGCACAGAAAGGTTTGCCCTACACACTGCTGCTTTGCTGCAGAGCAATGAAGTGGATATGTGGGGGACCATTAGGCTTCATCTAATTCCTGTTTATGTTGGAGGCATGCTTTCAACACTCAGGTGCTCTCTATGGATGTTGCTCTGACTCAGTAGAAATGCAGGCCATAGTAGTTTTGGCAGAAGAGCAATACAACCTGGATTACTTATAAGAGAATCACTCTGTGTGTTGCTGAAAATTCAAAGCATGCCTCAAATATACAAACGCGGAGAGCCACAGCTTTACTCATCTGCTTATTTATTCATTCATTCAACAAATATTTATAAAAAACCTACTGTGCATTGGGTTTTATTTGTCCTCAGAGTCGGGGACGGGACAGGGAACAAAACAGACATGCCCTTATCATCTTGAGGCTCAGCATCTACCTGGGAGAAGCAGCAATAAACAAATGGGGATGTGTTTTATAAGAACAAACAGCAGGCCAGGGGGGAGGAGAGGAGGGTGAATGGGGAAGGCCTTTCTACAGAGAGTGGTCAGCTAGGGAGACCCTGGGAGAAGAGCATTTCAGCAGTTCCCTTCAGAGGGATTGCTAGTGCAGAAGTCCTGTGGCAGGAACATCCTGGGCTGTCAAAGACCAGCAGCAAAGAAACCCGTTGTTCTGGAGGAAAGTGGGCAAGAGAGAAGATGATAGAAGAGAAGGTTGGACAGGTAATGACTCTCTGATATGTATCTCTGACTTTATAAGGTAGAGGCCATTGGAGAGTCTTGGCAGAAGAGCCAAATGACCTGGCTTGCATTGTGAGAGAATTACTCTGTATGTTCACAGAAAAACAGGTTAGGGAAGCAGGTAGGAAGTAGGAGTCTAGTGCAATAGACCAGACAAGAGAGGATGGTAGCCCAGACCAGGCCATCTTCAGCTGCAAGGGCTCATGACGGCGAATATGCCTAGTTGCCAACCTGAATGCAGAGTTCTCCTAAGGCGGAAGGTGAGAAAGGATACAGGCCAGGCAGCTGCAGGGCCTCTCACTGTCCCTATGTGCCCTTGGGTCCAGATTTGGGTCTTCAATACTATTTTCCACCAAAAGGCATAAGGACTCTTGTTCTCAGATCTTAGGGTAAGAAAAGTATTAATGAGTATGGAAAATATTGTTAATGATGATAAATAAGATTGCTTTCAAAAAATGACAGTAAAGTTACTGTTGAAAGGACAAAGGATCCATTTCGAAAAGATCCCATCAACCAAGCTGAGCTTGAAAAAAATAATAACAATGAAGGTTACTTGAAACAAGTTGATTTTGAGGCAGATCATGAATTCATAACAATATTTAAAAGAGAAATGTTAATATAATGAGTGCAAAAGAAAAATGCATATGTTAGTATGTGTTTAATTTTATTGCTTTTAATAATTGGAAGAGTATGTTTGTATTTTTTTTCAGTGAAGCATATGTCTATTTACAAAGTATAGAGTTGTATTTCTGTAAATAAGAAAGAATAAACAGAGGGAACTATATGTAAACTAAAATAATCCCTCAGACATAGGAACTGTATCATGTACTAAGCAGGTGGAGGGAAAATTACACAGTTGATGTCTCTTGTGGTCCTGCACAGCAACCAATTACACAGCGTGCCCCACCGCGTTCCAGGATGATTAATTAGCCAGACATTGCACGCACTCCATCTCTCATCTCCTTGTAGATGGAACCTTGAGATGACCCTACTAATTAGAATGCAATATTGATAAGGCATGCATAAGTTTCCAATTAATATTTATAGACTCGGCCAATTTATCATAATGACAGGACAATAGTTTAGGTATTGCCAGCCATAAGAAACTTTTAGAAATACATCATTTCTGGGAAAGACACCAAGTTTCAAAAAATTAAATCTTTGAATTTCGATTTTGAAAGGCAGGGACTTAAAAGTCCGGATATAACAACTACAACTTCATTATCAAAAGGAACTCAGCCAGTGAATTGGTTTGGATCACTTTAGACTGTACAAACTTGTCCTAGATCAGAATCTGAAATGGGATGCATGCGTGTTGTTTGGAGTCTGCTAAGATTATTAGCATTCAATAGAATTACTGAAACCCTATGCGTATGTGAAAAATGAAACCTGGGAATACTAAAAGTAAAGATAAAATTTTATTTTAAATCCAGGGAATTCATAATTCCAACTGGCGGGGGTTTTAAAATGTGTCCACAAATTCTTTTATACTTTCCCTTAAAATACTAGTAGAAACTAATTCTCCTCCCTTTAGAAGTGTGGATTCTACTTAATGACTTGCTTTTAATGAATAGACTGTTACCATAGTAATGACATACCATATCTGAGACCAGATCATAAAAGGCAGTGTAACTTCTTCCCTATTTTATCTTTGATAACTTATTCTGGGGAAGCCAGCTGCCATGTTGTGAGGCCATTCAAGCAGTCCTGTGGAGGGGTCCACATAACAAGGAGCTGAGGTCTCCTTCTAACAATCAATGAGGAATTGAGGCCTCATATCAACAACAAGGTGAGTGGGCCATCACATGAGCAAATCCTCCAACCTCAGTCAGGCCTTCAGATGACCGCAGCCCTGGCCGCCATCTTGACTGTAACCTTAGGAGAGGCCCAGAGCTAGGACTACCCAGCTAAATGGTTTCTGAATTCCTGACCCACAGAAACTGTGAGATAATAAATGCTAATTGTTTTAAGCCACTAAGTTTTGAGGGTAATTTATTATGTAGCTATAGATAACTAATACATTGAGACAGGACAAAAAGGCATTGGAGAGTCTTGTTCTGGCAATGTAGTGTTTTGGCCCAAAGTAAGGACATTTAACTTCTGCTCTAGCTCATTAGCCAGAATCGGCTGAAGGTCCATGCCAAATTGCAATGGCCACGAAACCTTTTCGTATGTATAGGCAGAGAAGGGACTCAGCTATGGGAAAATACGTAAGCTTCCACTACGAGGCATTTAAGATTTTAAAGAGAATCTTATATATTTGACTTGTGCTTTTAATTAGATATATAGAAAGTTTGATTAAATAGGTAATAATGTATACATATTAAGACATTTTAAACATCTTAGAATTGTGAAATATTATATTAGAAATGTACAAAGAAAAATATTGATTGCTAATATATGAAAATATTTATTGCCTGTTAAAATCTTAAGATAAATAAGCTTTTTATTAAGTCTAAGACATACAAGTATAGGTACTCTTCTCCTTACACAAAAGCCCCTTGTATTTTAAAGAATCTATCAGCCTAGTGGAGAGGTAGATGGATATTGACCTGGTGTTCATAAAGAAGAAAATGTTAGGTTCTCAAGGACAAGACACTGCTTCTTAGAAAGTTTCTAAGTGGAATCATTAAATAGGAACAGTGGCATGCCTGTGAAAGGAGGTGGCCAACATGGGCTCACCAAGAACAAGCCGTGACAAACCAACTTCATTTCCTTTTAGGGTGGGCTTCTCTATTAAATTTAGCAGAACACGTGCAAAGACTATTTCTTTTAACCCTTGCCTTACATGACATTCATAGCTAAAATGACACTCAAGGAGTATCAACCTGGTTAGAAATATTAAGATATGTGTCTCACTTCTCTGTAACTCCTGCTAAATAACTTGAGTAAAACAGAAGCAAACAAAACCAAGGTGGGGTGGATAGTCTGATGGATCACAAAATCATGATTCACAAGGATCCTGTTAGATTGGGAAATGGTCTGAGGCCAAGATGAAATAGCGTATATTTACTGAAGGCCTTTGACTAGTGGGCCACTCTGTGTCTTTTACCCATTTTTTTCACAACCTGGACCGTGGCCAGTAAAGGATCCCAGACTTTTCATTTTTCCTTGTCTCCTATCTGATCATAGATGGTCAGGGCCCAGGACTTGTCTGATATAGCCACACTGGCCATCGTGCTATGTGTGTGTGTGTGTGTGTGTGTGTGTGTGTGTGTGTGTGTGTGTACCTGTGTGTTCCAGCTTCTTTTTCTTAAATTAATGAGTGAGTTAAGACAGGCTTGCACTATTTCCCAGTTGTCTTCAATACAGGAGAGAGAAAGAGAGCTGAGGTCACCATTCAGCCTGAGAGAACCAAAATGAGTTCTCTATTCTGGTTTAGATCAAAGATGTCTGTGTTTTGTCAATCTTGGGACGCATGCCCAACACTAATAAAGTCTTTTCATTTTTATTTTCATCCCTTTTTGTCTACAAACCATTGGACAGAACCCTGGAAGGGAAGAGGTATAAGTCTTAGGCCTCAATTCCCAATAGGTCCAGATGGAATATAAGCCCAGAGTGTGACGTGGTTGCTGGGAAAACTAATGTTATCTTAGGTGGCATTACTAGAATTGTGCAGAGTCCAGAAAAAAAAAGAAAAAAAAAACAGTGATAACCTGTTATTTGGCAATGGTCAGATGATAGCAAAATGATGCTTGCTTCTGAGCTCCACATTAAAAAGAGATGATACACAGAGTGGTAATCAGCATAGTGAGAAGTTGGAGGTCACATAAAGGGTGCTGAAGGAAAGTGAGGCTATAAACTCAGACTGAAAGGAGACATATTGATGGCCACAGGCATTTGAAAAGCCATGGGAGAGTGGGGTTTGACAGAGCCAACTCCATTTAAGGGTAGAGGACTAGACCTGAGAATTGGCTGAGCCAGTAAGATAGTTTCAGAGCAAAACAGGGTTTTCCATTTGAGCTGTCTTAACAGTGACATTTTCTGGCTCATGAGGGAATGAGAGCTCATCATTGAAAGTGGCTGGAGAGGCTTGCTGGTCATTCTTTAATATTGAAGCCAAGGATCCTAACTTGGGAAAAATTGAACTGGTGGCTTCCAAATTCCTTCTTCACTGAGACTCCACACTCCCAGATCTGGCTAACCGAAATATAGAAGCTCACAGGTGAGACAGATTGAACTAATGAAGAGAGATCTGGCCTAGATGGTGAACATGATTAACGTTCTTCATATTTAGTTCTCCTCTACCTCAGTCCCACAGACGATTATAAGTTCTATTCCTTGAAGCTAGATATGTGACTAGTTCTTACCAAAGATATGTGAGTGGAAATTACATGTCACTTCTGGGCCAAAGCAATTAACTACAGATGCTTGACCTCCTGACTCTTTCTTCATCTGCAACAGTGAGAAGTGTTGAGATGGAAAGACCAAAAGAAGGAAATCATCTGAATTGCTAAATGTGAAGGAGAGCTGCTGAGAGAGTCACCTAAATCTACAGCAGACTTCACAGCAGCGGGAAATAACTTGTTGTGGCAAGCCACTGAGACTTTTAGGTGATTGGTCACTGCAGCAAAATTTAGCCTACCCTGACTGATATACTTTGGGAACAGAGGACATGTGAGTTTTGAACAAGAAATTGACTGGAGAAGCTGGGAATAGGTCTGGTGAGATAAGTAAAAGAGAAAACCATGAATCAGATCTCCTGGGACTGTAAGTCCAAAAAGCATTGAAGCATTATACACATTTCTAAAATTCCCTCCTGAGGCCTTGATTAGGTCTCCTTAACTGTTAAATGAGAAATATTTCACATGAAAATTTTGGAACCAAGAAGGCTCCGGACAGTGACATGAAGTTCAACTGGGCTTCTGGAGTTCCCACATTTGCTGTGCACAAAGACCAAAGACTTCTCTCCCCTTTGTGTCAAAAAGCCAACCCCACTGTGTTTGCAAACAAATCACATCAGGGTCTACATACAATTGGCTTATTTTACAAACTAGTTCCTTCCAAAGACTCCAAACTAGCCTTATTTTATACACTGTGTGTCGAAACTGAGGTCTCACAAGTTTCCTTTTTTCTTTTTTTTTAATTTTGTAAGTGTGTTTTTCCAGGACCCATCAGCTCCAAGTCAAGTAGTTGTTTCAACCTAGTTGTGGAGGGTGCAGCTCACAGTGGCCCATGAGGGGATCGAACCGGCAACCTTGTTGTTATGAGCACTGTGCTCTAACCCCCTGAGCTAACCGGGCTTCCCAAAGGTCTCACACGTTTCAATGAGCTTGAATCTGGGTCCTTCAGGCACTGTCTTCTCACCAGGCCACGCCATGGCGACCACACAGTAGACTTATTTCTTCAAAGGAGAATCAAACAACACTCCCAGGCACCTTGTGGACAGCCCTGGTCTGGAGAGCAAGGGCAGCACTCCTCACAGAAGCTCGATTTGCAGCAGGGTCACCCCATTGTCCCAAGACAGATTTGATCATTGTGAAGTTTCCACAAACACAGAACGAATGAGGAAGAAGATGGTTATTTTTAAACCTGATCTATACTGATGAGAAATAAGGGCTATACAGTCTTCAGCTCAGAGATTTCCTTAGCTCCTCTGGTTCAAGTAGTTGTCAGCTTTCCCTTTAAAGTGCAGACTTAAAATAGTTGTATATTTTCTTTGCTTTTTATCACTTCTTTAAGTGATCACATAACTAAGATCTGATTGTGACAGTCATTTATGACTTAATTAGTTCAGTAGAGTACCAGTCCAGAAAGCAGCCTGCCTGCCTTCAAACCCAGTTCTCTGCTTTTGACTTTCTGGCTATGTGGCTTTGGGCAAGTTACTTAACCACTATGTGCTTCAATTTTCTCATCAGTTAAATAGGTAGCATAATAGTACCTAGGATGAAATGTGTTAATATATGTGAAGCATTTGGAAAAGTGCTTGGCCTATGGTAAGTATTCAAGAAGTAGTATTTATGTTTTGCTAAGTTCTTGACTGGCAGCCAACCAAATTCCATAAACTGTGAACAGTCTCTGTGTACTCAAGTCTAGGGGGGTTTTAAAATAAGGCAATTCATTGACCTCCCCTAAAGAGCCTACAAGTCCATTAGAAAGAGAAAAAATAGACTAAGCAACAATCCAAAGATTATTAGTAAGAATAATTTAAGAATGAGCAATAGATCTCAATTTAAAAAAAAAAAAAAGAACGGGCAGAAGACCGGAAGCTAACAGCATCTGCTACAGTCATGGTGTCATGATCACCTCTAGCTATAGGGATGCTGGGAAAAAGAATTGTTTTCAGTGGCCAATGAGATGAAAGCAGATGTCTGCAAGGGCTTTCTGGAAAGTTTTGTTTTCCTGCTCGAAGTGCTGCACCTTCTTCCTTGTCTCATCTTCCTTCTTCTCAGAAAACAAGATTGTCTGTTTCCAATTAGGAAAGGCCACAAGAATCTCAGACACTTTGGTCCTAACAGTCCTAAGCCTCTGAACCGCAGCTGGGTGCATGAGGGAAGAAACAAAACAAAACTAGAATATGTTTATGCTACTGCTGAGTGTGTTTTGCTATTAATGGCAAAGCGCAAACCCTAACTAATGTAGGAATCATGGCTTCTGTGAAAAGGAACAAATGTTTCAAAAATGAAATTTTCCAAAAAGGAGAGGATCATGGGAACTATAGAGTGGCCACTGATCTACCAATTTCTCTCTCCCACCATCCTTCTAAAAAATTATTCCTAGGGCATGGAACCTGCAAATAGTGCACAATTTAAGACATGGACAACCTGATATCAAATAATAGCGCTGATATTGCTATCTATTTCCACAGAAGCAAAAATAATTAAAGGATTTAAGGATCGATAGATAGAGGGTAGATGATATAAATAGATAGTAGATAGATAGATAGATAGATAGATAGATAGATAGATAGATAGATAGATAGATAGATAAATGAAAAAGCTATTAAGAAGCAACAAAAATTGAAAAAATATATACTTAACGCAAGAAGAAGGTATCATGAAAAGACAACAATAAAGACTTCTTAAAAATTACAGATACAATTGCCAGGATAACAAATTTGCTAGGCATTCTAAAAAATAACAAGGGAGAAATCTCACAGAATATAAAGCAAAAAATGTGTATATATATATATATATATATATATATATATATATATATATATACTTGAAATTTCAGAAAGGGATGATGACGGAGATGAAGGAGAGAAAATTAGCAAAGATAATGCAAAAAAACATTTTAGGAGGAAAAGGTGAACAAGAAGAGATAAATAGTTGGTTTTTTTCTTGTACTTTCATAATGTGTAAAGCTAAAGAGATGATATACCCACAAGTAGCTGGTATACCCACAAGTAGCCCGAAACATAAACTTACATAATCCTTCTGAAGTGCATTTGACATTAAGAACCACAAGAAAAGTAATTTCTATTAACCCAGAAATCCATGTGTAGAAATTTGTCTAAAAGAAATAATTCCAAAGCAATAAGATTTTCATATGCAGAAATGCTTTCTATAATACTAATTATAATAACAAAAAAGGTAGAAGCAACTTTAAAATGTTTAACAATTAAAGAATGGGGAAGAAAGTCAAAATCAAAAAATGAAAGTGGCCAATAACACGTTCCAAAAGAAATGTCAATTATAGTGGCAGTGACTTATCAGTTTTGTTCAGCAAATTGGCCAATGTTGTCTAAAATGTAGGTAAACACAATTTCATGCTTTATTGGTGAGAGTGACTATTCTACTTCTGGGTGTTTAACATTAGGAAATAATCTGGTGATCTAATCATACAAATGTGTACACATGGGGAGTTTTACTAAATGACATTTACAGTAGCAAAAAACTAGAAATGATGTATGTCCTTCAGCAAAGAACTGAGACACTAGGGAGATTTACAACTTACAATGGTACCATGCAGGCTTCAGCAGCTCTGCGTGGGTTCATGGTTGTGCTTTATTAAGTTCAAAATTCAAAGGATGAAACAGTATGACTTGTCTGATCCTGTTTAGGAGAGTAAATATTATATATAAAATGAAAATACGTATGTTTAAAATGCTTGGAATTATACACACCTTAATTGTAATAATTGCTATCACAGACTTCTAAAAGTTTTGAGGAATTTTATTTTATTTTATATTAACCTTTATTTTAACCATTGACCCTCATTTTTGTGTGTGTGTGGAGATTCACATTTCTGTTTAGTTTTTTATTCCTTCTACCTAATGAACTTCATTTTTTAAAATAATTTTTATTTTTCAATTACAGTTGACATACAATATTATATTAGTTTCAGGTTACAACATAGTGATTAGACATTTATATAACTTATGAAGTGATCACCCCAATAAATCTAGTATTCTTCTTATACCATGTTTAGTTATTACAGTATTATTGACTATATTCCCTATGCTATATTTTACATTCCCATGATTATTTTGTAACTACAAATTTGTACTTCTTAATCCCTTCCCCCTTTTTACCCGTCCCCGAACCTCCCTCTCATTTGGCACCCTTTAAAATGTTCTCTGTGTTTATGAGTTTGTATCTGTTTTGTTTGTTTGTTTTATTTATTGTGGCATTTGTCTTTCTCTGAGTTACTCCACTCAGCACAATACCCTCTAGATCCATTTATGTTGTTGCAGATGGAAAGATTTCATTCTTTTTTATGCTTAATATTCCATTGTATATATGTACCACTTCTTCTTCATCCATTCATCCATTAATGAACACCCAGGTTGCCTTGGCTACTATAAAAAATGCTGCAATGAAAACATGGATGCACTTATCCCTTCAAAGTAGTATTTTGGGTTTCTTTGAATAAATATGCAGAAGTGAGACTACTGGATCCTTCTTTGTCTCTTGTTTTAAAGTCTCCTTTTTCTGGTATAAGTATTGCTATCCCAGTGTTTTGGTTTGTTTCCATTTTCATGAAATATCTTTCTCCACCCCTTTACTTTCAGTCTGTGGGTGTCTTTTGATCTAAAGTGAATGTCTTGGAGGCAGCATACATAAGGGTATTGTTTTCTTCTCCATTTAGCTACCCTATGCTTTTTGTTTGGAGCATTTAGTCCATTTACATTTAAAGTAATTGTTCATAGATACATACTTATTGCCGTTTACTAGTCATATTTATATTGTTCTTTCCTTTCCCTTCTTCTTAAAGAAGTCTTTGTAATATTTCTTGTAATACTGGTTCAGTGGTTATGAACTCCTTTAGCTTTTTCTTATCTGGGGAGCTCTTTATCTGTCCTTCGATTCTAAATGACAGATTTGCTGGTCAGAATAATCTTGGTTGTAGGTCCTTGCTTCTTTTTCTTTCATCACTATGAATATTTTGTGCCAGTCCCTTCTGGCCTGCAAAGTTTCTGTTGAGAAATCAGTTGACAGTCTTACGGTAGCTCCTTTGTAGGTAACTAACTGCTTTTATTTTTTTGGTTTTAAGATTCTCTTTTTGTCTTTAACCTTTGGCATTTTAATTATGATGTGCCTTCGTGTGGGTCTCTTTGGGTCTATCTTGTTTGTGACTCTCTGTATTTTTTGGACTCGTATATCTATTTCCTTTTCCAGTTTAGGGAAATTTTCTATTATTATTTCTGCAAATATAATAGGGTTTCAATTCCTTGCTATCTCTCATTTCCTTCTGGTACCTGATGATGTGACTGTTGGTATGCTTGATATTGTCCCAGAGATCCCTTAAACTATCCTCTTTTTTTTTTTAATTCTTTTTGCTTTTTGCTGTTTTGATTGGGTGTTTTTTGCTACCTTATCTTCCAAATCACTGACTCAATTCTCTGCTTCATCTAATTTATTGTTGATTACCTCTAATGTATTCTTCATTTCAGTTATTGTATACTTTATTTCTGACTGGTTCTTTTATACGTTATCTATCTCCATTTTTATGTTTCCCATCTCTTTGTTGAAGTTCTTGCTGAGATCATTGAGCATTCTTATAACCAGGGTTTTTAACTCTGCATCTGGTAGATTGTTTGTCTCCATTTTGTTTAGTTCTTTTTCTGGAGATTTGTTCTGTTCTTTCATTTAGGACATGTTTCTTTGTCTCCCAATTTTGGCTGCCTCCTTGTTTTTGTTTCTATGTATTAGATAGAACTGCTATGTCTCCTGGTCTTAGTAGAGTGGCTTTATGTAGTAGGTGTCCTGTGGGACCCAGTGGTACAGTCTCCCTGGTCACCTGAGACAGGTGCTCCAGGTGTGTCCTTTGTGTGTGTTGTGTGTGCCCTCCTGTTGTAGTTGAGTTTTAATTGCTGTCTGTATATCAATTGACCATCAGGCTAATTGGCTCTAAGGACTGGCCATGACTACAGTGCAGGAGCTGTTGTGCATGAGCTGATTCTACAAAGCAGTATTCTCTTTAGCAGGGTTCTGCCTGACCAGTTGGTCCTTTGCATATGTCATTTGTGCAGGTGGTTGGGTGGCGTTCTGGTGTGATCTGAAGTTGGCCACCAGGTGTGTTCATTCTGGGGTCTCTTGGGAGGGGCTCTGTTGGAGGCCAAGTTTAGCTGCTGCCTGGTTTCTTCCCAGGGCCACTTGATATGAGCTACATTCTGATCTGCAGATGGTTGCCACTTCTGCTGGGCTTAGAAGTGCCTGGGAGAGGCTAGGCTGTAACCCAAGGCTGGCTGCTGCTAATGCCAGGCTTAGGGCTGCTTAGCAAGAGGTACCAGGCATGCCTACACAAGATACTACTTGTTCGGAATTTGTGAACTTTTAAGAGATTTTAGGAATGTCTGCAGCATGAGCCAAGACAGGCCTTTTGTATGGAGAAGCCACTGGAAGTGGCTTGGGCGGGCCTACAAGTTGGGTCGTGTGAGGTCTCAGGGAATCACAAGGGCATTGTGGACAGTGTTAATCAGGTTGACAAAGACTCACATGTTGTGCCCAGCTGCGTCTGCATGCTGGCTGTGGGCAGGGCTCAACAAAGGAACAATGGCTCCTGCCAGCGCTTCTGTCTGGGAGAAAGATGACCCTCCAGCCCTCACCATAAGCCAGACAATTCACTTCCTCCCAGTATGTCCCTGGAGCTTTTCAAGCTACTGCCCCAGCACTGGAACTCAGAGCGAGTGAGTCCACCAGCAAGTAAGTCCATGTACAGGCAATTTAAGAGGAATGTCTGGAACTCCAGCAGCCCTCCGTCTCAGCCACAATCTCCACTGGTTTTCACACCCAGAAATTATGGGGACTTGTTTTCCTGGCACTGAACCTCTGGGCTGGGGAGCCTGCTGTGTAGCTGGGACCCCTCGCTCCTCATGGGATCCTCTGTAGCCCAGATAACTCTCCCAAATTTTTACCGCCACACATGGGTGTGGGACCAGCCTGTTCCAAATCTCTGCCCCTCCTACCTGTCTGGAGATGGCCTCTTCTATGTATCCTTAGTTGTAGGACTTTTGTTCATCTAGACCTCAGGCAATTCTCAATGATGGTTGTTCTGTAATTTAGTTGTAATTTTGATGTGGTCATGAGAAGAAGCAAGCAAAGAATTTACCTATTCTGCCATCTTAACCAAAAGTCAGGAATTATTTCTTTTTTACTTTCAGAATTGTTAGACATCTTCTTTACAATGCATTACCATTTTAATCACTTAAAAATAAACACAATCTTTTTTTTTTTTTATCTGGTGGGGGATAAAGGAAATAAAAAATGCCTCCCCACTGCCAGCCTCCCAGCCTCAATGGTATAGAGAGCAGAGAACTTAGTCTTCTCTTAGAGCAGGCATGCATGTTTTAAAGACATGAGGCCAGATTTCTCACCAGGCATCTCATTAGTGCCAGATCAAGACTAGCCATGTGAGGCCTCAGTCATCACTTTTGGAAAGTTTCTTCTTATATATGTTTGGGCAATGATCCTGCCCTGTGTAGGTTCAACTCATTCATTTACTTAGAGTTACATTTTATAACTGGTTTATCTTGGAGTGTTCATCAGGAAATCACATAAATTAAAGTGAGACATCCTTTGCTAAGATTTACTAAGGCTTTTATGACTAACATGAGCATTTAGTAACACCTATTTTAGATTTTCCAGCCTAGAATTATTGCTATAATGTAAAAATCTTGGGCCTTGAATGCACTCTGTCTATTGATAAAGTAACCTCCAATTTATGTCTTTATTTCTTAATTCTAAAATATTCTTTTACTTTGCTCTTATGACTGACACTGTTAAGAACTGGAGATACAGTGGCATTATGGGTTGAGTTATGTCCACCAGAATTCATATATTGATGTCCTAACCCTCAATACCTCAGAATGTGACCTTATTTGGAGAAAGGGACTTTACAGAGGTAATTAAGTAAAGGTGAGGTCATTAGAATGGGCCTCAATCCAATGTAACTGGTATCTCAATAAAGGGGAAATTTGGAGACAGACATACATACAGGAAAATGCCTTGTGAACATGAAGACGGCCATCTACAAAGCAAGGAGAGGCCCAAAACCAACCCTGTCAATACCTTAATTTCCAACTTTTAGCCTCCAGAACTGTGAGAGAATACATCTCTGTTGTTCAAGCCACTGAGCTTGTGGTGCTTTGTTACACTTCCCTAACAAGTCAATACAGCTGGTGATCAGGTGTGGGCTTCACCCTCAGGAAGCTTCCTGCATAGTGCGGGAGAAATAGCAACCAAATCTACACATGATGAAAGTTGGCACAGGGTGAAACAGTCAGGATGACCCATTCTTCAGGCAGGTGTCATGACCAAACAGCTGCCCAGCTCTCCAGAAGACTGAATCTGGGTTTCAGTGTAGCTAAGTGTTCATATGTGTCACTCTCCAACTAAAAGACAATGAAGACCAGTCTCATTCCAGGTGTCAGAGAGTAAAACCTTGAAAACATCTCTTCACGCTTAAAAATTAAGACAAATATTATTCCTTGAGGATTGGGTGAAGTACTAAACCAGAGCAGCCTGGAACAAGTCCTTTGAGCCTCCTTCCCAGACATTCCTTTCACACACCTGTGTTTCAAGCACAGTAAAGCTAACCCAAAGGTGGCCTGGGAACCCTCAGTTGCTGACCCTGTGAGAATGCTAATAAAGGACACTGTCCCCTGCCCTGCACAGTAAATGACAGGTTGGAGGCCACAGTCACGTGCATCTCAACTCTCAGCAGCATAACCTGAAGTGTGCTTCCTGGGTAGCAGTCATGGTTTGTTTATATTAAGGACACTGTAAATAGTGTCACATGATCATGTTTTTCTCTTCCTGTAGGCTACTTGGACCTTCGGAAACACTTTTAAGACCACTCTGGAAAATGTATGGCACCTTGAAGTTCACATTACATGCTTCATTATTTCTAGTCTCTTATCCCATCAGACTTATATTTTAATCCATATCAATTTTCATGAACACCTCCAATAAGTGTTTATATGAAGAAGGGCATGGATATTTCTTTTTTCTAATTTTTATCACATTTATTGGAGTGACATTGGTTAGTAAAATTATGTAGATTTCAAGTATATGATTCTATAATACATCATTTGTATAATTGCAATGGATATTTCTTTATGTGAAGAGGGCCACAGATATTTATTGTTTATGTTAAGAGGGGGATGGGTATTTAAAATTAAGTAGACAACTTAATTGACTCTGGTAACCACACAAAGATATTTTGTTCAGTTATTAAAGATGATATAACACCATCGATAATGTTTATATTTATTCATATTTAATACAAGTTCTGACAATTAAGTTTAAGAACTTGTTGCAACGATGTTGCTAACCTGTTTTGACATCAGAGGGATTATTCATTATGAATTTGTACCAACTGGACAGTTAACCAAGTTTGCTATTTGGAAGTGCTGAAGAGGCTGCATGAAAAAGACGAAAACGACCTCAACTTTTCACCCACAATTCATGGCTCTTACATCAACACAATGCACCAGCTCACACAGCACTGTCTGTGAGGGAGTTTTTAGCCAGTAAACAAATAACCGTATTGGAACACCCTCCCTACTCACCTGATCTGGCCCCCAATGACTTCTTTCTTTACCCAAAGATAAAGGAACTATTGAAAGGAAGACATTTTGATGACCAAGGATAATATGATGACAGCTCTGATGGTCATTCCAGAAAGAGTTCCAAAATTTCTTTCAAGGGCGGACTAGGTGCTGGCATCATGCATAACTTCCCAAGGGGAGTACTTCGAAGATGACTGTAGTGATATTCAGCAATGAGGTATGTAGCACTTTTTCTAGGGTGAGTTCACGAACTTAATTGTCCAACTTGTATTTTGTTTATTTGATGTTAATAAAAGGCAAGCTTCTTTCCAGCTATGTCTCCTTTAGCTTTTGATTTGAAACAAACTAGGAGCAGCTCCAGGAGCCTGAGAAGAATTCTGGAACCACTCCAGGGAGCAGAACCAGGCTGCAAGCTTAGAGCAGGGGCATCTGACAAAATATCCTTACCCTGACCACCAAAGTCGCATCTCGTTATAGACGCAGACTCTTCAAAGTGCAGGATCACAGTGCTGAGTCAGGCCCAGGGATTTGCAAGCTAAAAGGACAAGTTAGTTGCCCCCATCCTCACCCCAAGACAGAATGATGCGACAGAAGCAGGATAACTGCAGTAGACACTTCCGTCAGGAAAGGGATGAAATGGAGGCACATTACAACTGCTGAGATGTGGCTGGGCTCCTGCAAACCCCCCGCTGTGGGGCCAGGACCTTCCCGGATTCAGGGCTGGTTCTCTTCCAGAACGTGTCTCCCAGTTCACTGTTCTCATGAGCTCTTGGATCCACTGTCTTTGACACCCTTTCTTTTAAGTTTGCAGCTGAGTAGATTTCTCAGCGTGAATCCTGCCCATCGATTTTTGGAGACACAGGGGCCTTTTGCAAGTTTCACAACCTCTGTCCCTGCTACAGCAGTGGTCATTTAGATTCCCTGAATGGACCTCCTCATTAGACAAATAAGACAATAGATATAAGAAACATCTTCTCAAATTAAGGCTGAGCTAGCACAGAAGTTAGGAATCCACAGAATGATTTGGAAATAGCAGGGGCCAATCCAGGTTCTGTAAACTCTTAAACTTACAAAATTTGGAGGTCCTCTTTAAGAAAAAAGAATACTAAGCTTAAAAACAAAATGAGATTCAGCTTCTTGGGAAGTACCCATGCAAATGAAGAGTTCTGAAATTCATGTTTTAAGAGTTTCACAGTAAATCTGCATCTAGAAAGCAGTAAATCTTGAAATTCAGTGTATCATTTGAGATAGCAATAAAGATATTGATAAACTGCAGAGATTCTTAAATATGCATACTGAGAAGCTAAGATAACCATTACTTGACCAGACATAGAGTCTATATCTTTAAAAGAAGTGGAGGGAAAACAATGGAATCAGATATTAAGGCACTTCATTCAAATTAAGGCATAAAAGAAGGAATTAAAAAAAGAAAGAGTGAAACAAGTAAAACTTGCAGAGTAAAACTGTAGACATAAATCCTAATCACACTGCAGTTGGCCCTTGAACAACATGGGGTTTAGCGAACAGACCCCACACACAGTCATAAATCCTGGCATAACTTTTGACTCCCCCAAAACTTCAGTTGTTTCTCGGTACCCACGGTTGCAGTACCTCTCATGGATACAAAAATCTGAGGATGCTCAAATCCTTTCTACAAAATGGTATATGTTACTATACAGAGTAGGTGCTTTGCATCGTGTACTCCAACCCTGGATCAAAAATACTGTTATTTATCTGCAGTTGGAAGAATCTGTAGATGCAATACCTGGGTATACAGAAAGCCAGCTATACATGTATTGAAAAAATACATGCATATAAGTAGACTTGCACAGTTCAAGCCCATGTTGTTCAAGGGTGAACTGTAAAAATAAATGGACAATAATCTCCCCTAAGATATGAGAACCATCAGTCTGAGTAAAAACAAAACAGCAAATCTAATTATAATGTTTATAAGCAATAACTGTAAAACCTAAAGACAAAGAATAATTGAAATCAAAAGATAGAATAAAATGTATTAGGAAATAATAACCTGAGAAAAAAAATTCTACACTTAAATATTACTAAGAGCAGCTTCGAATATATATAAAGCAAGAATTGCCAGGACAAGGAGAAATGGAAAAATCTACTTTATAATAGAATATTTTAACATAACATCTCTAAGTAAATGATATAATAAGCATCTATCACACCTAACTAATTTAATGTATAGGAAATATTATAAAATTTGACTACATATTAATCATAAAGCTGTCTTCAAAAATTTCAAAAAAAAATGTATCATACAGACCACATATTCTAACCACAGCATAATTAGTTAGAAACAAATAGCAAAGACAACTTCAAATATGTTTTAAAATTATAAAGACACATTTCTAAATAATTCATGGGACAAATAAGAAGTAAAAATGAAAGTTAGCAATTATTTATAAATGAATATAATAAAAATATTATGTATTGCTTTAGTGGGAGTTAAAGGGAAATTTTCAGCCTGAAATGCTTCCAGAACAAAAATAGACTTAAAAATTAATGAGCAAAGCATCCAAAATATGAAATTATAAAATGATAACAAAGAATATACAAAGAAGAAAACAATATAAGAACATAAATTAATGCCATAAAAGCAAACATAAAGAAGATAGGCAAAATTAATTATTTGAAAATGTTACTAGTAATCAAGAAAAAGAGGGAAAGCACCAAAAAATGGGAATTAAAGAAATATAGATATAAAGGAATATAACTACAATATCGTAGAAATAAAATTAATAACAAATGGTATGAATACAATAAACAATGAGATAAATATATATTTATAAAAATACAACTTATTAAAATTGTTTTAAGAAGAAATAGAAAACACTACTAGTTGCTAGAATTCTTCCACAAAGGAAACACCAGACACAAACGACCTTATAGTCAATTTCTATCGAACATCAAAAGAACAGATAATTCTACCTCACACACATTCTCCCAAGGAACAGAAGAAGCAAAGCACATATACTAACTTATTTTATGAGGCCATGTGATATTAAGACCAGACAAGAAACTGCAAGAAAATAAAACTACAGCTCAATTTTCCTTGTTAATAGACATGAAAAATTCTGAACAAAATACTATAAAGAACTCAAAATACTTTAAAGCAAAATGTGTAAAGGACATACATCATGACCACTTTGAGATTATCCCAGGACTACAAAATTGATTTAATTTTTAACATCAGTTAATAAAATTCACTATGTAAGCAGGTGAAAGAGCAAGACCAAATATTCATGCTTATAGATGCAAATATCTGTTTAATAAAATTCAACATTCATCGTGACCTAAAAACAAGACAAATCTATACAAAATAGTAACAAGCAAAGAAAGAGAGGAACTGCCTTAACTTAATAAAGGGCCCAACAAAGGCTACAGCAAATCATATGTAAAGGTGCTTAAGGTTTACATTAAGATCAGAAAAATGACAAGAATCTCTACTTTCAGCTTTTCTATTCAGTAATATACTAAAGAGCTTAGCCAGTGCAATAAGAAGTAAATAAAAGTTGAAAAGATTAGAAAGCAAAAATCAAACCTGTCATTATTTGCAGATGTTAAGACTTTCCACATAGAAAACCCAAAAGAACATAGAGATACATTATTAGAATTAATAGAGGAATTTACCACGTTTGTTAGAATTTTAAAAAATCAATACACAAGAGTCAAGTGCATTTCTAAATACCAGCAATATGCAATTGTAAAATATAATTTTTTAGATTACCTTACTTAATGTGTTTGTGCCTTTTTGCCTCAATCTTCCAATATAGGTACTCGTATGTTGTTGGGAAAAAGCAGTCTAATAAAATCCTAGACAGAGCTTTCTGGCATCGAGCTTATTGGTGATGCTCTTATGTCCATTTTACAACTTAGATATCCTCAAAGTCTTGCTAACACCCCCCATTTTACCAGGGAAAGATTAGGAAACCCTACAAGATATCTCTGAAAATGTTTGCAGGTGGATTTCTGTAAATTAAAACATCCCCTTCTCATTTTACTTATGCAAACATCACATATCTGAAAGTAATTTCCTACTGGTAGTATTTCCTTTTTGCTTTTATCTTCCCTCCTCTTCATGTCTCCCTCTTGTTCCCACCCTACCAAGCAAAGCATTTACTTAAAGTAGGAATTCTCAACCTTGCTTCTGGGCTTGTGAACCTCATGAAGATTGCTTGTAAAATAGTGTGTGCGTTGTTTTAGGGAAAGTCATTGCTCTCATCAGATGCTCAAAGAAATCCTATGCGGTGTCCTCTCCTCCCACTTTCCCCCAAATATTAAGAACAAATGATTTGAAGGAACACACATCTTATCTTTGGCAAATTAAATAATCCTTTCATGTTTGGTTGCAAAACAGAAGCAGAGACTGACTCAATTTTCATTCATTAATGGCTAATTCTCTAAGAGCCCAAGAATCCCCAAACATCCAATGTGTAATAGGTAAATGAGTCTAAAGAGAGAAAACCACTTGAAAGGGGGCATGGAGAAGAAAGAAGATGGAGGAGCCTCATGACCAACATGAGAGAGATTACCTGGAGTTGGGTGGGGCAAAGAGAATGTATTACAGGCAGGACAGTGGCTGTACTGCCTGTTCCCCACTTCACCCTTTGGGCCTCTGGGTGTTGGAAAGCTGGAAGGAGACAGCACAAATGTCAGAGACCTCCCATTCTATATTAGTGAAACAGGCTGTGGCAGACGATGCTCATGTGGAGGTGGTGACTGCTTCTGACTTAAGACCTGTAAAATATAATTTTTTAAAAAAGATATTATACTGAAAACCATGATGAAAAACAAAAAATAATAAAGATAATATTCAGGATGACCATTACTTGGACTGAGTAGGTGAAGTGCAATGGGGGAGAGACACACAGGGGCTTTCTAATACTGTGTGAAGGTTTCTTAAGCTGGTGGTAGATTTTATTTTTCTTGTTTCAATTGTATGGATAATCGTTTTTTATATGTGATTTATTTTTGCAATTATTTTTATTATTAACAAGCAGCTTATACTCTTTTTATGTATGATATTGTTTGCAATTGTTTTTTTATTAAAAGAAACACAGTGCTGCAAACCTAGTGTAATTGCAATTGTGTGAGGCATATACATATGTGGGAGTAGTGGTGGGAGCTCTAAATGGTAAATGAGAAAGCTGCACAGATTTACGTTGGAGAAGGATATTGAAAGACCCTGGGTCTCAAATTCCAAGTTAAATAATTTTTTACTCTATTCCAAAGAAACAGCTGTATATTCTATCACGAAACAATAAATGTATATATAAGCAATTGACTGACTAAATTATACCTATGTTTTAGGAAGCTAACTGGCAAAGTACTAGGATGACCATTCTGGAATTTTAGGAATGGCTTTCTATGCCACTTGACATACTTTGATCATTTCCCAGAAGTTAAAACCTTCTCTGTTCACTTACCCTGAGCTTTTCCGGGGGAAGTTTCAGGACATTGCTCAGTTATGAGTTGTTCTGTCACTCACCTTAGCCAGAGCTCCTCCTTGTCCTCTAGCAAAAGGCTAATAAGACGAGGTCGTCTTATAGGACAACACTTGTTCCGACCCCCATGCCACCCACCAGACCCCAATATAGATGAGTTTTAACTAACTTTAGAATGTATCCCTGCCTTATCTCTGTCCTTGCATTTCCCAGAGTCTGGCATCCTTCTCTCTGCTCTGCACTTTGCTTTTCCAATGGGAGCAGATTTGGTCCCCCTATTTTGACCCTTCACACTGTGTGTCAGACACTGTTCTCAGTCCCCTGCTATCCTGATATTGCCTTGTCACTGTCCTTTCTGGAAGAAGCCCAGATTCCCAGGTTCCTAGCCCTGGGCCACCAACTTACCCAACAGTCCCTGGCTGGGTTCGCTCAGGCCCACCCGTGGTCTCAGCTCGTCTGTCATTAAGATAAAGCTTTGGGCCCTGATCTGTGTTTGCTTACCTCCTGAGATCAGTGTTGAAATAGATCCTTATAGTATGTGGCCTTGATTGGTTTGAAAAACTGCAGGTTTCAGCCATTTGTGGCTTATAAATCATTTTTGTGGGCCATAACCAGCATTATTTTTTAATAGAATAGAATTCTATTTTTAAATAGGACAGAATAATAGCAAATTGCCTCCAACGTGGTAACGGTAAGTACTATTTATTATAAAAGTTATATTTTAGTTATATTTCTTTTTTTAATTTATTGGGGTGACAATTGTTAGTAAAATGACATAGATTTCAGGTGTACAATTCTGTGTTACATCATCTATAAATCCCATTGTGTGTTCACCACCCAGAGTTAGTTCCCCTTCCATCACCATACAATATTTTAGTTATCTTTAAGTACCGAGTTTTGACACTGCTATGGACTAAGTTGTGTCCCCTCAAAATGTTTATGTTGAAGCCCAAACAGCCAGGACCTCAGAATGTGACTGTATTTGGAGATAGAATCTCTAAAGGAGTGATTAGGTTAAATGAGGCCATTAGCGTGGGCCCTAATCCAACATGACTGGGGTCTTTATAAGAAGAGAACATTTGGACTCACAAAGAGGCACCAGGGACATACATGCACAGAGAAAAGATCATGAAGACATGCTGCAAAGGTGGCCATCGGCAAGCCAAGGAGAGAGGCCCAGAGAAACTAAACCTGTTGCCACTTGATCTTGGACTTCCAGCCTCCATAACTGTGAGAAATAAATTTCTGATGTTAAAGCCCCCAGTCTGGTATTTTGTTGTGGCAGCCCTAGCAAATACACACAGATGCAAAATGTAATTCTTATGGTTGATTCACCCACATAAGTCAGTCACCGGCTTAGATTGTCTCTAAAGGTCTTTTAAATGTTAAAACCCATCGGAGGTTGACAAGGGCAAAGGCCTGTTCTTCAGTTTTTAAGGAGGTTTCCTGGGGGTCTTCATTACCCATCAGCATTCCCAGGAGGGAGCCCCAACACACGACGCTCACAGGGTAGAGACAGGGCGTGCAGTGGGCCTGAGAGCTTTCAAAGCCTGTACCTCAGCTCATCACGAAGACAGAAGAACACAAAGCACACAGGCACTCACTGCAGGAGTCCAGGGACCACACAGAACTTACAGCAACGGCTTAGAAAAGAACTGGACTTTTGAAGGGTTCCGGACCAGGTGCGCGGTCTTCCTGACACTGGGTTCCTTGTGTAACGAGATAACTTGAGTGAGGTAGTAGGTGTTTCTGGATCCTGCTCCATTTCCATCCACCATTCCACCCCTGAGCACCATCCCAACATAAATGAGGGCGTGTCCTGCCCTAGCAGAGCAGGCCCCAGCCTGGCTGGAGTGAGGGCACGCTCGCCACAGTGTATTCCAAAGGGATGTCTGTAAACGTGGTCCCCAGAGTGCCATTTGATGACAACCTCCCTTGGCAGATCTGCTTGGAGTATCCAAGAGTCTCACTCTGATAGTCACTGTGTAACCCTCCAATACCTGCTGCTAAAGAGTTTTCTGTCTCCAAAAATAATCTCTAAATGATGGTTAACGCAACCTTGCCATAATTCATCCTCTCCAAAGAAGTGAAAGGAGGCCAATGACCAGCTCCTGGCACAGCCACAGAGCAGGCCTTGGAAGAAGAGGTGGCTGTGACTTCAGTCTTTGGCAGAGGGCTGTGGACTGGATGGGGAGCCAGGCCGGCAGCAGGAGCACCGGGCACAGAACGCCTGGCATCTTTCTGGCTGGGGCCAGGAAACAGTGTGAAGCTCCTCCATCATTTCTCTCAGAGCTTTAGGAGTCTGACACCTGAACTCGCCACACCACCATCCCCGGGTGTCACCAGGACTTCACTTTTCCAAGAGGTTCTTGATGGATACTTGAGCACTGGGCCACAGTGGCCTGGGTTTTGGATCTGATCCCTAACTGTGAGAAGAGCATTTCTCCATGTCCAACTTGGGCCTTCTATTGGCCCCAGAGAGAGACCAAAAATGCCTAGATGTAATTTAATTCAAGGCTGATTCTTAGGACTAGAGCTGCATTACTTTGTGTCAGGGGAGTGATGCTGGGGCCCTCTGCATGCAAACTTTCTTCACATTTCCCCCCACTCATTCAGGGCTCTGGTTTATCGGGAACATTTTGAGGCTGGGAAGAGATGGAGGAGGGAATCAACAATGGAGCAAGAGGAGGTTATTCTGCATTGGCAGTGTGTAATTAATCTTTACAACAGCCTTATGAGTGACAATTAATGTACCCATTTTGCTTATAAGGAGACTAAGCCCTAGAAGTCAAATAACTTGCCCTAAATCACCAAGCTTGGGAAGGGAATTCAACCAGTTTATTTGTTGGTTCGGATCTATGATCTTTGCATCCTCCTCCATGCTGAAGCTGGAAAAGATACCATAATTGGTCCTGAGAGAGACAAGAAGGAATGGAGAGGGGGCGCCCAAGGATAACCATGAAGATGACGAGAAATCTTCGGGGCCTTCCCCAGGGTAATGAAGGCAAAACTAAAGAGAGTGCCCTGGAGATGGTCCAGGGTCAACCACAGGTTCACATGGTCAGACCTGCCCTTTGAAGTAGCCATTCTTCATTAGACCTTGGAGGCATTGGCCCAGCAGTGAGGCAGAGCTCAGGGCTGGGGTCAGGCCCGACATCACAACTTACTGGCTGGGTGACTCTGGGCGAGTCGCTGGACCTCACAGTGCTGTTTCCTCATGCAGAAAATGAAAATGACACTCTCGTCTGTCACCATTCTTTAGAGGATCCAGCCCTGTGCTGGACGTCTCTTCTCCCTCACCCCACACGTGCAGACGGCATGTGTGCACATACTTCTCACCTACTGCTCACTACATAGGAGGTGTTGAAGTTAAATGGAAAATGTATGCTTCCTCCACAGAGCTTTCCTTGTTTGAATGAACTGAATCTTTATTTTTCTTTTACAAGCAAAGAGGTTTTCATTAATTTGTGCCAGACCATTTAATATAATCTTAGGTTTCTACAGTGTTCTTGTTTCACTTAATTTTCTGGATTTCCAAGAAAGTTTCAGGATTTGGTTTGGTGCAAGACTTTGAAGCAGCTGGGAGATGTAAGAAAAATGAGAAGCAGTTTCTTTGCAACAAGACTTCAGTTTAAGGATTTCACCAAGAAATCAGTACAATTGAATGTATCTCAGGGTTTTCCTTGAAAGTCTTGATCTTGGTTCTTTCTGAACAAAGTAAGATTGGCAAGAAATCAAGCCAGAAATTCAACAACATAATGCAATTAATGTACCTGTTTTGCAGATGAGATGTACCTAGTTTGTCTGTTTTAATTTAGATCATTAATCGGCCGTTAAAGCCCTAGACAGTGGGGAAAAGATGCTTTTGAATAAACATTCACTGAACCCATCTGAAGGCTACCTGGGAAGGCTGTCACCCCAGTGGGAAGGTTTTTCCACTGAGAGTCAAGCTCGTGCGTCTGGATCGCTTTTCCTGTTTTACAGGTAAAACCACAGAAGAACAAGGAGCTCCAGTGACTTGCCTGAGGTCCCAGGACAAGTGCGGGGAATCCAGCAGATCTAGAAGATTCCAAAAGCCTTCATTACAGCTGGGGGAGAGTAGGTAGATGGAGGGAGGGGGAGAAAAAAGTAGGGGGAGGAAAGAAGGAAACTGAGGGGAAGGGAGGGGAGACGGGGGAGGATAGGGAGAAGAGAGAGGGGAAGTAGAGGAGGGAGGGGGAAAGAGAGGGAAAGAGGAGAATGATAAGAACAGACCAATGGGGTCGTACTAGGATGGGGAGGGAACTCAAGGGGGCTTAGCTTTCCCATCCCAATCGTTACCTTACAAGGTTGCTTCAGAGGCTAACATGATAAAATGATGGAGCGTGATGCAGAGCAATGTTTCCCTGTGCCGACCTGAGGGAGGGTCATGAGCTCTGCCGTCATCCACCTGTGTGACCTTGAGCAAGTCCCTGTCCTTTTCCCTAAGCATCAGTGTACACCCACAAAATGGGATTAAGAATAGTCCCCACCTTAGAGAAGGTATGTAAAGAAGCTGACACTTGCTGGGGGGCCCATGAAAGATGCAAATGCATAGCTGTGACTAAGAATATAACACCCATTGAGGAGTTTACCATACAACACAAATAAACATTATTGTTACCACTTGCATGAAATAGATGTATACACAGAGCAGGGGTATTTTAGTCTAGGAAATAAGGAGACTATTAATCGGAGACTTGGGAGCCAGTGCCGCTCTGGCATGTCCAACATCTCAGGCAGAGAGGCAGCACAGCCCCTGTCCTGGGTGTCATGGAAGCTCTCAGGGGCCCTTGCTGGAAATTCCCCCACCTAGCCTGGGACTACTCATCTTCTCCTCCGGGTAGGTTGCCAGATAAATTAAAGGATGCTTAATTAACTTGGATTTCAGATATATAATAAACACATTTTTACTTTAAGTATGGCCATGCTATATTTAAGATATATTTAATACTAAAAAATAGTCATTTATCTGAAATGCAAATGCAACTGAGCATTTTATCTTTTTATTTACTAAATTTGAAAACCCTACTTCCAGGGAGAAAGGCAACTAACTTTTTTGTTAGAATTTCTTTTCTGATTATGAAAATAATAGATGTCTGTTATAGAAAATCTAGGAAATACTGAGAAACATGAGAAGGAAAATAATAATTCATACATAATACTATGAGCTAACGCTTAAAAGACTCCAATACTTAAAAAATTGTGGCTTATTTCCTTGTATTTTTCATAGTTGAGATGATGGTTTACGTATGGATTTTATATTTGTTTGGCTTAACATAACACTAATCTCCCTGCCACCTAATCTCTTCTCCATTGAGTCCCATCACCTAGTATAAGCTCCCTCCCTCCTTGCTGAAGAAATCAGTGCTTTCCAGTGTATGTATCTGTGTGTAATATTCTGTCCACACGTCTTCACATGATCTCTCAAATGGATTTTCAAATTATTCCAAGTTATATATATGTAAACATGGCAATTTGTAAGTAATGACATTTACTATCTCATGGTGACCTTTTTCTAAAACTCTCATGGGTGGAGTCAGAGCCTCCCTCCCAGGCCTGCCTGAGTGACCCTGTAGAAGTTCCTCCTGCTCCCACCAGCCGATGTTCCAAGAAGAGGAAGAAAAGCCAGGGCTCAGCCTTAGTTCCTCCTGAGCCCACAAGCGTGCAAATTCGGCAAAAGACCATTAGCTTGCAAAACATAAAAACAAGATCTATGAGATGGCGCCCTGTTTTCCTAGGTGGAAAGAATGGACTTTGGCACAGTATCTTCCACCTAATGACTGGGACATGCAAAGAAGGAGTTCATATTTCTATATACTAGTGGTTCTCAATCCCAGCTGCACCCAGCTGGGAGGTTTAAAACCTGCCCTATCCCCCAGCCCCACCACAGCCTAGTCAATAGTTAGCTCTGGGGAAGGGGCTCCAGGGTTGGTATCTTTTCCTTGAGTTCCCTGCACGGCATTAATGGCAGCCAGGGTTGAGGACACCTGCATTAGGAGACTTTGAAGGCATTACTCACAGTGAGTCAAACTGGAGGGGGCTGGAGACCTGCATGAAGCTAGGGCTTCAAGGTCACCATGTCTTTGAGTCCACACTATAAGAAGCCTTCTGCTGGTCTCAGCAGGCACAGCTTCTCTTCAGGGCTTCCAAGGGCATCTCCCTGAGCTGGGAAAGTGACCTGGTCCTCCTGAGTCCCCCACTTTCCCTGGTTGTTTCTGACCTCCTGTCTCACACCCACCTGCATCCCACACACCCCCAACCCAGACACAGATAGCATGGCCTTTGGTTCTCTGTCTGGTGACAAGGCATGAGCCCCCTGAGATTGCACCTCACTGCCCCAGCTCTCAGCTCAAAGCCTCCCCATGGCACAGGCTCAGTAAAGAAAGGCTGGGCAAGGCAACGAGACAGAGCTGCAGCTGCTTTTCTCATCTCTTCGTGGACCTGACTCCTCTCTATCCGAAGAGAAAGCTTTGAGGACTAGGGTCTGCAGTTTCCCCTAAGGATGGAGAAGTCTGTCCCTTGCATTGCACACTTGTCACTCCAGGGTTATCTTTTGTCCTGTGGGAAGCCATAGCCCCTCCTCTGACTATTTAGGCAAGGACACCGTCACCATCAAACAGGGATACCATCCCCTCTTAGGATACCAACCCCTTTTAGGATGCCACAAAGGTGGTAGTACAGGAGAGGAACTTTATGAGTGGTGCCAAGGCCCAGGCCCAGGGAAGCTGGGGGTGGGGAACCACTGGAGGAGGCTGTCAGGGGTTGTCTAAGCTCGGGGGCTTTAACAAAATACCATATACTGGGCAGCTTAGACAACAGACATTTATTTTTCACAGTGATGGGTGATGGGAAGTCCAAGATTAGAATGCCATCATGGTCAGGTTTTAGTGAGAGCTACCTTCCTTATTAATAGAAGCTGCCTTCTTGCTGTGTCCTCACATGGGAGAGAGAGAAAAGCACTGGCCCCACCCTCAGGACCTCATTATAACCTAATCACTTCCCAAAGGCCCCATCTCCAAATACCATTACATGGGAGGTCAGGGCTTCAACATATGGATTTGGGTGGACAGAAACCTTCAGTCCATAGTAGGGGACATAGGGAGAGTTAGGGCAGGAGAACAAGGGAAACAGAGGGGAGAACCAAAGTATCTCAGGGGAATAGCCACATCTGGAGAAATGTCAAGCTGTATTGATGGTCCCTCACCATGTTGCATTGTTGGGGTGAGCGTGTTATGTCGTTGGGAGTTGGAGATAAGGCAGTGGTGGCCCCTGTGCCCTCTCATCTGGGACTACCTGAGTTACATGAAGAAATGAGACGCAGCCTGTCATTTGGGGAAGTGAGGAGCTGTGAGTCACTTACTGGGTCCCTCAGTGATGCTCTCCAGGGTGGCCCAACTCCTACCTGGCGCTGCAGCACCCATTTGTCAATCAGGAGTTGTTTAGTGAGTGCTCAACATGCCCAGGCACTATCCAGTGAACATGGGCAAGTTCCCTTCCTCGAGAGACCCACACACTGGTGGGTAAGACAGAAAATAATGACAGTCACACCCAAATGTGACATGGGCAGATCTGAGTCTCTGCAGGACTTTTGGCCTCTAGCTGAGTTCACCTGATGGGTGTAACACGGGAAATGAAGGGTGGAGGCAGGAGGAAGACAGCGGGCACTGGTTCCCCTGGGTCCCCACCTGCTGTAGGCCTGGCTGGCCACATCTCCTGAAGGCTCTGCTCCTGTCCACCCCAGACTACCCAGGTTCACAGAACCACTCCTGCCCCATCTCCATGGGCAGAGAGTGGGAGAGATCCCCCACCCAGTAATTAGCCCCACTGGCTCAGAGGACCATCCCTTCCAGCTTCTCCTAACCCTGGCCCACATTTTGTAGGCAGTCCCTTCACTGAACCTTCTTCAAATTACCCAGTTTAAATATACCATCTATTTCCCACTGGGACCTAGACTGGGAGGTCACGGAAGGTTTCAGAGTAAAGGATGTTTGAGCTAAGATTTGAATAATGAAATTTTAATTGCTTCTAGTGGGTAGATCCAACCTGTGTGTTTGGTCAGTAAGGTGGGTCCTGGTGAGCTCAAGAGTATAATGAGGGGACTTGTAGGAGGCAGAGGAAGACCCCATGAAGCCCTCCCATTCTTAGCTATGCCTGGCCAGGGTGTGCCTGGGCCTGGACTCAGCTGTGAGGAAGAAAAAGAGGTAACTCACACCCCTTCAGCAGCATTGCCGAGGCCAGGTGTATGCTGGGGCCCCTGCACACCTTACACCACGCACACCTGGAGGAGGGCAACACCTGCTGCTGCAGGCTGTGAGAGCTGCTCTCCGAAAGACCAAGGAATGCCACAGGCGGGGCTGAACTCAACACTGGGCGACCCTGTGGGAAGCTCTAAATCCCAGGCCTCCACTTTAACTTTACTTCCCTGCAGTCGGTACCTCAAGAAAATGTGGGTTAGAACTAGTCACGTAGACACATATTCCAAATTCCATTTCATAATCCTAAAGTTTTGTTATTTAGACATATTAGTTCCCTACAGTTTCTGTAACAAATCACCACAATCTTGGTAGCTTAAAACAATACACATTTATTCTCTCACAGTTCTGGAAGCTAGAAGTCTGAAATCCAGGTGTCTCTGGGCCTTGCTCCTTCTGGAGGTTCAAGGGGAATATTTGTCTCTTACCTCTCTCAGCTTCTGATGGCTGCCAGCATTCCTTGGCTTGTGGCCACATCACTCCAATCTTCAAGACTAACATTCTCAAATCTCTTTCTGCAATGTCTTCACATCACCTTCTCCTCTGTGTGTGTAAAATGTCTCCCTGCCTCCCTCTCAGACACTTGTGTTTACATTTGCAAGCCGTGCCTCGGGCTACCACACCAGGCAATGAGACTTCATCTTTCTAGGTGACCGAGGTGAGTGGCAGCTGGACTGTGGAAGAGCTGCTGGCTGACAGCAGAACTCAGGATCTCTGATGCATTGCTGCCACCACGTACTGGTCCTGGGCCAGCTGTTAGGCATTTGCTTTATGTTTTATAAAAGGACTGGTGGAAGTAAATCAGGTCCCTGAACCTGATTTACTAGTCTCTAGGTGGGCCTCAAGGTCCCTTACAAAATGCGTGCTCTTGCATCTGTGAATCTTTCTTGGAGCCCTCCCTAGTTCCTCTGAAGGCCTGGGGACAAAGAAGGCTCATAAAGGGTCAACTCAGTGGTCCTCAGTCCTGGACAGACAGCCCTGGGAGCTCTCAAAAAGTGGCCAGGCCCCAGACCAGTTCAGTCAGAACTTGTGGGAATGGGGCTGGACATTGACAGGTTGTTTAACCTTTCTAGGAGATTCTAATGTTCAGGCAGGGTGGGAACCATGAACCTTTGAAGTCCCTTCCAGGTGAGGCATTTGATGAATCATCAGAGACAGCACTGTTGGCCTCCATGCTGCTTTCACAGAAGCATCATTTAAAAAAAATAGATTTCTGGCTCCCCCGGGCGGGGGTCTGATTTAATTAATCTGGGTGTGACATGGATATAAGGACCTAAGGCTTCCCAGGTCCAGCCCATGCTGAGGGCCCTGTGACAGAAAAACAGGTAATCTTCCATTGAAGCTGCTATTCCAAAGGGTAATGGTGAGACCTGGGAAGGCCTTCCTGACTGGGAGAGTTTCTAGACCATAGAAAGGCTCCTTTTGTGGGAGATTGTGGAAGTCATTTCTCTGGAAATCGATGAGGTTTCTAGTGGTCAGAGGATATAACCTTCGCTCTGCTGCCAGAGAGTCGAGGCACAAATTAGGTGACCTTTCAAAATTCCTGATAATTCCTTGAATTTATAAAAACTGCTATCAAGCCTGCCCTTCATAGATTCTGTCGCCATTTATACAAGGAATGTAAAAAGAATAAAAATAACCCGATGAATTCAGGATTGTGGAAAATGTCATTACTGGTAATGAAAATTACAGGAAGCCTTGCCGGCTCCTGCTCCCTCCCCAAGACTAACATGAGAACATGTTTTTTCTTCTGATGCAATAATTAAGTTTGCCCAAGAAAACGTCTCTGTGTATGCCTCAGGGCAGAGGCTAAATGAAACCTTTAACTGATAAACGTGATCTTCTCAGTTACCGAATACTCAGGGACAGACAGGCTTCAAAACTGACTGTTAGGAAATGGAAGAGGGCTGGGGTGACTTCTCAAGCTAGCAGCAGCTTCACTTCTAGAACCAGAGCCTGAGGTCAAGACACCAATGTGGAAATAACATCTCAAAGGAAGTCTCATCAGATACCACGGGGATGAAGACACATTCTCTCTACAATAAGCATAGATGAGTCACCGCAGATACACAGGGAGCAAAACACAGCCCTCCCTGCCCTTTTCATTCAGTGGGAACAGAAATTTCATTTAGTGGGAACAGACCTTCATCGAGGAGGCTGCCAAGGTTCCCAGAAAACTGAGCAAGACTGAGGGTGGGTGGATGATGCCTGACTTGAAAGCTGAAAATCTGAGCAGAATAAAATCAGGCTGGGGGTTGGGGGTCATGGATCCACAGACCATGAAAGAAACAGATAATTACTTGGTTGCAAAACATACAAATGAACATAGAGGGAAAGGTTTAGCCTCATTAGCTATCAATGAAACAAAAAGTAAAACAGATCTCTTAAAGAATGATCTGTCACCTCTGGAGGAACACTCAAAGGATGGGCAACATGTAATGAAGGGGTCTTCCCTGCCCTGGGGGTGAAAGTGCAAAGGGGCATGATCCTTTCAAAGAAAAATTTGGCATTCTGTGTCAGGCCCAGGTGCGTATTTCAATTCATTATTTTCACTTGTGGGAATTTATTCTAGGAAACATCCCTGCACACCAAGGGTCTTATGTTCAAGGGCATATATATATATATGTATTGCAGTGTTATTTATAAGCATTGTAAACAGAAGCCAAAGTCTCCTACAATCATGTAGAAATGACATTTATGCCCCCAAATAGGCATACATATTTTGAAATATATTAGACCACCAAAATGAAATTTATGAAGAAATCAAAGATCTTAATGATAAAAAAAATTAAATGAAACATGCAAGATGAAAAACTGTATTCATTTTGGCAGCGACTATGTAAAAATTAAAAAGCCTGCATCAAAAAAAAAGGAAAGTTTTTTTTTAATGTTAGACTTGTGATATAACCCAAAACTATTTTTCCTTTTATTTTCTGTATTTCCTAAATTTTTCATAATGAGTATTATTTTGTATTAATATAGTTTTTTTTAAGGAAAGGTTAATTCCATTTCAGTTGCTAAATGGAAGTCATGAGCAATTATTATGGTAACTATTTTTGTCACTGATGGTCCAGTGATATACTCCCTCCCCCCATCACACACACAAACACACAAATCGTCTCTAAGCAGAATATACACGTAGAGTTACTCTGATTGAGCTGGTACCGTGGCAGCAGTAAGTGGTAGTTTCCTTCTCTCTGTCCCTGGAACACACACACACAAGTATACAGTCTGACAGGCTGCTCTCTGGGACTAGGGCTAGTCTGCGGAATGGTGGGTCTGAACAGGTTTCTTATGCTACTGGGACTAGATACATTATGCTCAAACCCTGTATTAGTTATCTATTGCTGTGTAACAAATTACCCCCAAACCTTGTGGCTTAAAATAGCAAACATTTATTATCATACTGTTTCTGTGACCTGGAATTCAGGCATGGCCTTTCTGCTTCTGACTCAAGGTGTCTCACAAGGATGCAATCACAGTGTTAGGCTGGGCTGTGGTCATCTCAAGGCTCAATGAGGGAAGATTCACTCATGTGGTTGTTGGCAGGATTCGGTTCCTCCCTGGCTGTTGGTACATGGGCTTCTCCATAGGGCAGCTCATACCATGGCAGCTTGTTTACCTTAGATGCTCCTAAGACAGAAAGCATTAGAAGTTAATCAAGACAGAAACCACAGTCCTTTTGTAACCTAATTTTGGAAGTGAGATCCCATTATGTTTGCTGTTTTCTTTTCATTACAAGCAAGTTTCCAGGTCCAGCCCACACTCGAGGGGAGAGCCTCACATGAGGGCATGAATACCGGGATGCAGGGTTCATTGGGCTGTGTTAGAGGCTGCCAACCACAAACCCCATTAAATAAACATTCTCTCCACTTCTATGCTGTGTCCATTCTATATTAAAATGGATTCAATGCTCACCACTAGCTCCGTTTTACTACACCTTTCCCATTCAGGCTGCATCACAGATTTGTCTTCTGGTATATTTTCAAAGGTTCATATATCTTCGAGTTCATGTAGGTTCGAAAACAGGCTAATATCTAAGAAAACAGGATCTGGCATCAGACACCTGTGTTCAAATCCTTCTTCTGCCACTTCAAGCTGTGTGAATTTAGGAAAGTTCCTTAATTTCCTGAGGTCCCAGGAACTTCATCTTTGAAATGTGGCTAATAAAGGAACTTACCTCATGCTGTTGTTGAAATAATTAGATAAGATAACATACACAAATACTTACACAGGCTCTGGAATTCAGTAAAATTAGCTATTATCATCATTATTATTTACTCTTAAATTCCAGCTTAACTTGGTTTAATTTATAAGTATTGTTTTATTCTCTGAAGATCATACTGTCTTCTAACTTCGAATGATTCTGTTGTGAAAACTGTCAACTACTATAATGGAAATTTATCTTCTTGTAATTAAGTTGATATTTTAAAAACCTGGATGGCCATTGAGTTCTTTCTTTACATTTTAATTTCAGTGTTCTATAAGAATGTTTCTTTCATTTTTTTTTATTGTTCTACAATGATTTTTCTGGGTCATATAATTTTAGGTAAATTTAGGTCTTCCTTTATTTGAGGAAAGTTTCTTCTACTATACCTTTATTTTTCAATTATATTTCTTCTACTGTTGTCTTCAAGAAAATGAATTGTGTATTAGACAACATTTGTCTGTCTTTCAAATCTCACTTTTTTCTAACCCATTTCAGCTCTTTATTTTTCATTTCATTTTGCCTCATTTTCTCAATTCTTGTCACTGCTTGTACATTCAATAATATACAGCCTCCTTTTTGATGACACTCCCATAATTTTTCTTTTTATGAAGTTTTGAATCTTATTGCTACATGTTCATGTGTTTTGATTATTTTATCATCTTTTCAAGCCCTCATATCTCTTCTTTGGGCTCTTACTTCAGGGAGGTGACATTTAATTTTATTGATTTTATGGAATTTTTTTTGTCTAAGTTCATTTGCTTGGATGTCATGATGCTTCAGGTGTGCATTTTTCATTTGCCCTTTGCCTTAGTCTTTTCCTTCTTTTTCAAATTCCTGCATCATGCATAAATACCATGTTGCTTTCTTTCTGATCATTATTTATCTTTAAAGAAAGTTCTTTCAGCTAATTGTTGAAGAACAGCAGATAAGTGGTTTGTTTTTGCCTGTTGTTTGTGAACACATTCTCACCAACATTCTTCCCAGAAGATATGACTGTACTAGGTCAGGAAATTTCCCAGGCTTAGAGAGAAGCTCTTAACATCATGGTTCTGTGCATGGATTTACCTGTCTGTATCATCTATGTATCTGTGTGTGTATGTATGTATGTATGTATGTATGTATGTATCTATCTATCTATCTATCTATCTATCTATCTATCTATCTATCTATCTCCATACCAATATCTAACTCCATAACTATATCTAGACCCATACTTACATCTATATCCATATCTATGTCTGGATACTTTCATGCTTACTTTTCTCCTGTAGACCCAGGGCAGCACCTGGCAGTCGGCTGGACTTCCTTGTTTTGGCCTCCACGTTGGCATCACATTTTTGTAAATTGCATGTCCACATGTTTCCACAGATTGTCTCACTAAGCCTGAACTTCCTCCCCTCTTCCTGCTAGTGGCACTCAAAACCCCTCCACTGACCCCTAGCCACTGACCCCTCAGGCTGTGCAACTTGTATTTGGAGGGTTGTGCAGTGTTTTTTACCAACTGTGGCTCCAAGGTGTACCTGTTTTCTGGATTCATCACATGTAATTTTTTTCTGTTTTTACTTTTCGTTAGTGTTTCCAAGTGGTTTCAGAAGATAAAGACAAAGACCCATTCCTCTATTATCATCATCCTTCTACGTAATTACATATCTTCATCCTTTTAAGTAATTAGAGATCTACTCGCGATTCAGATTTTAAAGAAAGGACATAGCTTGCCATAAAGGAATGAAGAGCACATTCCAATTAGAGAAACCAGAGACCCTATAATAACAGAAGTCCCCAGGCAGGTAAGGGGTGCAGGTTAATCAGCAGGCAGTTTGTGAACAGAAGGAAAGGAAAGTGAGGCTGGGGAGAGGAAAGAGCCGTTCCCCTAAGCTAGGGATGTGAGTGGGTGCAAAAACGAGTAAAGGAATAAACTCCACAGGAGAACTTAATGTAACATGGTTGTTGCAGGGAACAAGAAGGAGGAGGAGGAGGAGGAGGAGGAGGAGGAGGAGGAGGAAGAGGGGGAGGGGAAGAAAGAGAAGGAGGAGAAGAAGAAGAAGAAGAAGAAGAAGAAGAAGAAGAAGAAGAAGAAGAAGAAGAAGAAGAAGAAGAAGAAGAAGAAGAAGGACTCTTCAGAACAGGGCCTTTCAAGAGGCTTCCTTTTAAAGTCTTTGGGGAAAGGCTGGGATTTCCCATCTTTTGCAATTATCTCAACACTAGATCTCAGCACCTAATCCTGAGATTGACAGCAAGGAAAAAGAGATGTATCCAATCCCATAATTCAGGTCCTTCCTTAAGGAGAGATGATGCGCTGAGTTTCACTGCGGCACCATGGCTGGAGCCAGGCCACCATTGCTCAATTTTATAAAAACCTGCCTTTTCCTTTGTCTGAGGGGCTGGAAGTCTCCATGTACTGCTCCTGCAAGGCCAGTGCACACGTTTCATCTTCTTTACCCCAGACAGCAAAGAGATAGCATTTGTGATTCTCAGGCTCTATCTCTTGCATTTCATTTGCTGTCTTCTGACTTATCAGCCTCTCCAAGAGATCTAAGTACTGCTGCATGCCACTGGTTCTCCAACTTCTGTGTGCATTCACGTCACATGGAGGACTTACTAGAATGAAGAACGCTGGACCCACTTCACACTTTCTGCTTCAGTAGGTCAGGGGTGAGGGTTGAGAACTTATTAATAACTTGTTATTAACAAGTTCTCAGAAGACACTGATGCTGTTGGTCCGGGGAAAACCATAGAACCAGGTGTGTACCTTTCTATGGGCAACTTCACATTCCTGTACCTGCTGAAGAGTCAGGATCACTGCAAGGAAGGACTCCATACTTTCTGAAATTAAAGATAGTAAGAAACTGTCCAATGACTGTCCACACTGCTGAACTTCAAACCGAGTAAGGTTCAACTTGTTGCTAGTTATAACGTGGTGGGTAAGTATATAGTTTTGGCCATTAGGGCTTTGAGAAGGGCACCACCACGATGGGAGTTGGGAAGAGGCAAGGAGGTTTGCTTAATTATGGTGGAGGTAGGGGGAATAGGGAATAAGGGAGACATTTGTGATGGGCCCAGAAGCAATGTATTAGGTAGGTGCAAAATCAATTGCGATTAAAAAGGTTAAAAATAATTGTAAAAACTGCAATTACTTTTGCACCACCCTAATAGATAACATGGCAAAAGAAATTAGGCCATGAATTGTGGGTTGAATTGTCCCCAAAAACAATATTTTGAGATCCTAACCCCTGGACCCTGTAAATGTGACCTTATTTGGAAGTAGGGTATTTGCAGGTGTCATTAAGATGTAAGTTAATGCCAGGTCATACTGGAGTAAGGTGAGCTCTTATTCCAACATGACTGGTGTCCTTATAAGAGGACAAGCACATAGACACACACACACACACACACACACACACACACACACACACACGAGAATGCCGTGCGAAGACACATTCACACAGAGGGAAGAAAACCATACCATGTGACAACAGAAGCAGAGACTGGAGTTATGCAGCTGTAAGCCAAGAAACATCCAGGATTACTGGAAACCACCAGAAGCTAGGAGAGAGAGCATGGCACTACTGATGCCTTGATTTTGGACTTCTGGTCTCCAGAACTGCAAAAGGATAAACTTCTGTGATCTAAGCCAGCCAGTTTGTGGTTCTTTGTTACAACAGCCCTAGGAAACTAATACCAGCAGGAAATGTTGATTTTCTCTTTCAAATGCAGTAGAGTAGACAGATCATCCATACCCTCTTAGGAGGCTGGATCATGCATACTCTCATACTCCCAATTACCTCATACAGAAAATGAATAAGGCAGATTGGGGGAGGAAAGGATTAATTTGAATAATGATATTGGAAGAGAGCTCTACAGATACCCTGGACCACAAGAAAGACAGACAAGTTGGTCCTAGGGCTAATTAAGCCTGAAACATTACTGGAAGCAAAAATGACAAAAGTGAAACTGTCCTACTTCGGGGACATCATGAGCAGTCAGTGTTCTTTGGGAAAGACAATAATGCTGGGAAAAATAGAAGACAGCAGGAAAAGAGGAAGACCAAATGTGAGATGGATTGACTCTGTAAGTAACAGAAACCATAGTCATGAGCCTACAGGAATTCAGTGGGGCTGTTGAGAACAGGAAATTGGGGACATCACTCATTTACAGAGTCGCCAGGAGTCGGAACTAACTCAATGATACATAACACACACACAGAGCAGGAAGGAAGCTAAAGGCAAGAATCCCATTTGCTTACCTTTGAGATGGGTCAGCTGAACCTGAAAGAAGCACAAGTGACCCCAAAATGCTTGTTTCAAGGTCAATGATCTTGCTTTGCTGGCCCTTCCATATCTGCCTGTTCACGTAGCGTCCTGCCTTGCTGGGCTTAAATGCATGGGTGAAGCTCTTACCCCTATGTAATGTCAAGTTCTGAGTGGACTAGGTCCTGTCCATGATGATGAGAACAGTGGCCAGTCGGCTTTGTTAAAAGGGATGGGACTCCAAATTCCTTGAAGAAAGTCAGTGCTATAAGGACTGGAAAGGAGTCTGTGAGACTTGACTCAGCCTTCGTACTCAGCGCTGCACCATCAACGATTCTCTAGACCTGACAAGACAGAAGGGCCAGGGCATCCTCTCCATTAAGCATTTTCATCACAACTCTGGCCTCATAATCTCCAAGTTGTTCATACTTGGACTAACTGGCGCTTGGATCTTCTCATTACTCTTCTTCCTTAAATGCAATAAAGCTCACAATGTGATGCTGTTCATACCACTAACATGTCTAGAATCAAAATGACAGGGAATAACATGTGTTGGTGAGTATGTGAAGAAGTTGGACTCTCATACGTTGCTGGGGAGAATGTAAAACTGTTCAGCTACTTTGGAAAACAGTCTAGCAGTTCTTCAGAAAGTTAAACATTGAGTAAGACCCAATAATTCTACTTCTAGGTATATACTCAAGAGAA
The DNA here is from genome assembly GCF_057876585.1 of Rhinolophus sinicus. Classification (NCBI taxonomy): domain Eukaryota; kingdom Metazoa; phylum Chordata; class Mammalia; order Chiroptera; family Rhinolophidae; genus Rhinolophus; species Rhinolophus sinicus. The sequence goes on along the minus strand of NC_142515.1, from coordinate 62,462,006 downwards.
ATTTTAAAAATATATTTTCACACAAAAACTTGTATGCGAATGTTCCTAACAGCATTATTCATAATAGCCAAAAAGTGGGAAGAACCCAAGTGTACATCAATGAATGAATGGATAAACAAAATATAGTATGTACTTACAATGGAATATCATTCAACCACAAAAAAGGAATGGGGTACTGATATATGTTGTAACGTGGATGAACCTTGAAAACATTATGCCAGGTGAAAGAAGCCAGTCACAAAAGGCCATTTGTTGATTCCACTTACAGGAAATGTCCAGAATAGGTAAATCCATAGAGACGGAAAGTGGATTAGTGATTAATGGCTAAGGGGAACAGAGAAGAGAGAGTAAATGCTAATGAGTATGGGTTTTGTTTTGTTTTGTTTTTTAGCGTTGTGATAAAAATGTTCTGAAATTAGAAATAATGGTTGCACAATTTTGTATACAAAGAACAACCAACCATAAAATTTAAAAGGGTGAATTTTATGGCTATGTGAATTGACTCAGAAAACATATTAAAGCCGTCTATAGTGTTCATGGATGAAATACAGATAAATGACTTTTGACCTCATACGGAGTTGATGCACTTTCTTCTTCCAGAGCCTCTCATTTGCGTTTTGTACTTCATTCACATCTACTGCAGGCTCCTCTACAGGAGAATATGAAGCTAAGAGCAGCATCTGATGATGATTATCCTGGCTACCATGTGCCCCATGGATTGGAACAATGAGAAGCTAGAGGTAGTCAAAACAATCAAAGAGAAAATTGCTACAAAAGACGAAAAGCCAAGGACTGACAATGAAAAGTTGCTATGGAAACAGAATAGCAGGACATGTGGAAATAGAGAAGAGTTGTCTAAAGAGCATTTCAGAACATAGTGAGAGTGGGCTAAACCAGGGACCAGGGAGTCTGCCCAGACGTGACCCTAGAACCCCCAGGACTGTGGGAGTCTGCCTGTCAAGCCAAAGGTAGTACATCAGATGACCCCCTTTGGCCATTTTGCCTCACAATGAGTGTAAGAAGAATTGAAGATTTCTAAGCCTCTTCAATCTTTAGTCCCTCTCTTTCTACCTGTGGTAGCTGGTCTCCAAACATGGCCTCCCAATGAACCACGTCTACCAAGATCCACATCTTCATCTAATCCACTCTCACTTTGAATCTGGCTGGTCTGGGCCAATGTAACCAGTGAAATGCAACAGAAATGACACAGTGTGACTTCCCACACTAGGTGAGAAGCCTTGAGTGAAAAAGGTATGAGTGAAAAAGATATCTTGGATGGCCAGCCTAGGTTAGACTTCAGATAACTCTAGCCCCAGATGGCATCTGACTGCAAGTACATGGAAGAGTATCACCCCGCTGAGCCCAGTAAACCCACAGAAACACGAATAGTCATGACAAAATGTTTTAATTCTTTACATTTTGGGTGTGGTTTACTATACAGAAATTTTAAAAAATGAAACATTAAACCAGGAAGCCATGTGAGGGCCACTGTCTCTACATACACTCAGACCATTTCCATGGATCAGGGTAAATGGGGAGCTGTCATTCCTCCCCCTCTCCCCCCACTGAAGCTATTTAATAGCTTCACAAGATGTGCAATACCCATTGATACTAGCCTTTTCCACATTTATCTCTTGTCCCAGATGATCCAAAGCTCTTCTGAGCCCATGGACCCCACTGGTTTTGCCTAATTCTGGCTACTAATTTCTGTGGCAGCACACATTTATTTGGGCAATGCCAAGGACCCTGTCATTTGTCACCTGTCTGAGTCTCCATTTCTCTATCCCAGAGCTCTGAAATACCCTGCTGCTGCCTATCCCAGACATGGGGAGGAGACCTCGCTGTGTGAATCTGGAAAAGACCTGGAAAGAGGCTGTAGGAATCAGTGCCAGCAGAACTCCCTTAGTCTAGACTGGAACCCACTACATGCCCTGGCTCTCCCTGCCTGTTGATCCGGGCTCTGTGTATTTTTTTTTTTTTATTTTATTACTGGTTGCCTCGGGTCCAGGCTGCACATAAGTGTTTATGCAGGCAACAGGGGGAAGAATTTCCTGGACTGTGTTTTGGGGGAGGAAAGTCATGTTTCAGAGGTTTAGTCTCTGTATGTTGTCAGTTTTCTCCTCCTAACCCTGTGTCAGAGTCAAAACAGAGCCTGCTTCTTGGGGTAAAAATTCCATTCTTAACACCCACGCCTGGCCTTTTTGGGAGACGCACTAGCTCACCCCATAGATGAAGCACTTCTCCCCCAACATGGGCACGGTGTGGTTGCTCATGGGTGTGTCAATTCTTCAATCCTGTTCTCCAGAGTTTCAGGGCCAGGTTCCCAGAAAGATGCTTGTATGTGACACTGAAGGCTTAGCTATCAGTGACGTTGTTATTTAGACCCATGATTTCCAGATTGGCTGTCAGAGTCACGGTTCTCCTGACAGTGTTACTGGTGGTCTTCACCTGAGCTGACCCTGATACTAGCCTTGTTTAACTGAAACAAGCACACCCCCTTGATGGTTAAGACCTGGGGGAAGTAGATTAGAGACTTGAGTAGAAACTGTAAATGCAAATTCTATTAATGCGGTCTGTTTTAAAATGTCAACCAACTCATTAACACACACACGCACACACACACACACGCTGAATGATTTGGGTGTATGTAGGCAAAAGAGAATTACATTTATATTTCAACTGGCTACAGACTGGGACAGTTTGCAGGTTCCACATAACTGGATACTCGGCTTATTCTGGGATGGGGAATCTGACCAGCTCTTAGCCCCTAATCTGGCTCCCCTTGGACCAGTGGTCTGGAAAGGAGCAGCTCATTGACAGCCAGGGAGGTACCAGTTTAACAGCTGAAAACGGCCTCTTTGTCTGCCCATGGGCTCTTCCCAGAGCCCACTCTGTACCACCCAGGGAGGTTTCGCTTTCTCTGACTCCTTTGCATACTCCCCAGTCCTGACTCCAGTTTCACAGTAAGAATGGAAAAACTGAGCCACAGGAAAGGAAATCCAGTTAGTTGGACATTCAGCAAAGAGCAAGAGAGCCAGGTCAGAGCCCGGGAGTGACCCAGTTGCCCAGGAGGCCTGGAGAGAAGCCACCAAGACTTGAGGATGCTGGGGCAAGAGGACATTGAACCCAGAGAGGGTGTTTACTGCCAGGATGAGTGGGCTTCGAGCTTGGGCCAGTGGCAGAAGACACATGTTGTGTGAGGAAAGTCACTGAGCTGCTTTGAGCCTGTCTCTTCCTCTTTAACATAGGAACACACAAGAATGCTCTGCCTCTTACTAACATTTTGCTCACTCTTCATCAAATCATGTGGATATAAAAAATGCTTTGTAAAGTACATATGTGATGTATACTCACTGTTATCACTGTTGTCAACAGCAACGTCTAACAGGGCCTGGAGAAAACCCTCAGACCAGCCTTCCACATTCTACTTGGCAAGTCCAGGAGGAGATGATTTCAGATGGTCGCCATGTTATCCTTACCTCCCTGTAAGCATATGCTACTCTTTATGTCTAAAGGAGACATCTAATACACTTTCTTGATAATGGGCTGGCCTCAGTGACTTGTCTGGCCAGTACAACATGGTGGAAGTAACATTCTAGGATTTTTGAGACTGGGTCAAAAGGAACCTTGTAGCTTCCACCAGGCCTCTTGAAACACTCATTTTTGGAATGCTCTCTTAGCTGCTCACCTCCATGCTACATGGGGAGGCCACAGGTAGATGTTGACAATCCCAGCTGAGCTCCTAACCTATGACCTGTGTTAACAGCTGGCCATGTCAGTGAGCCATCATGGATGTCCAGCCTAGCTGAGCCCTTACACCCTCCAACACAGTCACCATCAGACTGCAAGGGCATGAGACACGCCAAACAAGAACCACCCAGCAGAGCCCAATCCAAACAGAACAGAACCAGAAGAAATAATAATAAATTGTTGCTGTAAGCCACTAAGTTTTAAAGTGGAGTATTTCAAACAGATATACGAACAGTTCTTCATATACCTACCGTGTTTTCCCGAAAATAAGACCTTGCCGGACAATCAGCTCTAATGCATTTTTTGGAGCAAAAATTAATATAAGACCTGGTCTTATTTTACTATAATAAATATAAATTCTGGTCTATATAATATAATATAATATAATATAATATAATATAATATAATACCGAGTCATATTAATTTTTGCTCCAAAAGACACATTAGAACTGATTGTCCAGCTAGGTCTTATTTTCGGGGAAACGGGGTATGGACATCTGGGCTCCTCATTCTCTTGTCTGAGCCCTAGAGTCTGAACTGTTTTATCCTCTTCCCAGTATGGCCTCCTCTCACTTTGTCCCTTGACATCACTCCCCACTTTCTGCTGTCCCCCCAGATAAGACCTAAGACCAGGTGTCTTTCTCAATTTAGGGCTTACTACAGGTCCCCTGTGAGAAAATGAGATAACAGAGTCACAAATACAGGGAACTGACTTCAAGTGGATCCAGCTGCGCCCCACACACACTATTCCTAGCCTGAGGTGGTGACTTCCTCTTAGATGATAACCAGGAGAAACTCTTGAAGACTTGCCAACAAACTCTGCTCTCCTGACCTTAGCACCCCTCGCGCTTCCCCCAGGAGCACCGTTGAGCAGAGCAGAGCAGGGACCGCCATGTGTGGCCCTGTGCTCTGGAGCATTTCTGGCTCTGCACATCCATATCACCTCTGCACACCCTCTCTCAGCTTTGACCTTCGTGGCCCAGGAGCAGGGAGACTGGCCAAAATCATGGCTTTCAGAAGTGACCCCACCGAACAGGCTTTCTGGCTCTGACATCTGTGAAAGCACCACAGATGTTAGGGCAAATTAGGCACATTCAGCAACACCAGACCTATCAAACATATGAGGCAGAGAGGTCGGCTCTGGGCTGAAAGGTGAGCTGTTTGTTTAAGGAGGTGGGTGGTCTCTAGCAGGACTTTCAGATTAACCTAAGCCCTCTGAAAATAGAAAATGGAAGATTGGGCAGCCTGAGTACTAATCAAGATAAGTGCAAGGCAGGCGTGAGGTCTCCTTTGATTTCAGGAACCTGGGGTAGGATGGGGTGGGGGGGTGAAGGGTGAGGAGGATGGAAGAGGAAGGAGGGCAGAATTCTTTCTGGCTCCAGTCAGAGACCAGAGGGGCAGGCTGTCTTGGGGCAGGAAAGATGCAGCAATCTCCTGCAGGCCCATGTTGCATTTCTGGGAAGTTTCTGAAGCGCTTGATTGTTAAGCAGCCCCACAGGCTCTCAATTCCTTCCTATTTCTGGGAGCAGCAGGAAGATTTGGCCCCAATGTCCTGGTTTAGAGTCCAATTTTCTCGACTTCCCATAGGACCCACACCAGACCCTGGACTTCTCTCTTCTAAGGAAGGAGGTCTGTGGTCTCCATTGGCCCCCTAGGACAAGCTACAAAGTTTTGCACGTGCAAATCTTGCTGGAAGTCTCTGGACAGATAAGAAAACCTAAGTGTTGAGGTTTTAGGGGGTTCAAAAATATAACACTGCTCTTACACATCCACTAAGAGCTAAACACAGGCATCACACTGAAGGATGTCAAGATATCACTTCTGTTATCACTGACAAAGCTGTTTGGAGAAAGTGGCCTTAGATGTGCAGCAAAATGGACCTGCCGTATAGACATTTCCCTTCCCCTAATCCATATGGTCAAGAGTGCACAGAGCACATGTCCTCTGCACAGCAGGCAGATCCCCAGAGGGGAGGAAAGTCTGAACATGGACTGGTAATCCCCACTCTGAGCCCTTCCACCACAGGGAGCAGAGTGAGGCCTGGAGTGTGACTCAGTGGGCTTCTGAGTCGGAGCAGGAGGTCCTCCCCACCAGCAGATAGGAACAAACTAAGGAAAGCTGGAGGTTTCCAGGAAACTCAGATTCATCTTCTTAGTAGGTTTTGAAAGTTTCCCCACACTCTCAGGAGTGACAACACACAGTAGTGAAAAGCACATGACCTTGGGGACCCCAGGCAGGATAGATGGCCTCATCCAGTCTGTTTCCTCCTTCGCAATGTGCAGTGACAGTTCCCACTTTGTGGGAGTTATTGAAGCTGGATTACAAACTGTCCCAGTGTTAGTGCCCCAGAAACCCTTTTATCTCAGACAAACCGAGGTAGTTGGTCACATTATTGAAAGCACCTGGTACACAATGGGTAATTTGGAATTATTTTCCCCACTCCTTACTCACACTTCTATTTCAAGAGAAAGTTGGAGGGTTCCTCAGGCCAAGAGAACAGGCAGCCCCTCACTCTCTCAGGTTCATCCTAAAAGCCCCTCTATGGAAGGGCAGGAGAGAGGAGCAGGGCATTTGAATTTGTAACTTTGTCATGCAGGGAGTCACGCAGGGTCTCAGCTCCTGCTCCCCACATAAGAACGCAGGACATTTAGGGTTAGGGTTAGAGTTAGGGTTAGGGTTTACCTAAGGAACACCCACGGAACCATAGGTAGGGGGGTCATACCACTATACTCTTGCTGGCAGCTGGGTTGGAGACACACGGAACAGGAGCCACACAATTCTCAACCCTCACTGCCCCGCTTGCAGGCTCAGCCACCATCTTCTTGCTAGGCCCCATTTTCTGCTAGCTTAGCCACAGCAGTTATATTAGTGGCCAATGGCTCACTGGTTACAGCTGACGGCCAACTAGCCACAGCTGATGGCCATCCAATCACAGTTGATGGCCATTTACTACCTGAACCAGCACCTTTCCATGTGAGGCCGAGAGCCTGGAAACTGCACTCCTGGCTCTGGCCCCACACTCCACCCCTACAGGCTCTCGCCTCACAATCTACGCGACAAGCATCTTCCGCAAGGGGCCCTCTGCGAGGAGCCTGGCGGTGAATGCAATATCCTGAACACAGCCAGGCTCTCTGGGCACAGCCAGGGTTTCTCAGGGCACCACCAGTGCTTCTGGGCACAGCCAGATTTCCTGGGCTTCTTAGAGCACCGCCACTCTCTCTGGGCACAGCCAGACTTCCTGGACTCAGCCAGGGCTCTCAGGGCACTGCCACTCTCTCTGGGCCTCTCAGGGTACCGTGATGAAACAACAGCAACTCACAGTCAAGGTGCTTACATATTCTCGATGGTGGCCGGTCAAGACGCAAAAGCAAACATCCGCCAGTTCCACTATATGGTGGTATGTTCCCAAGCAAACAGTCAAGCGGTCCATTAAATTAGGGATAGAAAGCAATTCCCCATAGTCCAGTGTGGGGGCAGAGCCCCAGAAAGTAGTTTCCAGGCTCTCGGCCTCACATAGACAGGTGCTGGCTCAGGTAGTAAATGGCCAACTGTGATTGCATGGCCATCAGCTGTGGCTAGTTGGCCGTCAGCTGTAACCAGTGAGCCATTGGCCACTAATATAACTGCTGTGGCTACGCTAGCAGAGGAGAGAGGAGGAAAAAAGAGAAAGAATGGGGGCTAGCAAGAAGATGGCGGCTGGGCTGGCAAGTGTGGATGGCGGTTTGCAGACAGTGTGGATCCAGCCTCCAGTGAGAGTATAGTGCCGCCAGAGAGAATATAGTGGTATGACTCCCCCATCTATGGCTCCGTGGGTGTTCCTTTTTGGCCTCACCATATCCTGCGTTCTTGTGTGGGGAGTGGGAGCAGAGACCCCACAGGCCGTCCCGCACGACAAATGGCGCAGCGAGCAGGGTCTCCCGCACGACACCATAGTCATTCACCAGGGCTTTCCTGGGGGTGAGGGACAACCTTGACCTCACCCTCATCTCCCATGTAGGACTCAGCAAGCGTTTCCTCCTGGGACTACAAGTCCTGCATCCAGGCTGCCTCAGCAAGCAATTCCCAGCCCACAGGGCCACAACGACCTTCGCTTTCTCCAGCCTATGCTGGTTGGGGAACAGTCCATGTCTTTCCACCCCTCCACGGGGGTCCAGCTTTCCGGCAGCTGCTCCTCCTGGTCTTCCTGAGACTGAGGCACAAACTGCTCCACCGCACTTCGGAGAGCTTTGGCCAGCACCATACCCTGCTCGCTGAGCCATTTGTCATGCAGGGTGGCCTGCAGGGTCGCCTGCAGGGTCGCTCCCGCTTCCCACATAAGAACGCAGGATGTGGCTAGGCCAAAAAGGAACACCCATGGAGCCATAGGTAGGGGAGTCATACCACTATACTCTCGCTGGCGGCTGGGTTGGAGACACAGGAAACAGGAGCCACACAATTCTCAACCCTCACTGTACCACTTGCAGGCTCAGCCACCATCTTCTTGCTAGCCCCCATTTTTTCTGCTAGTGTAGCCACAGCAGTTATATTAGTGGCCAATGGCTCACTGGTTACAGCTGATGGCCAACTAGCCACAGCTGATGGCCATCCAATCACAGTTGATGGCCATTTACTACCTGAGCCAGCACCTTTCCATGTGAGGCCAGGAGCCTGGAAACTGCACTCCTGGCTCTGTCCCCACAAACATGCTCTGGAGGTATCACTCCTGTGATATCACCCCCAAGAAAGGTCAAGTGGGACAACTTCCTGGCACACAGTTCAGTGCATGTTGCTGAGAAAATGTTTGGACTTCCTTTTGTGGGTACCAGGCAAAGCAAGGGGCAGATGAATTGGTTCATTAACCATATCACCTTCCCAACCATTGACCCCACATGGCCCAAAGCCCACCTCTCTACCCCTTGCAGCCAAGTTCAATGTCAGAATTTGCAGCCTGCTATCTGTGTGGGCACTGCTACAAGTGTCCATGATGCCAAAATGTCTCTGGAAAATGGGATTCTCTGGGAGGTAAACAGTCATTACCTAGAAGGTGTTAATAAACAAAATTTAACTGAGTCAATGTGAAGATATTATCAGCTTTATTAATTCATGAATCGGACAGTATCTCATCTAGCAAACAGAGAGCTACTTCAAAGGGCAATAGAAGATGGAAGGCTTTTATATACAGGAGGGAGGGACAAAGAAGTCATCACCCAGAGAAAAGTGGAAGTTCACTGGAGGAAAGTAAGAATTCAGGTGACGATAGCTTTTCATTGGCTGAGCTGTGGCATTTCCATTGGCTAGGCTTGTTGCTGAGCAAGAAAAAAACCTTCTTTCCTCCTGCTGGAGTAATAAAGCAGCTGCACTTCCTATTTGGGGGTGCAAGGTATGTCTCTTCCTATTGAGGTCATAATGCAATCGACATCTTCTATTTGGAGTAATTGATTTTAAGTGGTAAGAGATGAATGCCTTCCCAACTCCAATTTTCACTGAGGTTCCTTTACTAATTTTCACAAAGCCAAATTGCCTTTCTGATGGATGTTCCCCACTAGGTAAATTTCCCAATCCAGTGACTGACTTTGGACAGCGTTGACCAGCTGTCTGGGCATATTCCGTAGGAGGCCACCAGGGAATGTGCTATATCATCTGTGTTATTTTGTACAGAGTCAATGGCACCCGGCCATCCCTTGTAATAAAGCAAAATGACCAATGGACCTCTCCAAGCCCCCTCTCTGGAGCTCAAGGGAGCCTCTCAAACTGGGCCTGCCAAACCCAAGCCACCCAGGAAGGGGTATAGGGCATGTACAGGGCAAGGCCCAGAGCCTGCTTCAAGGCCTGGCTATGGCTACTGATAGGCTCAATCAAAACCCAGATGGCATCTCACCAGTGTATCATGGAAGCCAAGCCACACCTCTCAGGACCCACAAAGGTTCTTGTGACTTTGGCCACAAGCAAGGCATGGGTGAGGGGTGGGGCTCACCCCAGAGACTTCTAGCCAGACATTTGGAAATTACTGCTCCACACATCAACCCTTGCTTTCCATACTTGAATGACAGTCCCACACTCTCCCTCGGCTTCTCATTATAGTAATAGTTAATATGTCTGTGGCTCTTTAAAGTGTATATCATGCCCCACATCCTTTCAACCACACTATGAGGAGGCATTATTAGTCCTGATTTGCAAAGGAGGAAGAGGAGACTCAGGGACGCCAAGTCACAAGCCCAGGTCAGCGGGACTGTAGTCGGTTCTTGCACATGTGGATGAGGGAGTCTCTGTAAGGACTGTGCACCATGTGGATTCTCAAGCTCTCAATCAGTGATCCTTCTGCTGCTGCCTGTTGTTCCTCCAATTTCCAGGCTGAATGATGGTGGTTCCTCTGCCCCCCCCCCATGAAGATGTGGTTGGGGGAGATGCCCAGGATGAAAGTGACATACGGGCCCAGGCTCACCTGCAAGGAGCCAGAGAATGGCACCTTCTGTTGGTGGGGTTTGGGGTTCTTTGGATGTCCATCCTCATGTCACCCACTTTCTTATCCAGGTGAGCATGGTCTAGATGGATGCTCAGCTCCTCAGTAACCCCCACTGAGCCTCAGAGACATGGGATGGACAAGTCTCTTCACATGCTGGTCCCAAGTCCTGGCTGCTTAACCCCTGGAGGCCTTTGGAGAATCACCAGATTTCAGAGCCTATTTCCCTACCTATAAGAGGGGGTCGTAGGGGTGCTGTGGGAATCAACGAGAGAGTGACAGCACCTCATGTGAACAGACTCAAGCCCATGTCTTCCTGAAGGGGCCTCAGCAGCTTGAGCACAAGCATGAGCCAGCACTGTACTGGGCTGGGGTTGCTTTGGTACTGAGGGTCAGACCTCTAAACACATGCCCAGCCCCAGCCTTCTTGAGACCAGGCAGATGGGGCCTCAGGTGCCCCACAGAAGGCATGGCCAGTGAGCAGCACTTTGAACCCCCCCCTCCGTCAGAAGGGAGGCCTGGCTGCAGTCTAAACAATGCGAGCATGTCATTGGAAGTAGATCTCCAAACCAAAGTATCTATGCTCATCTATGCCAGGCTCCCTGGGCTTTTGTGATAATCCTCCGGGACAATGCAGGCCAGACGGGGCCAGGGCATGAAGAGCTCTCAGAGGTGCAGCTGGAGCCCACACAGGCTGCCAGTGTCCACTGCAGAGAGCCCCACACTCCTCTACGATGTCCTGACCCCAGGATGCGTGACCCCAAGCAAGTTCCTTTACTGCTCTCCATCCTCTCTCCCGAGAGGGATACAATAATGAGATGGCAGCTAGTCACAGTGAAGGCTTTGGGCTGTGGCTGCAGAATTGTTCTGGAGCCCAGACCTTGGCCCTGTCCAGGAAACTGCCAGGAGCTTTCTTGTTCAGGCTTTTCTATTCTGCCTGAAACCATAAGCTCCTGGGGCTGTCCCAAACTTGCTTCCTCTCCATCCCCATCATCTTTATTTGGAGCGTGGGACCAGAACATGCAGGCCCCACAGCGGGGCTCTTGTTTCTTGCAAACAGCCTCGGCCTTGTCTGCCCAGGCAGGGGTGCTGGTTGCGGAGGCCAGGCTGGCCATGGATGTTGCCCGCTAAACCCAAACCCTCCATTAATACACACCAGGAGGAGCTATTGTTTTTGGCCTCGGGAACCTGCTCAAAAGCCCAAGTTGATTTTGGTCATAGTTAGCCATCAAACACCCATGTGCTCAAGTTCTGCAGGCCCAGTTTGGGTGAGCAGAGTATGAGCGTCAGCCTTGAGAGGCAGAGTGAAGAGGGCTGGGAAGGAGGTAGCACCCTGGAAGACCCTGACTTTGGCTGGAATTGGGGGTGCATCCAGCCCCTCAAATAAAATCCTCCACATTTCCTTCTCCCAGAGTGTTATCAGGCACAGGTCTGGCCCCAGACTGTGGATGGGAAGAGTTCAACCCCGAGACCTGCCCACCGCTGGCACAGGCAGACATTGACACTGCTGCTGCTTTTCCCCTTTGATTTATTCTCCCTGGTAGCCCACAGAGCTGGGGCAAGAGTTACTTCCAAACAAAAATCTTTTTTGTTTGCTGAATATAAGCTTCTATCCCATCAGAGAAAAATATAAGGCTCCTTCCATCAAATTTCTCTTGGAAACTGGGCCTCTAAAGTACCTTAAGAAATCAAGTTCCCTGACTTTCTTCTGCTCTGCCTGAATTGGGTCCCCAGCAGGCCCTCACATCCTGTTGTGGTGTGTGTACACCCCCCAGGGGGCCTTGTCAAGACACACATTTGGTTCAAGCCCAGGGGTAGGGCTGAGACCCTGTGTATCTGACAAGCTCCCAGGTGACGTGCACACTGCTGCTCTGCAGGGCACACAGTAGCCAGGGTCAAAGCTCTTAGCTGAACCCTGCTTTCCAGGGGGTACTCTGCTCAGACCCCAGAGGGCAAAGTCTTCATGGCACTCCTGGTAGAGCAAGCAGACACTCGCAGCCTGACCGCCATGCTGGGGTGGTCAGAGAGCATCGGCAGGCTGTGACCCACCCTGTGCTAGGAAGGGGGCAGCCACCTCTAGTCCTTCTAGACTATAGGAGACCTCAGAGTGGACCAGCTGACCCAGGGAGGGAAGAGGTGCAGGAGAGAGGATGAGCAAGGACAGAGCTGGAGGGGATCCAGTTGTCTAAGTTACTGGTAAAGAAAGGAACCTGCAAAGGAAGTGGAAAAGGAATGCCCCCAGAAGGGTGATGAAACTCACGGGTGAAGTGTCCCAGTGGAAACCAAGGAGGAAATGATCTATGTGCTCCAAGTCATGGGAACTGAAGGCTGAAATGTGCCCTTTGGGTTAGGTTCACTCGGCTTGTGGGGCTGCGGGCCCCACCCCAGCACAGCAGCTCACTGATGGGGTGGGATGGAAGTCAATGAGCAGAGGAGAGGCCTGGGCATGAGGCTGGGACGTGACAAGAAATTTGGTCAGAAAAGGGAGAGAAAGAGTGGAAGCAGTAATTGAGGGAGTGGAGGGAAATTCGAGCTGTTTTCTTTTTAAAAAGGAGTGAAGCAGAAGCCAGCAAGGAAAGGGTAAACAAAGTAGATGCCAGGAACAAAACTGTGCCACCAAAGAGCAAAACCCCAGAAGGTGTGAGCACAAGGAGTGCATGGGAACTAGTCAAGAGAGTATGCTTGGCTGCCATTATGGCTGCAAGGTAGGCAGTGAGGCCACCTGCTGAGAGTGCAAAGGAAATTTGGAAGTAGCCACGCTGGAGAATGGGGTTCTGATGGCTCTGGTGGTCTGATTTTCTCCAGCAGCAACAAACAGTCTAATATCAGCTCTGAGAGAGGGGTGGTTTGGTCAGTCTGTGGCTGGGATGTTGCCAGGGAGACTCAACACGAGGAAAGTAAAGCAGGAGATGTGAAGATACCTATAAGAGAGCAGCTGCCATGGTGCTTCATTAACTTGAAAAAGGAGAGGAACAGAGAAAGGCTGGAGGGATCCCAGAGGTAAGGAGAAAGCAGAGGGAGCAGTAGTCCGGGACATCTGATGCTGTGTTATCAGAATGATTGATTGAGATAGTTATAAGGAAGGAAGTTATGGGAAAAGTGAAAATATTTAGTTCTGGATGGTGACATACATGAGTAGTGAAGCAAATACAATCATCAGAGCTGATCAGGTAAGGAACTGGAGTCCAGGGTAACGGACAATCCCAAGGGTGGCCACCTAGAAAAATGACTACTGAACCCCCCAGTTCAGTGGGGACCAATCCAGCCCTCTGTTCCCGAGATGTGGACCTATAGGAAATCACATTCTCAGGGCAGCACTCTCTTGCTGATTTACAGGGTGGTGTGTGGTGGTGGCATCTGAGAACAAGTCCTTCACTAAGGGGGAGAGACCCAGAGCTGGGCCCATGGTGAGACACAAAGCACTGTGGTCTCAGGGTGGCAGCCTTGCTTTCCGAGGGCTCTGAGGGCTATCCTTGTCCACCCAAATCATCCAGCGACAGGAGAGATGCTACCAGCACACATAAGGTGGATGTGAGCCGAGCTATGGCACAGAGGTTTGGAGTAGTCATTGAGTCAGAAGGAAACAAACATAACACAGCATGGGCAAGTGAAGCTCTCCTGAAGGAAGGCATTCCTTTAATTTTTTTCCTGCTAAAGAATCTGATAATTTATGTGCCCTAAACTGACTATAAGGGCCACTATTAGATCCCACTCAACTCTACTACATAAGTGTTACATACATTATCTCATTTAATCTTCATAACAACTCTGAACTGGAAAAATGTGAACTGGCTTACATGTATTTCTATGTGGACACACTTGTTTACCCAAATAGAAAAATTCATAAAAACTCTGGCAGAGAAATCAGGTTACAAGCTCCCTTTCTCATCCAATCATCCATTCAAGTGGGACATCTCAATATCCACATGCAAAAGAATGAATTTGAACTGACCCCCACAATATACAAAAATTAATTCAAAATCAATTAATGACCTAAATATAAGAACTGAAGTTATAAAACTACTAGAAAAAAAAAACACATAGAAATAAATCTTTATGATCCTGGATTTGGCAAAGGATTCTTAGATATGACATCAAAAGCACAAACAATATAAGGAAAATTAGATAAATTGGACTTTATAAAATTTAAAGCTTTTGTATATCAAGGACATCATCAAAAATATAAAAAGACAACCTATGAAATGAGAGAAAATATTCACAAATCATATGTTGTTAAAAGTCTAGGATCCAGAATATATAAAGAACTCTTACAATGCAATAATAGAAAGACAAACAACCCAATTTAAAAATGATCAAAGAATATGGATAAACATTTCTCCAACAAATGGCCAATAAGCTCATGAAAGATGCTTGACATTATTAGTCATTAAAGAAATGCAAATCAAATCAACAATGAGATACAATTTCACACCCACTAGGATGGCTATCATCAAAAAGTCAGATAACATAACAATGAGTGTTGGCAAGGATGTGGAGAAATGAAAACTGATACACTGCTGGTGAGAATGCAAAATGGTGCAGCTGCTTTAGAGAACACTTTGACAGTTCCTCAAAAAGTTAAATAGAGAATTACCACGTGACCCAGCTATTCCACTCTTAGGCACATACCCAAGAGAAATGAAAACATCTGTTCACACAAAATCTTGTACATGAATGTTCATAGTAGCATTATTCATGATAGCCAAAAGATGGAAACAACCAAAATGTCAGTAAATATGAATAAACCAATTCTTGTTGACCTAGACCATGGAATAATATTCAGCCACAAAAAAGAAATGAAGTAACGATCCGTGGTACAACTTAGATAAACCTTATAAACATTATTCTAAGGAAAAGAAATCAGACACAGAAGGTCACAAACTGTATGTTTTGGTTTATATGAAATATCCAGAATAGGCAAATCTATAGAGACCAAAAGCAAACTAGAGGTTACCGGAGGCTGGGAGGAGAGAATATAGAGTGATTACTTAGTAAGTATGGGGTGTTTAATGGAGTAATGAAAAACCTTTAGAAGCTAGAGATAGCTGATGGTGGCACAGCATTGTGAATACATGAAACACCCTGCATTGTACATTTCAATATGGTTACTTGTATATTATGTAAAATTCACCTGCCGGTGGTGTGGAGAGACTGCTTAGAGATGGAAAGGATGAGCCAAGTCCCAAAGGGACATCGCAGCTCACATTCCCCACCGGCTTCTGGACAGGTGGACTTTGGCTGCAGCAGGTGAGACAAGGTGAGGCGGGCCCTGGTCACTTCACTGGGGCATGGTGGTAAGTGAAACCTCAAATCAGTGCCTTGACACCCTCTACCCATCAGCAGCTACCCGGTCACCAAGGTGACAGAATTCAGCTCTAACAGTTCTGTAGCCCCAGGCCAGGTGGTGTAAGGAAGAGTATCAAGGAAGGAAAAGCAAGGGAATTCACAGCGGGATGAACAAGGAGGCATTTCGTATCCTTCCTTCAGTTGAGCACTTTGTTGCCTCCCTTCCCAAGATTAAACATATTTTCTTAATTAATGTTGTTCATTCCACTAAAGATCACCTCTAGATCCCTGACATTTTAGAACTGAAAATCTCTCCGAGATCATCTCATCTAACTTTTCTTTTCAACAATGAGGACAATGAGGCCCAGAAAGGAGAAATGAGTTAGTAACAAAAACAAGATTAAAACTATGTGTTTTGTCACCCAGGCCATCCCATATTTACTGGCACATAATAAGTTGTTGCTTCAAAGCCAGGAGAATTGAAGAATGTTGGAAGGCAGGAAGGTATGCTAGAGGGATAATGTCAGGAAAATGTTTAGACTGGTAGGAAAGGGAAATTGTGACACATGCAAGTATTTCCGGGATCTCTCCATGTAATGCGTTTGAGGGGGGCAGGGAGGGTAAGTGTACAATGAGGGAATCAGGACACTTCAGTGCAAGCTCTAGGTCTGTAAGTTACCACCAGTATTTTCTCAGATGAGCTGCTTGACTCATTTCAGCATCTTGACTATCTTCGTTCACCTGGGAAGAAGTAGGTCAGCAGCATAGGTCGTGTTGGGTTAGAGTGTGACGGAAGGCTGTGCCAGCCTCACCCTAATCATCACAGAGGCTTATAGGATGGAGGAGCCAGACTGTGTCCTCAGGGAGAGGCAGAGGAGCCGTCACTATGGCCATTTCCTAGTCCTCTCCTTCCTGCTCCCACAGTGCTCCCACTGTGGCCTACTCCTCTCCACACCATGGCAGGACGTGTGGAACCAACCACCCCGCAGACGCCGTACCTCCCAGGTCTGGCTGTGAGCAGCCAGCTGGCCACAGGCATGTTTTTTCCCGCAGCCGGCCAGGGGCCTCTGTGGCTGTTCTGACCGGGTGGTGACTCACAGCTGGCAGGCCTCTGGCCTGGCGTTATTTTGAGATCCGGCTCTGTGATGGGCTGATGTGACAGCTTTGTTCTCTCAGACCCCTTTGATTTGTGAATATTCCTTTGTGGCTGGTGGGGATGCTCAGGCCCTGCTGTTTCTGGGCTCTGGCGTCCCCTTGGCTGGGCAGACCAGGCTGGCTGCAGTGGGGGTGGCCGACTGGAGGAGCAGGAGCAGCAGAACCCAGGGCTGAGTAGTGTCTGGCTTGGGCAGCTCGGGCTTCACTTCCAGGCAACGTGGGGCTGCCTGGGTGGTCGTGGAAGAATGATAAGTGTCTGCTCAAAGCCAGTTACGAATGGCCAGATCACAAACCGCAGAGCTAGACAAGGGCTGTCCTGCTGTGCTTGGGCCTGGGCCCAGAACTCTCTACAGTGTCTGTGAGGCTCAGAGTGGACCAGGAGGAGCAGCCCGGGACTCGTGGGGCAGCCAGCCCTTGGGAAAGCGTACTTGGGGCCTGGGAGGGCCCCACTAGCCAAGAAAGACTCCAGGCCTGTCAGGCAAAGTCTGTGGAACCCAGTTTACGGCATTGAACTTCAAGGCAGGCACTGTTGTAGAGAAGAAAGACCTTTAGAGCCAAGGTCCACGGGGTTCAAATCTCAGCTCAGCTCCTGGCTGATGCTAAGACCCTAAGCAGGTTACTTAACCTTTAACTTCTAATCTCTCAACTATAAAATGGAATTGTAAGACCCACCTGTCTGAGTTGTGCAAGGTTTAACTGAGCTATAACACATACAGATGTGCCCTGCATTATATTTGCTTGGTAAATATAGTCTCACACACACACACAAACAGACACACACACACACACACACACACACACACACACACACACCATCCATTCCCATCAATCCCCAGCTGCCTGCCTCCTTCTGTGATCCATGGAGTAGAGATGGCTTGTTCTCAATTGCTACCTGGCTAGGTGTCCCCTCCATCCTCACAGTTCCATGAATGCTTCCTAAGATTGATGTGTTCCCAGGTCAACGAAGGCCAGTCTCTGTGGACTGGGGCAGCTGAATTCAGTACACACACTCTCACTGCTGACTCCCAACACCAACTCCACAGATGCTGACGTCAACAGGGCCTTGTTCGGCTGCTGAAAATTTCATGGTCACAGGTGTCACTTCTAGCTATACAGCTGGCTGCCACTGGGCAAAGCATCCTACAGAAGAGGGAAAATGCAGACCCCTAATCAAGTCTTGCTGAATGAAAGAAGGAGAAGCAGGAACCAAGGAGCTTCACAGATCCAGGAGGGTGTGGTTTGCCTTGGAGTTTCAGGGCCTCACCTGGAAGAGACAGCATGAGTCTCTTCTTATGATACAAATGTCTGGGTTGTAAGAAGTCTTTTGTGTCATCGTGCCCAAGCTCAATGAGGTGGTGGACATCTATACTGTGGGAGGAATAACTGTTCACTTCCCTTTAAGCAACTGGAAGTATCAACAAGCCCTCTAAAATGGTGATTCTTCCCCCTGTAGCTTACTGTGAGTGGACCTATTCCACTGCCTGGGGCCATACAACACAGATCTGTTCCCTGTTCCTCAAGACAAGCTGATGACACCCTGAAGCTTCCATTAGTCTTCTCAGCCCCAGAATAAGCCATTAACCGAGGACCCACCTTTCACTGCAGGAAATGGTTAAGAGCCCTGTTTCTTTCTTCTGTCCCTGGCAAAGAACAAATGCATCAGCTTTATCCTGGACTAAGAGGGCTCTGAGGAGGCCTCCAGGAGCAAGTGCTGATAACCCTCCCCTGGGTTCCCTCTATTTGATGACCTCTTTAAGGGCCAGAGGCACCTCCCCTCGGGGGTGGGGCGCTCTCTTTTGTCCTGCACAAGGCTGGGAGCTGGCCTGACTATCTGGGAGCTCACCTTCACCCCCAACTGTGGCAGCTTTGATCCTGTAACTCTCAGCTTTTCCATCAGAATTCAGAGGACAACAATAGTAACTGTTTGCTTATAAAGGGCTTGGAACTCAGAGGAGAAAAGGTGTCAGACAAGTGTGAAATGTTATTACTGGCATAGGCCAAAGAATGGAATGGAAAATCACCAGTGAAAGTTGGAACTCAAGGGAAGTCATTTGTCAGCTCCTCTGAACAGGAAAAGGGGTCTCCCCACTGCAGGCAGGCACACCCCAGGTCAGCCTGAAGAGCTGGAGGAGAGGCAGGTGAACCCAAAGGAAGTGTCTGTCCTGCTTCCTGACTTCAATACTACTAAACCCATTCAGTACCATACCTTCAACCTGACGACCTGCTCTTCACTGCCCCAAAGGAGACTATTAGCCAGACCAGGAACCCAGACCTCCCAAGCAGTCATTTCAATCAGAGTTTTCTAGCCTCCTAGAGAAAAGGGCCACCATACTGACCATCTGGAAGAATCAGCCCCATTCTCAAACAGAAAGGCACTAGGCAGATAAGCAAGTCAATGTGTGTGACATGGACTGAAAGGGCAGACAATAGAATGGACTCCTGCAGAAATGTAGATAATTCAATGAACAAAAGAAAACTTTATAAATCTCTAATTACTACTCTCAGAAATTCAGGGAGATTGTACATTCATTAAAAATATTCTTAGAAGGAAATACCTCCCTAGACATTATAAATGTAATCCACCATTCCATGTCCGCAAAATAAATATCAGTAAATGAAACCAAAGAGAAAGTCAAGGAAATCTGCCACAACATAGAACAGAAAGATAAATGGAAGGAACTCCAGATTAAAATGACCCACATACCCTATTAGGATAAATGGGAAAACAAATACCATGTAACATTTTAAAATACAAAGGATAAAGAGAAAAGAGAATCACCTATAAATGAGTAAGACTCAGAATGGCTGTAGGATAAACAAAAAATGTTGGAAACATGGGTTATTTTAACACATACCATATTTCAAGATGGGAAGACTTAATATTATAAGGATATCAATCTTTCCCAAATTAACCCAAATATCAGATTATTCTCCCTGACTCCTGACAACTAAACCTGTGTATGGACAATAAGAAAATCCCACTGTTCTTTGAATCTGCAGCCAGAACTGCAAAGGATCAGGAAATAGTTCAGAATTCACTCCAGTGGTGGTGGTGATGGAGATGGTGGTGATGGTGATGATGGTGGTGGTTGTGACGGAGATGATAGTGGTGGTGATGGAGATAGTGGCGATGGTGATAGTGAGATGGGAGTATCCAGCGTCCAGAGTCTAGTGCAGACAATGTAAACAGAGTCAAGAGACAATGGTAACAGAGCCTCTTGGCAGCAAGCCTCCAGGGACAATGGTACCAGACTGACCCCATGGTATCATTTCACTGTGTTCTTAGTTCTCTGGCCTCCCTCTAAAGTTTTTTTTTTCAAAGCTTGTTTCCAAACACCCCATCCTTTCACTAAGATATCTAGTATTCTTCTAATAAATCCCTTTTCTGCCTAAGTTAAATAAAGATGATTTCTCCTCCTTGCAACCAAGAACACAGACTAGCACAGAGGTGTTTTCTTTTTATTTTTAAGTTTATTGGGGTGACAATTGTTAGTAATATTACATAGATTTCAGGTGTACAATTTTGTATTACATCATCTATATATCACATTGTGTGTTCACCACACAGAGTCAGTTCTCTTTCCATCACCATATATTGGATCCCCTTTACCCTCACCTATCACCCCTCACCCCCCTTACCCTCTGGTAACCACTAAACTATTGTCTGTGTCTATGAGTTTTTGTTTCTTCATGTGTTTGTCTTGTTCTTTTGTTGTTTTCAGTTTTATATACCACATATCAGTGAAATCATATGGTTCTCGACTTTTTCTGTCTGATTTATTTCGCTCAGCATAATAATCTCAAGATCCATCCATGTTGTCACAAATGTTCCTATATCATCTTTTCTTACCGCCGAATAGTATTCCATTATGTATATATACCACAACTTCTTTATCCATTCATCTATCGAAGGACACACAAAGGTGTTTTCTAATCTTGAGTAAAGGACAGGCTTTTGTGAGCAAAGCATGAAACCAGAAATACTATTTTAAAAATAAAGACTGACTAATTGAACCACAAGGGCTTTAGACAGTTCAATAGAAAAAGAGGAAAGTCCAAGTTATTAAGTAGCAAAGCACATCATGGAGAAGAGGAACATACGATAAACATATGGAAAGATGCTCAATTTTCCTAGTAATCAAATAACTGCAGATTAAAGCATCAAAAATACCTATTTTTCCCTTTAGGTTAGCAAAATATGTAAACAATACATAATATTCGACGTGTGACAGGGAGAAAGATGGGCTCTCTTACAAAGAATTGGGGAAAACAAGTATGGTTTTGACTGGAAAATGAATGTTATCTCTCATAGTTGAAGTGGGAGTTTCTTCTACTCTAAAATGTTATTTCTAAGTATGTATCCTTTAGAAGTACTTGCATAAAACACAAAAAATGTTAATGACTGACTGGATTGTTTATAAGAGTCAAAAATTGCAAACAAGCTAAATATCACCAATAGGGGAATGTTAAACAAAATATGGAAAACACAGGAGGAATTAAAATGAGTTAAGTTTGTCTCTACTCACCTAGAAGACCACTTGATTTATTGTTTAGTGAAAAAAAATGCAAAACACTCTATATGGTATGATTCAATTTCTCTTTAATTTTTTTTTCAATTGTAAGGAGATAGCTGTGAGCATGTTCATACTTATATACTTCTGTAACAAGTAACATTGTACTTACTGGGTCAAATAAATATTGTACAATTTCTGTACATGCACACACAGCACATTCTATAGAATATTACGAGGAAGCTGCCTATATTTTGCAATTTCCGAGCAAAGCTAAAAGTAGATAGGAATTGGAGATGGCAGGAATATCCTTTCAGGGATAAATCACCATTTTCACATGTTATTGTGAACCTGTTGGGGGCACTAGGCTGGGTGTGGGCTGGACCTTCAGCTGTGTCCTGCAGAGCTGTGTGGAGAAAGACTGAAGAGGCTGAACAGGCGTTTGGTTTTATTCTACAGCCTCAGGAAGACTCCTCCGGAGCCTAGCTCAAGCTAATGGGGAAACACTGAAAAGAGTAATATTTAACCTTCCTTAAGAATTTCCGGTCCCTTGATGTTCCATCAGAGGAGAGATATTAACCGAAAGGAATACCCCCATGCAATAAACAAAATCAGACAAATGAAAGCTGTTGATTTGACCCAGTAAGTACAATATACTATGCCCGCAGCACATCCTGAGGGGCTATTACTAGGGGGTTGCCTGTGTTTTGCTGCCTGACTTATCTATGATTTATGGAGCCAAAGTAAATGACAGGCAGGGCCAAAAAAAATTCTTTAGAGATTCCGACTTACTTTCCATTCCATTCTGTAGAGAAGATGAAAAGACGTGCATGTTATGATGAGACTGAGTGAAACTCACAAACCATGGAAGGGGGCATCCGTGCATCTGTATCAGGGACTTTTCTGTGATCAGAAGGGGACTTCCAACCAAGGTGAGTCCTGAGGCAGGAGCAAAGCTCCATCAGGGGTGGCCTGAACTAGATGACCATTTTGTTCATTGCTGGGAGTTTGCTGAGCAAGACTCAGGGGGAGCAGTTCCTGAAAACTGATACACAGCCCTGTTCCCAGTAGGTCAGCTTGCCTTTCAAAGAACCAGAAGGGGAAGTTCCTTAAAAGAAGTGAGTGTTTTCATGAGTGAATGATCTGTCCCTTCCCTAAATTGAACACTCACGCGAAGCCTGAGAAGAAATAGCCACTGGAAGTCATGGGATGTAGTGGGCTTGGTTTCAAACCCTACCTTTGAGTAACGTTGAGTAAGTCACTTCTCTGAGCCTTGTTTCCCTCGTCCATAACATGGGCATGATTCCATCTTCTTCATAGGGTTGGCAGACGTATTCAGTGCAATGATGTATAAATTTGCTAGGGCTGCCATGACAGAGTACCACAAACTGGGGGGCTTAAACAACAGAAACTTGCTGTCTCCCAGTCCCGTCAGCAGGACGCCTGAGCTAGACAGAGGCCTGAAGCATCATCTCAGGAGGCTAGTGTTGGAGATTAAGGTGACAGCGCGTTGAGTTCCTTCCGAGGGCTATGAGGGAGAATCTGTTTCATTCCGTTCCTCTGGGTTTTCTGGTGGTTTGCTGTTAATCTTTGACATTGCTGATTTGTTGAGGAATCACCCCAATTTCTGCCTTAATTTTCACATGGTATTTTTCCTATGTGCATATCTGTCTCCAATTTTTTTTCTTTTTTTATAAGAATACCAGTATATAGAATTAGGGGACCACCTTAATAACCTCATCTTAACTAATTATATTGGCAATGACCCCATTTCCAAACAAGGTCACATTCTGAGGTACTGGGGGTTAGGACTTCAACATATGAATTTTTGGAGGACACAATTCAACCCATAACAAGTGTCATATATAAAGTTACTGGCATATCATAGCTCTTCAATAAATAGTATTTATTGTCCAGGAATCCTCCTCTTGCCAGCATCTGGGTTTAAAGAGGCAATGAAGGGGGACAACGGACACCCTTGTGTGAGGCAGCGGCTCCAGGTCAGGAGATGCCCACCCCACACTGCTCTTGCCCTACCTACCTCCCCTCAACGAGGCCGCCTGGTGTTCTGCCTCCTTGGTTGGCACAGCAACTACCCCAGCCCCAGGGGCTCCTTTCTGACCCATGTTGTCATCCAAGAGCAGGTCTGCCTCTCCACTTGTCCTATTACCATGCTGTCATTGCTGAGAGCCAAGATCTGCCACGCTAGCCCTAACCTAGCCAGGGCCTGGCTGGGAGTGGTCTATAGTAAGTGTCTGAAGGATGCAGCAGCTACAATAACAAGGTAAGACCTGTTCAAATGCCGCCTTCATCCCCGGCATTCCTCCCTCCATCACATGCAAAGTGCTCTTGTCGCTCTGGGTACAGAGGCCCAGTGGACAAGCCACCAAGCACTTAGCACAAATGATGATCCGAAACCTGTTAAAACCTGCTCAAAAAATCCACAATGACAAGAGTATGCAGAACACAGCCCATGCTCACCTCAGTTCCCCCAGGAAATAACAATATGTCATTAGCAACTCTTCACAAAACAGAACATAAGAGAGAGCCCTGGGCTCAGAAGCCAGGGTTTAAGCCCTGGCTCCTGCTCTGTCTGCCCATGTGATTGCCAACTTGTCACTAAACCTTGGAGCCTCAGGTCTGAATCTCATACACTGGGTTAAGGATACCTCCCCATGCTATAAGGACGGAGGAAAATAAAGACTGCAAAGAGTTGTAAAGGTCCGCTTTGAACCAAAGTCTTGGTGTGTCATTTGAGTCCAGCAACATGCAGGACTCACACTACACACCAAGAGAAGTGTCCAAGTTGTCCTCATGGGTGATCCCAAGGAACATGGCATCACTGAGCACTGTGACAAATGTCCTCACCTACATTTTATTCAGTGATGTTATGGACTGAATGTGTCTCCCCAGAATTCATATGTCAAAGCTCTGCCCCCCAGTGTGATGGTATTAGGGGATGGGATGCTACCTTGAGAGGTAATTAGGGTTAGATGAGATCATGAGGGTGAGGCCCTAATGGTGAGATTAGCGCCCTTCTAAGAAGAGACAGCAGACAGCTCGCTATTCACACTCTATGACGACTCAGAGAGAAGGTCGCTGTCTGTCAGCCAAGAAGAAGGCTCTCACCAGAACCTGACCATTCTGGCACCTTCATCTCAGATTTCTACCATTCAGAACTGTGAGAAAATAAACATCTATCATTTAAGCCACCCAGTCTGTGGTATGTTGTTATGGCAGCCTAAACTGATTAATACAGGTAAGAAACAATTTCAGTTTCACTGCTTTCGGAATTCATTGACTCTTTTTTGTAACATTCAAATGTATTTAAAAGCATTAAGAAAAATGTAATTGTCTTTAAAGAATAGCTAAGAGGAAAAAACAAAACAGCTATTTTTATATATAATAGCTGAGCTGTGTCCTACGATGCCACTAGCCACATATGGTTAGCGAGCCCTTGAAATGTGGCAAATCCAAACTGAAATGTGCTAAGTGTAAATCACACAATGGATTTCAAAGACTTACTACCAAAAGAGAATGTAAAAGTAATAATTTTAATATTGATTACATGTTGAAATACTAATATTTTGAATCCATTGAGTTAAATAAAACATATTACCGGGGTTAATGTCACCTGGTTTTCCCTTGTTTCATGTTGCTGTGAGAAAATATAAAATTACATATCTAGCTCATAGTTGTGGCTCACATTCTATTTCTATTAGACAATGCTGGTCTAGAATCTGAAGCATAGACAAAGCATGGGCTTTTGAGTCAACAGCTCTGCATGCCAATCCAAACTGTCGTTAGCAGCTTCATGGACAGGGGCAAATGATGGAACCTCTGTGACACTCGGTCTTTCCACATTGAAATGGAGATAAGACAGTATTGCACAGTGTTGTGGTGCGGACCAAGTGGAAGAGGTCCACAGAATGCAGTTTTTTACCTAGTAGAAACTCAGTAATTGTTCGTTTCCACTCCCTAGTTATAGGAAGAGAAAAACCATGCTGTCAACGCTCTTAATCAGCTCCAGCTGCAGTGCTGGTGGCTTTGCAAAGATGGAGTTCAGAGTAAGTATGGTGAGTGTGAGGAAGTTCAGCCACACAGAGAAAGTCCTCAGTGTTACGCTGCATGAAAAGTTTATAGTTGTATTGGGGGTGGGGAGTCTTTATTTAAATGTACCAGCTTGTATTTCTTTAAAGCTGGCTCTACAGCATGAAATGTGTTCTTGATAAGTAGAGAACTGTGATGGATCAACATTGGTGCTATGTGTGCTACGAAGAAGTCACAGCTGCACAGAACACATCTATTGCTCTCCTCCCATCCTACACACACACCTAGAAGCTCTGTGTAGGTCCTCTCATCTCCGAGTTTGCAGGCATCAGCTGTGCCTGGCAGCAGTCCCAGGAACTATGTATTACCACACTCATAGAGACTTGTTGGAGAGGACCAGTCTCACAGAGCCAGTCTTTTAAATAGAATTGAGATGAAATACAATTGAGAGAAATTGAGTATCTGTTGTGGAGAGAAGGGTCTTATCTTGGCTTGGTTGTCCAGATAATTCATAGTAAAGGCCTTGAAGGGTTTACTGACTGCATACTGGGGCTAAGGCCATGGTAGGCTGTGACTCCCCACACTGCTCAGTGCAGCACCTGGAGTCTGAAGGCACAATGCGTGGATACCAACAGTTCCTGTGGGGGAGGGGGGTGTCTGAAGGGTTGTTTAGTTCTTCACACCACATTCTAAGAAGGAAATTGAAAAGTAGAGCTTGTCCTAAGAAGCATAAGCAGGTAGGAACCAAGCCTATGGAAACAATGGGAGAAACGTTGTCTAAAAAGAGGAGACGTGGGAAAGATTCAAACCTTGGAATCACATGTGAAGAAAGTTCTAGACTCACTTTGCTGGCCCCTTTGGATGGGAGCATGGCCAGTGGGTGAACTCTCTGGGAGAGAGATGATTCACTCCCATAGGAAGAGTGTATTTGTTTACCTGTGCCCACCCTTATTCTTAAAAAGAGGTAAAACAATAAAAGGAACAGAGTCGCAGGCCAATGCAACAAGCCATTTCATTAGGCTGTGGGCTCTGTGTCCCTGGAGATATCCTAGCAGTTGTCACGTGTGCTCCAGAGTGGAGGTGCTTGTGGAGTGAGGACCTGCGACTGGGGCTTGGAAGGGCAGACACCACTCCTGTCAGCAGTTGGGTGTTCCCAGGGAGCTCAGAGGGCCTGCCTGTTCCTGCTCCTCAGTGCCGTCAGTGCTGGGGCCTACCTCAGTTACACACGCACGTTTGTGAAGTTAGAAAGATGGTTTGGAAGCTTCTCTCCTTTAGAAAAGTTCACTTTCCCTGTCTCTTTCCAGGCCTCAGTGACCTCAAGCTCCTGGTCCCACCATCAGGCTAAAAGGGACTCCCAAACCAGCCTACTCTCCAGTGCCCAAATACTAAGGAAAATTAAAGCCAAGAGTGGAAAATGCAACAACACCTGGTGTGGAAGGAGGAGAGGTGGGCTGGTTGGAAGAGAGTCTCCAATGCTCTAAGTGGCCGGGGGCTGGGGCGGAGCCTCTGGACTGGGGCAGCAAACAGCTCATGCTCTTCCTGGACTGGATGTTGTTTTTCTCAGCTCTGCCTGCACTCTGGACTGAGTGAGCTCTGGGGATGGACTTCTGTTTGGGCAAGGTGGGAGGTGCTTTCAGTGTTTTTAAGTTGCTGTTGCCTTTGGGGAATAGGAAAAAATGAGTCAGACACAGTTCTTTGAACTGGGACCCCCGGCCTGAACTTTCAGGAGACAGGAAGGCACTTTGGTTAGTCACTATTTCTGAGGGGCCATCCCGGGTAGCAAAGCCTGCCCACGTATGAAGGGCACTACGGGCCTTTCCACGGGTGGGTATCAGCCCGCTCAGGAGCAATAGCTTCCAGTTGAATTATCCAAGGCTAGCAAAGGCCCCTAGCCTGGAATGCTCTTCAAGGTTTCGAAGACCACTGCTGCCCATAGCTCTGGACAAGAGAGGAGAGTGGAAGGAAAGGGGAGAGAGGAAGGGGCTCACAGAGGACCTTGTGGTCAGACTCAAGCCAATCTGTTGGTCTAGGACAAGTGGACAAGGATTTTGTGAGCAGAGGACTCTCACTGCTCCCTCTGGGTGCATGGAAGGTAGACTCCTAAGGTCGGTCTTTCTCATAGGAGATCAAGAACCTAAAAGTGTTTAGACCCTTTGAAGTAACAGTTCCAGTCTGAGAACTGACCCTAGATAATTGATCCCAGATTTTACAAATAAACCACCAAAAAATGGTCATTGCACTATTATTTATAACAGCCAAAGTTAAAATGGACAAACTAACCAACAACAGGAGATCAGCTAACTACCCCAGTGCTACTCAGCTACTGCTTCTGATATTTAGAGAAAAAATTATAATCACGTGGGAATATGTTTCTGTCTTTCAATAAAAATATAAAATCATGATATGAAAATGTACAATTGTATAACCATCGCTGTGTAAAAAAACAAAACAAAAATATACACAAGAAAAGTCAAGAAATGTAAGGTGCCAAAATTATAGTTAACATTGTGTGATAGGAATAAGGATTACGTTTTCTTTTCTTTTTGATATTTTTCAAACTGCCTGTGATGAATGGATATGTTTAATAATTATTTTGATGTTTTACAAAGTAACTTGAGGCTTACAGCAAATCTCTAGCCCTTCCATGCCTCCGTAAGTGGCCCCATGGGTGGTAACAGAAAAGAAGCTTTTAATGCAGGAGGCTTCCGTGTTGACTGGACTCAATGGAATTTGAAGACATAAAATCCATAGAAAGTTGCCTGAGGATGAATGTGCTGGTTCCACAATGCGGCCATGGGTCAGCGCTTCATCCTGCTCTTCCCCACAGGATTCCCTACAAGCCCCCAGAGAAACCTGACCGTCTTCCAGGGAGGAGGCCCAGTCACCCAAGGAACTGCAAGAGAGGGGACGTTTATCCTTCTGGGTGTCCCCTGACAGGATCCATGAATGGACAGACCCAGGGAGTGGACTGACCATGCATTCTTAGTCCCCGACCCTTAACTCTGTCTCCTCTTCTTATGTTGACAGTCACAGAATGAATAATTTCCTCACTCTTCCCATGAGTCTGGCCCAAGACAGAGGGACACAATTGCCACATGTGTGCCATTTACCAGTCTCAGAGACCCTCTGGACTGATCTTCATCATGCCCGAAGAGTGATGAGATGACTCATGGGTAGCAGAACTTGGCACATGTCTTGGTGTTTCTTCACCACTACTGTTGTTTTCCTGTTATCCTTAACAAAGGAGGATGTTTTTGCCCTTCAGTTGAGTGTGCTTCCAGACCCTACAGACTTGTGCAAAAACAAAAATAATATTGTGGTCGCCAAAGAGTATCTGTCTCTTAAGGGATTAAGAACCATCAGCAAAGTGATAAGCTACAAAAATCTCATACTGATAAACATGAAGACTCAAATATTTCCAAGTAAGGCAGCGGAAGACTTTAACAGTGGCTGAGACCACTTTGTCCAGAGAACATTAAAGCCATGTAGGAAAGGCATCTACTTGCTGTGCACTTGCTGCTCTTACAGGGGTGAAGCCGGGGCTGAAAGAGAGAAGAAGTGGTTGGCCCAAGTTACTGGCAGAACCAGGAAAAGGTCTAAGATACATCCTACAATTGGCATCCTGGTGACCTAAGAACCACTTCTCCCATGAACGCAGTCAAGCAGGAAAATGACCCGGGGAACACGGATGTTTGGGACATCATGTATCATTTCTTCTGGATGGTGGAGTCTTTCTAGAATCCCTGGGCTCTCCAGAGCTCAAATAACTTTCTAGCTGCAGGCTTTGTCATCAGTTAGCAGCCAGAGGGCTACCTACATCCTCTCCCTACTACTGCATGACATATAAAGACAAGGAGCTCCTTGTTCTTCCTTCCTGTCCTCCATGATGTTCCTACACAGAAGCAAACCCACCTTCTGCCTGAAATCACCTGATGGCCCCAGAGTTTAGATGTTGTGTCTGATCTGCCTCCTCCCGAGCAATGGGGTGGAACAGCAGGAGAAACGCCTCCTAGATGAAACCTCAGCAGACTCTGCCCTGCTGTGGGCACTCAGCTGGATCACAGTGCCATGACTGGGCCATGTAACAAATCTCCTCCCCAGGACGGTGCTGAGAATCCCAGGTTACATGTTCCTCAGGGAAAGAAAGCAGAAGAGAGTGACCACCTGCCATATGCCTGGTGGATTGGGAAAGGGCAGTGTGAACATCTCCATTTTACTACTGGAGAAACTGATGCTCAGAGAGGTTGAGAGACTTGGTCAAACTTACCTAGTGAGCATGTAGTGGGACCAGGATCCAAACCTGGGAGTATTTACCTTTAAGTCCCATCCTGCTTCCCCTAGCTGGCTGCCATTGTCCCCAAATTAGGGAGAAAAATGAATCCCATGGAAATAGTGGGGTGTCAACTGCAATTATACATAGTGGATAGAAGTGACATTGTGTCCACTTCTTCCCCAAAATTCCAGTAAAATACTAAACGGAATTAAAATCATAGACCTACAAGGGAAAAAACAAAAACAAAAACAAAAAACAGATGGCAGCAGATTAGAGATGTCAATAGACTTATGGGAAGTTAGAAACGTGGAAAGTTAAGCTTATAGTAAAGAAGACAATGAAAAATCAGATCATTTATCCTAAGAAAACACTGGAAGGGTTCAGGAAATACGAATGTGGGGGTGAGGAGTGGCTGAACACAGAGGTTTTGTGAAAACTCTGAATAAGGAAGGTTATATTCTCCCATCCTCTCCCCACCCAGCAGAGCCAGATGCGTTCCCACCCAGAGCCCTTGGAACACACATGGTGTCCTTTCTGGGTAAACTGGAGAGAAGAAACTCTAAATCCAGAGACAGAGTTACTTCTAAGGACTCAAGTGAGGCACCTAATGGGAAAGGGAGATATGGTGAACTTTGGGCATGAATTTTTATACCCTCAGCCCCTTCTCCCCCGTTATTTCCTCAGCCTTGGCAGCCACACCTACCCCCTCCCCAGAGAGATGGGAGGCCTCTTGATCTGCCCATGAGAAAATGAACTGATATTCTGAGTCTCCCAGTGGACTGATCAAGTCCCCATGAGATCACATTACTTGGAAGGCCCTCAACTGAGCAGCTCCAGCCCTCACCCCACCACAAACCTTGACCCCAGAGTTTCCAATTCATTCTAGTGTCTCAGCTTGGGTTTTAATTTTATGTTTTGTTTTGACTTTAGAAAGACAAATTTAAGTTAATCAAATGCTCCAGTTCAAGCACATTGGCACCACTGGTCCCTGCAATCTCCTCCTTAGTTTCCCCTCTATCCTCAATCCACAATCTGAGCCCTCCAGAAGTAGCATTCTGATGTATTTAATAAGCTTCATCAGGTCTTTCCTGTACAGAAAGGACCCTGTCCACCTTGCCATTGTCACACTCTCCCAGATGGCCTGCTTCCTGCCTTCCTGGAGTCCACTCTGCTGGAAATAGCTTCATATTTTGTCTGCTCACATCCACTAAAATACCAGCTCATGGGAGAACCCTGCTGCTTATTCCATGACCTCCCAGGGCCTAGCACAGCACTGGCAGGAGTTGGAAGAGGGAACACTTGCTCCCCCTGTTCTATGGCTGAGCCTGGGAGTGCAGCCCCCAGGGTGGACCTGCTGGGGTAACTTGGTAACCTCTACTCTTAGGGGAGGCCTAGCCAGCAGCACACAGCCAGCCGATAGCTACCTACAAGTCTATGAGATACAGATCTGCTTGGCTGCACCATAAAACCCTAACAAGACATGTAAAATCCTCCTGCTAGCCCACAGATGCCTTTGCAGGCTCCAGAGAGGCACTGACAGGCCCCCATGACAGACGGTAAAGGTCTTGGATACAACAGCACCAGGCTACATAGGGTCCCCAGATACCTGGCACCTTAGCACAGAGAGGAGGTGCGGCAAGGCTGTGGTGGGCAGCTTGAAGAACACCACCTGGCTGCCCTCTCACTCTTAGGTGGAAGAGACCTGGCATCATGAGAGGGATTTAAGGAACGTTGTTTAAGTTTCAGGACACACCAGGGAGATGCAGAGTACACCAGATACAGACACTGTGCTTGGGGAGTTGAAGGTTGTCCAAGGTCACAGTCAGGCAGGCAGAAGCTAGGCCTCCACCCCTTGCTGTCTGCAGGGACAGCCATCCTCTCTGCCTAATCCATGGGCCAGGCTTCTGAGAATCCCCGCCCCAGTGAGAGCAGAGAGATGTCTGCAGAATCCCAGTTCCTGCTTGGCTGGTGGAATGGATGGCGAGAGCAGACTGGAGTCCTGCTTTTGCATCATTTGGTTCACTGGCCTGCCTGTAGGGAGGACCCATGTCCTATGCCTCTGCCCATAAGTGGTCCATGGATTCCTCTGTGCTGCCCTGCAATTCCATGTTTCTGCTTCAGTAGGTGCCGCATGCCTCTTCCTTCTCTCCCAACTCCGTGCTCATGGTGGCTGTGATTGTTTGAAAATGGTATCTTTGCCTCCCACCTTAACCAGCCACTTGCAATTCCTGGGAAGATCACACTTATTCCTCTCTCTCTGCCTCCATATACTCTGAGCCCTTGGCCTGGAATATCTTTCCTTCCTCTTTCCCTGCGCTACGTCCTTCTTGGCCCAGTCACTACCTCCTCTGGGAAGTAGATCCCTCCTGGACCTCTCCACGCAGGCTCAGTTGGAGTCTCCCAGTTGAAATTTTGACCATCACCCCTTGCCTCACACTCTCCTCTCTATCTTCATCTTGTGCCCCACACACAAGGTTCTAGAAGCTGCTACGCTCCCTCTAGCCTTGAACACTCCTGCTCTTTGTTTCTGCATCCCCAGAAGTACCTGCCTCAGTGCTCAGCTCATTGTGGGCCTTCGAGAAACATTGTCAAATGGATGTTGAAGAGGAAAATAATTTCCAAACCCCACTGGACTCAGGATTCCCAAGGGCACTGCGAGCCAGGCTGGAGTGAGGGCAGGACCAGTGTGTTCCTGAACTGCTTTTGAGGGGTGTTCTGGCATCTGCTCCATTTTCCCATCATCTGCATGTAGGATCCGAGCGTTCTTCCTTCCAACCAGAACTCACACTGACAGAATGGCTGCCCAGGATGGGGAGAGGGCAACCTGGCTGCTCAAGGACCTGTGGGTGCCCCAGAATGAGGTCAGGGTGCAGGGATGCAGAGAAGACAGCCAGACCACGCAAGGAGGGGTCTCCTCTGCTGTGTGAGTGTGCAGCTGTCCTTGCCACAACACAGCCCTGCTGGAGGGCTCCACAGAGTATCACAGCATCTCATACTTCCTCACAACCCTGGGAGGAATTGTGATCGCCTGTCCTCAGGAAGACTGACGGACAGGTTCAGAGAAGGGATGTGTCTGAGGAGGTTGGCTTACTCCTACTCCAGAAAATCAGAGCTCACCCACCTCACCTCACATGACAGGCCAAAGGAAACCCACCCAGACCAAACCAGCAGGTGTTATAATGTATAAAAACAAAAGTGAAATATTAGGTTGGTGCAAAAGTAATTGCGGTTTGGGGCCATGAATTTTAAATCATTATAACTAGGCTCAAAACAGGAACCATCACAATAAATACATTTTTGCCAACAAGAAATAAGTTTGTTTATTCCTGTAGCATAAAATCCATGCTTCAGGATTCGATGAGTTCTTGGAAAGCATTTTCTGCATCCTGCTGGTTGTGGAAGCATTTTCCCTGCAAAAAGTTGTCGAGATGCTTGAAGAAGTGGTAGCCAGTTGGCGAGAGGTCAGGTGAATATGGCAGATGAGGCAAAACTTCGTAGCCCAATCCATTCCACTTTTGAAGCGTTGGCTGTGCGACATGTGGTCAGGCATTGTCAAGAAGAAGAATTGAGCCCTTTCTGTTGACCAATGCTGGCCGCAGTCATTGCAGTTTTTGGTGCATCTCATTGATTTGCTGAGCATTCTTCTCAGGTGTAATGGTTTTACTGGGATTCAGAAAGCTGTAGTAGATCAGACCGTCAGCAGACCACCAAACAGTGACCATGACCTTTCTTTGGTGCAAGTTTGGCTTTGGGAAGTGCTTTGGAGCTTCTTCTTGGTCCAACCACTGAGCTGGTCATTGCCAGTTGTCGTATGATATCCACTTTTTATTGCACATCACAATTCAATCAAAAAATGGTTCATTGTTGTGTAGAATAAGAGAAGATGACACTTCAAAACGATGATTTTTTTAATTTGCGATCAACTCATGAGGCATCCACTTATCGAGCTTTTTTACCTTTCTAATTTGCTTCAAATGCCAAACGACCGTAGAATGGTCGACGTTGAGTTCTTCGGCAACTTGTCATGTAGTTATAAGAGGATCAGCTTCCATGATTGCTCTCAATTGGTCGTTGTCAACTTCCGATGGCCGGCCCCTACGCTCCTCATCTTCAAGGCTCTCCTCTCCTTTGTAAAACTTCTTGAACCACCACAGCACCGTACGTTCATTAGCAGTTCCTGGGCCAAATGAGTTGTTGATATTGCAAGTTGTCTCCGCTGCTTTACGACGCATTTTGAACTCAAATAAGAAAATCGCTTGAATTTGTTTTTTGTCTAACATCATGTCAATAGTCTAAAATAAATATAAAATAAACAGCAAGTAATAAGTCATTAGCAAAAAAATGAAAAATAAAGTGAGAAATGCACATTAAAATGATGTATAACATAATCACATTTATTTAAGAATGTATTCCAATATCAAACAGTAAATTGTAACAATGTAAAAACTGCAATTATATTTGCACCAACCTAATAAAATACACAATACAAGAGAAAACTATAATTGAATATTTAACCTATGAAGGGAGGATGTCACAAGGCTTAGAAGTATCAGTGGTTACCAGAAGAATCACACTTGATTTTATTAAAAATGTAAAACTTGATACATTAAAAAAACTTCTTCAGGTCACTTTTTTCTAGATAGTTTAAAACATGCAAAAAAGCTCTATAAATATTGATCAAATAATTTCACTTCTGGAAATCTGTTATTTGATACCATATATCAAATTATTTGCCAAAGCTGTAATGATTCTAAATATGGAAAAATATTTATTGCACAAAGATATTCCTATGGTATTGTTTATAACACTAAAAATTGGAATAGTCAATAAGAGGAGATTGGTTAACTGAACTATGGTAAAGCTAACCAACGAAATATGCAATTAATTAAAATATGCTTTTGAAAAAATGCTTCTATTCCAATGTTTAGTGACTAAAAGAAAATTCAAATATGCAAACACAGAATGATCTCAACTATGTGAAAATAGAAGACATTCAAAGTAAAAATGGAAGAGACTTGAACAACCTATTGAGCATGAGTTTGGGTGGTACAAATATAGGGAATTCTTTTATCTCTGAATTTTGTATTTTCCATATATTCTTCAATGAGTTTTAAGTCTAGTTATAATAAATAAGCAAATTCCTTTATTCAGCAAAGCTGCAATGATCCTGCCTGTGTCAGTATTCCTGCTTTACGGTCCGGTGCTGGGCTGACTGGGGGAATGCTGGGAATTATTACAGCCATGGGCTCAGCATGCTTGGTCTCAGAGGGAGCCCCCACAGCCGGGATGGGCACTGAAATCATGCACAAAAGTGGGCAAAAGGAAATATTAAGCTACACAAAAGAGAACATACTGAGAAGAACTACATCTAATGACTTTTACCTGAAGTAGATAAATTTAATAAATGCTAGAATTCTGGATTGGGTAAAAACAAATGCTCTGTATCTTTCCAATTTTAGTATACCGGGCCTGCCAAAAAATGTATACACATGACTTGTATTCATCTTTTGTTATCGGTATATATTTTGAGTATTATAATTTTAATACAGTTTTTTCTTTTTAAAAAATGTGTATACATTTTTTTGGCACCCTTTCTATGTACTGTCATTAGAAAAAGGAAAAGGATCAAATATACGGTGATAGAAGGATAACTAACTCTGGGTGGTGAAAACACAACGTGATATATAGATGATGTATTATTTACACCGGAAATCTATATAATTTTACCCCAATAAATGTAAAGAAAAAAAATAAAATAAAATGCTCACAAAACAGAAAATCCGGGGCAAACTCCTATTGGATTACCAACTATTTTATATAAGGTGACTCTATCCCATCCAAAATGTTAATTTGATGAATTTGAATTTGAAACAAGGGTACCACTGGGCAAACTGGCACTAGAAAAAGGAACTGTGCATCTAGTTTGC
Source organism: Rhinolophus sinicus (assembly GCF_057876585.1). Lineage (NCBI taxonomy): Eukaryota > Metazoa > Chordata > Mammalia > Chiroptera > Rhinolophidae > Rhinolophus > Rhinolophus sinicus. The sequence continues at coordinate 62,426,615 of NC_142515.1, read as the reverse complement.
TTTGAGGGGAATTGGCTAATTTAACTCTGTCAATCAACTCAACCCTGGCAGTAAGTGTGGGGACAGAGTCCCAGAGAACAGTTTCCAGGCTCTCGGCCTCATGTGGAAAGGTGCTGGTTCGGGTAGTAGATGGCCATCAGCTGTGACTGGTTGGCCATCAGCTGTAACCAGTCAGCCAATTAGCCACTGATATAGCTGCCATGGCTGCATTGGTTGGTTGGTTGGTTGGTTGGTTGGTTGGTTGGTTGGTTGGCTGGCAGGCAAAAAAGCAGACGGGGGATTGCACATCATGTGGATCCTACTTCGTGCGTCTCGCCCGGCCGCCAGAGAGACAGGTACAGGAAGACCCCTTGTTGGAGTACTGGCGGATGTTCGCTCCCTGTGACTACAACCCAGCCAACAGTGAGAATATAGTGGTATGACTCCCCTATCTATGGCTCAGTGGGTGTTCCTTTTTGGCCTCACCATGTCCTGCGTTCTTATGTGGGGAGCGGAAAGTGAGACCCCACGTACCACCTGGCATGACAGTAGGAAATGGCAGAGGCTGAGGGACTTGCATCCTGGTGCCATGTGCTGCATCCACAGCCCTCAGCAGACATGGAAGGAGGACAGAAGGCCTATAGCCTGAGTCCTTCCAGGAAAGCAGGTGGGGGGGGTGAGCAGGGGTAGTTCCTCATTACCTTCCTTCTGGGACCCCCAGGCCCAGTCTCTCCACAGTCAACCCTCCAAGCCCTCTTGATGCAGCCCCTCCTGCTGACAAACCTCCCATGGCTCCTATGTCCACAGAAGATGCCAACCTGTCCTTCTCAGTCCAGCTCTTCCCATTCTGTGTCACCCAGTGCTCCCCATGTCCAGCCCACCAAACCATTCACTCTTCCCTGAAAATAGCTAAATGTCAGGGAATAGCCTGCAGCTACAAGTCTGAACACCTCGTCCCATCCATCACAGGAGGAAAAGCCAGTGAGGGCAAGGCATGAGATCCAGGAATATGTTTGTTTTCTAGTTGCCGAAGGGAAGTGCTAGCCTATGATGCAGACCTCAGTCTGGGTGAACATGCAGGACTGTGAAATGGATGGAGACAGCCAGAAAGAGAAGTAGAGGAATAAGAGTAGAAGCCTGAGCTCAGAATCTACCAATAAACTGAGGCCTGAGGTCCAAAAGAAACTAAATCCTGCCGGTAACCTTGTGAGGGAGCTTTGAAGCAGATCGTGCCCTTGAGATAACTGTTGAACCTTCAGATGACTGTGGTTCCACCCAACACCTTGCTTGACTGCAGCCTTGAGAAAGACCCTGATCTAAGCCATGTTCAGTTCACTGACCCATAGAAACTATGAGATAAGTGTGCATTGTTTTAAGCCTCTGTAAGTTTTGGAGTAATTTGTTACGCAGCAATAGATAACTAATACACTCGTATATGCCTTCCCTCCTTTGCCCTCATGTCTTTGTCTCTGCCCCCCTCCTCCCTCTCCCCCTTGAATACCTTAGGTCCCTTCTATTAGAGATGGGTCTCTGCATTACGGGGAACATGGTAGCATCAGCCAGATCTGGCCTTATATCCTTCCATTTGAGCAACCTGAATAGTGGGGCTTTCCACACCAAATCTGCTTAGCAAATCCCTACAGAACAGTGACTGACCAGCTTGAGATTCCTCCCTGGATTGCTCCTGGAGGAATGTGACCAGCATAGGCGTTAGAACTGGCTAGGTCATAAACCTAATCCAGTGGTATGGCCACAGGGCAGCCTCGCTGGCAGGCAGCCCCACTGAGCCACATGTGAGCCACATGTGTAGTTGGGGCGGCAGCCCCCCTCCACAGGAAGGAAAGTGCTATTTCAAAAAGAAGGTGAGAAGCCATGCCTGGCAGACAAAACAACAGACGTCCACTGCAGGGGCCTCAGTTTCCTTGGTGGTGTAGATGCCGAGTCATCCACCGAGGAAAGGGATGCTGGGCAGATGTGGAGCTGCAGGATGGTGGAGAAGGTGTGAGAGAGCAGCTGAGAGAAGCAGAGAAGAGATGTTGGGGTGGGGCTGCTGGGGTCAGGGAGTGAGTGGTCTGGTCCCAGAACATGGACCTAGGAAATGCTGGGCCAAGACTGGCAGGTGGCCTGGGGGAGGTGCAGTGCTGCTGGTTAGAGGTGGGATAGTGTGGTGGAGGGTGCGTGGAGAAGCCAGGCCTTTCAGGGTGCTAAAGTCGGACATCAAGGTGAAGGACTGGCTGGGCAGTGAGGGAGAGGTACTCCGCCCTAGGATCACAGGGTCCATGAAAAGAACAGCGGGCCCATTCCACACTCTGTTCAGATCTGTGGGCAGGTAGCGAGGGGGAAAGGTGGGTTGACTGGCAGCTGCAGTCAGAAAAGAGAGACAAGATTGCGATGTCTTCCAGGGAATGACCAAGTCATGGAGCGGATGCAGTGGCCAGCACTCAGTAGTGCCGCTGAGGGGGCCAGGCTCAGAGGGATGCCCGAGAGATTCCCCCTTCCTTTTGATCGAGGACTATGCCTGTTCCTCATGTGTACAATGTGAGGTAAGGGGGCCATTCACAGACACTAACCTTCCCTTCCCACTCACCCCATTTCCCTGGCAGGAAGAGCCCCACCTCTGAGGACAGACCAGAAGGGCCAGAAGCTGGTGACCATAGACTCACTCAGCTTGTTCGCTCATTCAGCTATTTGCTGAGGCTGCTGTGTGGGTTTGCTATTGCTGCATGACAAAGTGCCACAGTGGAATGGCTTAAAATAACACACTTTATTATCACGCAATTTTCACGGGTCAGAGTCTGGTGTGGCTTAGCTGGGTCCTGCAGCCGGGGTCTCACAGCTGCTACATAGGTAGTGGCCTGACTATAGTCCTTTCTGGAGCTGGAGGTCCTCTTCCCAGCTCCTCGTGGTTGGACGACTGAGGACCCTGCAGTTCCCTCAAGGGCCCACGCACAATATGGCAGCTTGCTTCTTCCGGGCCAGCAGGAGGCACCCACTTCATGAAGGGCCAACCCTTCTCTTAAGGGCTTCCACCTCAGTCGGGCCCATTCAGGATAATCTCCTTTTCAATTATCTCAAATGAACTGATTCAGGGCTTTCATAACGCATGCCAAATCCCTTCACCTTTGCCATATATTATAAGCTAATTAAAAAGAATGACATGCATCATATTCAAAGGTCCCACCCTCACTCAAGATATGGGATTATACAGGACATGTATACTGGGGTGGGATTCTGGGGGCCATTTTAGAATTCTGCCCATTACACCCACCCGTGTCTTGGCCATGCTGGGTGCTAGAGTTACAAAAGGGAGTAAAAAAAGACCCAGAACACAAGGCCCTCATTGGTCAGCTGCAGAATCAGACATGGAGACAGACCATTCCACACAGTGAGACAGGTTTCATAAGGAGGAATGAATACTTCTCTTTAATGCAGGGTCAGAGACCTCACAGAAAAATGGAGTTGTGGGCTGGTTCTTGCCGAGTACTTATTCACCTGGTGCAGAGAGAGTTCCTCCAGGCAGAAGAAATTGCAGGGGTAGGTGTGTCACATATTACCATCCTTCTGTTAACTCCTTCTGTTCACGGCTCCTGCCACAACTCTCATTTACGTACTGGTTTTTCCTGTAAAACAACTCACTGTTTTTTTAAATATTTATTTTAAATATTAATAGAACCTTTATATCAAGTAAAAATGGAAATTTAGCATTCCTTGTTTAAAGAGAAGTTAACCATAAAAATAAATAAAAGCAACTTGAGCTTATAAATTCCCAGATCTGGACCTATTCTTCTTTGTTAAAAAGATGACTTAGCACAAGAGTGATGTTAAAGAAATAGTAGAAGAAAAATTATATTTTCCTCGGACAGGCTGAACCAGAATTAACAGTAAGCAGTTGTCACGATGGATGCATAGGGATCACTCTTTCACATTCAGCCTCCCAGGATCCAGGCTTGCGGATGGAGACTTGAGTGCAGCAATTTTGTGGGGAAGGCACGTGGGAACCTCATCTGTGAGGGATGAGGAGGCAGGCTGGATAGAGGGCGGAGCTGAATGGGAAGTGGTTACAGTGGGGGCTGTGGCTGCTCCTACAGGGGCCTCTGAAGCTGCGATGGTCCCTGGAAGTGGTCCCAAATGAAGACCAGGGAGCCCAGGCCTTTGTACTACCGCATAGACCAGTCATAGGAGGTGCTGGGGACAAGGAAGCATGGCCACGGGCAGGACAGCTCTTCAAGCAGCCGAGAGCAACTCCTGGGGAGGGTCTCAGGGTGAGCCATCAGCAGACAACACTTCAGAGAACAGGGAGAATGAGGGTTTGGGTCCTGAAGGGGGATCTGGGCAGCAGCACCCCTGAATCCACTGCAACCTTCTCTGTAGCTTGGGTCTATTTGTCTCGTATCATAATCCCATCCTGTGTGGGAACAGTTCCCCAGGTTTCTGGTTGATCTTGTTCTCCTGGGAAAACTTATAAGAGGAAGGTTAGGGGGATAAAAACAGCCCTCACTGGACAGCTGGGCTCAGGGCCATTGGTACTCATCGTCCTCCTGTACTACTCATTCAAGATTCTTCTCCATCTTGGCTAGCGCCTCTGCTTGTCCAGGGGCCTTACCTGGTAAGGTGACCCAGATTCTCATCCTTGGAGGCCATCACATGCTTCTCAAGTTCTGGCTCCTGCCAGTGTCTATGTGCCATCAGAATCAGGCAGAGAGTACCAGGAGATGTCCCCATGGGCAACCTGGGTGCTAAACACAGCCTCCTTGCCTTTGTGTGACAGCACAAGGCTGATTATCCATGTGGGATGGTCTGTGGGCACAGGAGCTGGGAGTGACTGGAGTGACCTGTCACTGAACATGGAAAGGGGCCTTCCATGTGGTCTGGTGGACGTGTTCTTCCTCTGAGCACCAGGAAGCCTGGTCCTGCGGAGCCTGGAGTTATGGCTTCAGGGAGCACAATTCCCCTAATGGGCCACAGAGGGTGATGGCAAGCAGTGTCATTCCTAATTCTACACCCTGGTCCCTGGACCTACATATTCTACTAGTTGAGGGCACAGTATCATGCATTGGTCATTGATTTAGAGTGTGTATCATGCTCTGGAGGTTGGCACCCCATCCTGTCAGAGTATCATCTCAAGATGGTACTTTAGCTACACTTTCCAAGGCTGCACCAGGACAGCAGCTGGTGAGATGTGATAGGACCATATGCACTGCATTGCTGTAAAGTGAGCCTCTTGGTCCAGTGTTACATTAGGATCCTGTGTCAATGTATCCAACTCTCTGTAAGTCTGGTGGTCAGGCTGAGGCTCTGAAGGCAAGAATGGCAAACCATACCCAGGTATGTGTAGACTCCAGTCAAGAGGAATCATTGCTCCTTCCAGGGTGGAAAGAAACCAGTTAAATCATCCTTCCACCAAATAGCTCCTGCCACAGCAGGGGCTCCGCATTGGCCTCCCTTGCTGGTAGGCTGGACACTGAGAGTGGCAGTAGCTAAATGAGCTGTGGTTAGTATTTGCTTATGTTATTGTGTTATGCGTAGCTTCCATTCCTGCCATGGCTGCTCCATTCATGCACACAGTTACTGGCACTGGAGTGGCTGGCTGACATCAACTGAACAAGCCATTCTAGCTCCTTGGTTGTTTAATGCCTCTTCCACAGTGAGTGCTCTCTGGTAGACACTGATGTGCAATACGCAGATTTTCTCACTTTCTGCCCACTCCTGTACATCCATCTACATGCCTCACCCTCAGGCCTCTTTATCCTTGATATTTCAGACTTTTGTTGCCAGGTCCCCAATCAACAAAGTGAGCTATTTCCCAATGCCCACAAATCTACCTGTATTCTTACCTCAGGTCTCTTTTCTTTCCACACAAAGTGGATGACCAAATGTGCCCCCTAAAGCTCTGCCCATAAAGAGGGTTTCCTCTCATTGCTATCTTTCAGGGCTACCCCTGAGTGGAGGTGTAATGCAGTAGAAGTACATTTTCAGTTTGTACCCAGATACTGAGCCTACACCAAGTTCATACATTTTCCTTCTCCATCAGCTGATCATCAGGGATCCCACATGCGACCATAGGTGTGAACTGAGAGAGAGGAACAGGTGCAACAGTGATGGATAGCACGGAGGTCTGAGCCACCTGCTCGTGCTGCTTCATTGCATCCCTGGCACTGCTCAGGCCCAGCCTCAGATGGACCACATCCATTGAAGAATCACTGCTACACCTGGCCAGACTCACAGTTTGGTGAAACTAAGAGAACACAGCTCATGATGGGCAGTTCTGGTTGCACAATCACCTGATGTCCCATTTTTAGCCTTTATATACCCACCATTGCCCAGCAGCCACTCGGGAACTGCTTTTCCAATGGCATATACTTCTTTGCTGCAGATGACTGGCCTTGCTCCAAAATCTTCCTGTTAGGCCTTGCCATAAATTGCACATGGTGTCTTTCCTCCACCAATATCTCTAATGCCACAAGGTCTGACAGGTTGCATGGTCCAAGCATCAGGTTCCTGCTCTGGGTCCCATTCAAGACTGGCAGTTTTCTGTGTCCCTCTGAGTCACCAATGATGGTATTTGTAGTATCCAAAACCCGAAGCCTACCAGGAGTTGTGTTTCCTTCTCAGAGATGGAAAGTATAAGATACAAGGTGTTGTCTGCTTTAGAGAGGATGTCCCAGCATGCTCAAACCATTAGTCCCCCAATAGTCTCACTGATGCAGCAGACACCCAAAATTTTATCGGTCTTGTCTTGCACCCTCTGGAGCATATGTGTCTTACCCGTGTCTCCAAAGTACTTGCCACTTTTCACTGCTTTAGTCTGACTAACACGATGTCATCAATGCAGAGAGCAATGTGGTATTCAGTGGACTATCCACATGGCCCAGCTCCATTGGATCTATCATGAAAAAGGTGATAGAGTTAACATAGCCCTAGGGAAATAAATACACAAACAAGTAAATGTATAAGGGTGCATGCCCACATGTGAATGCAAATTGCTTCTAACTCCTTCTTGAAAGAGATGGATAAAAACACACTCATTAGATCAAAGTCTGCAAATTCTATACCCGAGGCCATGCCCATCTGCTCTAGCTAGGATACCACTTCAGGCACCGATGCTGCAAGTGGGGAGATTAACACTATACTTGGCTGAGTTTGCATTCTGTCATTCTCCAGCGTTGGTCTGGTTTCTGTCTGGGCCAGACTGAGGAAGCATCCTTTATACTTTTAGGATAGTGCTAATCTCTGCTATTGCCCTTGGGACGTAACACTGCTTTTGATTTTTCACTCTGGCCATGGCTGGAGTAAGGGAGCAGTTTCAGAGGCTTCCCTTGGACTACCCTACCATGGTAACCCTGCAAACTTTAACTTGCCTTTCCCTCTATCACATCTCTTACCCTGCAGGCTAAGAAACCAATGCAGAGCTCTGGCAGCTACCAAGGATGTTCATTCTAGCTATGCCTGAGGTTTGGAGAGATGACGGCTGGATGAGAGCATGGCCTCAGTGAACTGGGCCTGGACGAGGATCCATTCGTTATTTAGCCTCCTAGAACTCTAACAGGGGGTTAATGATGCTTTGGGCACCCAGTATCAGAGTCAACTTAGATCCTGTGTCCATCCATCCTTGCAGAGTCCAGATGTTCCCCTCCCCCCTTGTACAGTTGAATCACCAGCATTCACCCTTGCTGTGTTTTTGCAGGATCCTTCTTCCTGGGGACCCAACTTCTCCAGTCAATGTTTTCCAGGCCTAAAAACTGACTCAGATCCAGAAACTGGGCAAGAGTGTGTGATTTTTCTTGGGGTAAATGCCCTCAGCCTCCTTGCTTTCATTTTGTTTGCACAAACTGAACAATACTCTTGTTGGTTGCCCATCTATCTGTCACCTAGGGACTCCATGTTCTAGTAGGTACCTCTGTAACTCCATGTGAGTTAGGCACTCTGTACTTTGACTGTGTCTCTCATTTGATAACTGTACTCACCTTGATTTGGGCTTTTAAGTACTCCATCATTTTGGGATCCTTTTGTCCCATTTCTTCTAGGAATCCCAGTTTAGCAATTACATTTCCTACCCTGAGCCCTACCCTACAGAGAACAGCCATCACTGAACTTTACATGACCTTGGTAGCACCAATGAATTACGTGTCACTTTGGTTAATGAAGCATCTTCTGAGCCTCCCACTACACATACAGGCCCTTGGTTTTCTGGCCTTATGTACTATTTCCACTCTGGCACGTTCACTTCTCTGAGATTTTAATCTGTTCTTCTATCATTTACCTTGCAATTTTGGCATTGAAACGTCACTTAGTGCAGGCCATTGCTTTTCCCAAGCATCCAAGAGCCAACCCATAAGCATATTAGCCCCATGTTCTGGGGCCCTTGCCATGGTGTAAATCCTGCATCATTGGAGAGTGCTTCTGTATTGATAAACTCTCCCTCATCCAACTCTATAACTTGACCCCCTCGATCCAGCACCCCCAGGATCCAATCCCAATCATACTCTCCCACGTCCTGCTGGTACATGTTGACATGTATGAAGACCCTTCAATCTACAGTACTTTCCTTACTGAGGAGCCCAGCACTTCCATGTCTGGGTAATGTGGTGCCATGACCCCAGGTTTCATTGGGCAGCCAGGAAGGGAGGTGTGGGTAGATTATGTTATGTCTGCATCACCCACAAGCTCGGGGGCCATGGGCCACTCCCGCAGGCCCAGAGCATACAAGCAGGTATCAGGTTTTAAGGTCTCAAGTGCATCAACCAAGATGTCCCCATCCAAGTCTCAGGGTTGTACCCCTTCCCTGACCAGGGCCCTGATTTTGGCATAGCAGACTTGCTGGGGTTGAGAATTTAACCATCACTGGAACTCTGCTACCTTCAAATCAAAGTCCTGGGCCTAGCTGATGTAAGAGATGAACGTTTGTTTATATCCTGCCAAGAAGGCTCTCTGTTTTTCACACTTCGCCTTAAATTAGTGATTAATCACCCTCATTATCTATCTCCTATGAATCCATCTCACTCAGCAAGAGCCAACCAGTTCCATTTTCTTTCCAATGTCCTCTTCCCCTGAACCTTTAGTAATGAGATATTGAGCTCTCCACATCACCATAGCACATGCCAAGGGCTATCTCGACTCCAGTTACCCTCTGGAGGCTGCAGGAGCCCTCTTTGTCATTGGGGAGCAGATGTCTCAGCCCCCATATCCCATTTTGGAGCCCACTTCCTCACATCACTCACTATCTGGGTTAGGTGTCCTAGGAAACATATTCTGAGATGAAAATATGCATGCAGAAGTTTGTGGGCGAGTGTTTGTGGGAACCAGATTGGTCAGAGGGAGAAGGTAAATGTGATGCGGCTGCAACAAAATCTCGGCAGAGCCCTTGGGGTGTCCTGGAGCTGGGGGGTCTTGTGCAGAGCTGGCCTGCCTTAGGGCAAGGAGCCCAGGCCTTTGCAGCCCTCAGGGCCTAGTCACTGCCTTTGGGCTGTGCCAGGGAAGGAGACAGCTTTGGGTCCCCTTTGAGGCAATTCCTGGATGGCAGCTGTGAGCCATCCACAGACAACTGTCCTGGAAGCTGGGGGATGAGAGTCTGGGTCCTGGGTGCTGCCACAGCATGTCTGTAGGAAAGCACTGCAGGAGGGGGCTGGGAAGTGTACTGTGAGGACGGGCAGGAAGACACAGGGAGAGGCTCTCCAGAGACAGAGACAGACCGAGACACAGAACGGATGATAAGGACGTGGATACCATGACAAAGACGGGAGGCTTTCTCCCTCCTGCAAAGCTTGGAGGAAGATTATTTGGGGGTTGTAAGGAGTCTGAGCAGCCCCTAAGGGGTCCTAATTTCTACTGTGTCCCTTTGACTGCCTCCCCCGCAGATGTCTCCTAACTGGCTTGCTCTGGCCAACTCACACACAGCACTGCCCCCCTCCCCCAAGTCGGCTCCCTTCAAATTGTCACTCCCCACAGTGCAGCATTCATGCGTCAGTTCTAAATAGTCCCACTGTTGAGCTTTAACAAGAAGTAATACCAATCCCCATGTTTGCTCAGAGAGCACTATATTTCATCAACCCAGAGCCCGTGCTGGCTCAGATTACTGACCGAGACAATGTTCTATAATCCTGGCTTATTCACATGTCACGGGTATTTTAGCAAAACAGAAATGAATGGCCCAAGCCACCCTAGGAAGTAACGGGAAAGTTGGGTTCCCGCCCAGGGAAGTCATGCTTTCTCCTGCCACAGTTCTCGAGGGAGCTGACTTTGATTCTCAGAGTTTTTCTCAACTTTCAGAAAGAGAATATGGGTTGAGGAGGAGTCACAAAGTGGGTAGTTATTTCCCCATAAAATGGTAACTCCACGGATGGATTTTGCCAGACCAAAAATAAAATCTGTCATTGATTATAAAGTCCTTTGTGCTTGTTATTGCACAGATTTATTACACTTGGGCCCGGAGGCCTGGGGAGACCCGGGGATTCTTGTCTCTAGCATCCCAGCAAACCCTCCAGCCGCTTTTTCACGGCTCATGCCCCAAATGGGAACAGGGACTCGCTGGCATTTCTTTTGTCCTAAGTGCCAAGAGCTTTGGAAATCTAGATGAGGAGCTATGAATCATCCCCCCAATCTTTGGACAGGGATCCACAGATACTGATAATAAAGGCTCATTAGTAGAAGTCTATGACTTCCTAATTAAGGAAAACATTCTCTTTCCTTTTCTTTTTCTTTTCAGCTCTTGGCACTGTGTGCTAACAAATGTATTTCTTCTGCAGAGCAAGGAATGACCAGGCTGAACCTCTCATCAAATCTCCCATAATCTGGTTCCACTTTAAATAGGCTACAACTTCTTTTGAACACCAGAAAAATAAAAAGAACAGGAACAAGGAGCTATGTTATTTAGTACCATCTTATGTTAAAACCTTACCAATGATCCTCATAATACCCTGCTCTTGTCCCCATTTCTAAGCTGAAGAAACCAACATCCAGAGAAGTCAAGTAACTTGCTAGTGGTGAAAAGAGGGACACAAACCTCGTCCCAATTGACTCCAAAGGGTCATGTGGACCCTCTCACCTCAAGAATGGGTTGACATGAGGTCACAGACCCAGGCATAGAGTGTGGAAACTGAAACAGAGCCTGGGAGGGTCAGCCTTCTCATTTAAAGAGAGGAAACTGGGGCTCCAAAGAGGCAATGGGGCTGGCCCAAAGTGACAGAACTAGTTCGAGCCACAAACTGACTCTCCCACAAATCAGCTGGAAAATATCATGAAGCAATTGCTCGGGTACATTTCATGTGGTGTTACTTGGGGAGAGGTTCTGGATGAAACGAAATGAGCGTGCTCTTCAGTACTGTCCAGGGTTTTCTATCTCCTTTACCCAGGCATAGAGCTTTGTAACTCTTGAGCCTCTTCACTCCTTCCTCAGGGTTTTCTGAGCTTAAGAACCCCTGCTAACCCAGAGTGTGCAGCAGAGAGGCCTGGAAGACTGCAGGTCCTCAGAACCTCTCACCTCACCAGAGAGAGCACTCTCCACTCCAAATGGCAAGCTCAAGACCTCAGCGCCCTTGGTGAGACTAGTGTCTGATACTCCCAGAAACGGGATAATTTTAGTGGGAAGCTGTCAGAAATCACAGCTCTCAGGACTTGAATCCACAGTCTGCCATCTCAACTTTTATTTTGAGCTGCAGGCTGAGCTATTAAAAACAAAACATTCTCATTGGCAAGCTCCACAATTAGCCTCATTTCCACGCTAGAAACACTGTTCTGCATGAGCTGAAATTGCACAGCAATTGTTTCTCGTCTTAGCGATGCTGTTGCAGACCATGCTGGGAGCCAGCGAGGATGTGACCCGGTGGTAATCTGAATTGCTTCACCAAACACATTTTTATCCCATCATCTCGGCTACATGAAAGGGGGCCATCGTGCTCCAGTGTTCAAGACTTTACAGTCCCGCTGTTCAGCAATAAAATGAGGCAAGAAATATTAGCCGTCCCTGGCTGACGCCTTAATTCTTTCCCAACAATGTCAGCGAATCTGCACTCTACAGGTTTTAGTGCCGGCTAAAGCCTGACCCTCTGGCTGGCTTGAATGGAGTGGGAATGAGTTAAGGAGAGTAAGAAGGCTTTAATGGACACAGATCGAGAATAGCCCAGCGTGTCCCGGTCTCCTGCAGGCTCACTCCCCTTTTCACAGGCCTCGATTGTGCATGGACCCAGCAGAGACAAAACTACCCATGAGCAGAGGTTACCCCCAGCCGGTACAGGTCAGAGGCATTCTGGGGGAGAAGAAAAAAGGGGGGGCAGAGGGGAAGTGAGGGACACATGGAGAAGGAGGAAAGTGGGGATGGGAGTGGGGGAGGGAGCAGTAAAAGATGGTGTGGATCATTTATAAGGAAAGATGCATCATGATCAAGACTGGGATTTCATCATCTCACCTCCAGCAAACTGTTTTTGAAAATTTTCACAGAAGAAATAGAGCTATAGGAACGGGAAGCTGAATGAGATGTGTGCTTATTATCAAAACCAATAAAATGCTTCTCTACAGTTCTCCAAAAGCTGCAGGCCTGAAGTTCAGAGAATCTCAATAGGATGGCCTCTAATTTGACACAGCAAGGAAGGTTTTTCAAAATTACAAATGGGTTGTATTTTACACACCAACAGAAGCTTTTTCCAGCAATTTTTCAATTATTGCATTGTGAGCCCTCCAAGAAAAGTAACTATTTTGGCTCAGGAAGCCCAAGTTACCAAGTAAAGGGAACAGCGTGTTCACAAGTTTGCAAATAGTCCTTTGAAATGTAGCATGGACAGCATCCTGGACCTGATGGAAGAACACGGGTTTGAAGAGGTCCTTTCCTTCCTGCAAAAGGATTCATAAACTTTTTGTGTGGGCCTTGGACTCCTTTCTCAGTCTGAAGAAGGTGTGGACCCCACCTCAAAAAGAATGTTTTTAATATGCTGACTTATAAAGGAAGCCAATTACATTAAAGTATAATTATCAGAATATTTTAAAAGCAACTTTGCATCATAGTAATGTATGTGCCTTTTTAATTCGTTAAATAGCTAGTAGAGGGCTTCGCAGCTACTTCAATTTCTGAATAGTGAAGAGCAAAAAAAGATATTTTGATAAATATGAGAAAACTCTCATATGATATATGTGGAGGGCGGCTACTTGTGGCAAAGTCACCGGTATGGTTAATACCACTGTGGTTGGCTGCTTGAGTTTCTAATATGAGGAAATGTTAAGTTTCCGTTACAGGTAAGTGAAAATAAAGATGTAATTTTCCCCCCACCCAAATTCCCAGACCCCCTGAAATTCTGTCTGTAGGTAAGAAACCCTGCTAAAGGCAAGATGAAGTTCAGGACCTTCTGCCCAGGGCTAAGCTAAGGGGAGGTGGGCCAGGGACTCATGACACCCTCACTTCATCGTGAAACCTTCTTGGGATAGCCACTGCTTTCTCGCCTCCTATTCTGACGCTTTGAAAACGTTTTGTAAAGTCATTTGAAACCATGTCCTTCCTCAGAACGATCTTGATGACTACATGTACAAAGATTAGCAAGGACCTTTGATGTGTTTCTTCAATAACTGGGCTCACTGTCGCCAAATCCAGGATCAGCTAATCGACCCGCTCTGAACTTTAATCAGGATTTTGTTCCAGTTGCCCTGGTTGGTAGAGCTTTGGGGTTAGCAATTTTCTTTTCAAAGGCTGCCCAGTGCTGATCCGTGTGCCCCTCACTCTTGCATTTTGGACACACACTGGCTCAAGGGCAACTGGGCGCATACACATCCCCTCTCGGGTCCTCACGGGGGAGCTGTCATCTTGCAACCACATAGTCATCGCATGCCATTGCAGGGGCAACCCAGCAGGCGGGCCCCCCTCCAAAACCTGCCCAGCCCCCGCATAGCCCCAGGCAGGCTGCGGCGCCGACTCACAGGAGCCGCCTGGGTCGCCGGTCTCCGGCTCTCCGCAGGGGTGTGGGGAGCGCGCTCGCCCACGCCCACGCCCCCCACACTACGGGCCTCACATTCGGGTGCAGAGCCCTGCACGCGCGCGCGCGCGCGCGCGCGTATCCACATTTGGGCGCAGGCACCCGCAGCGGGCCAGGCACAGCAGTGTAGGCGGCAGCCCCAGTGGTCAGGGGTGCGCAGCCGAGTCCCCCCGAGGGCGCTGCGCGCTGCCCCGCCCCGCCCCGCCCCGCCCCTCGAACCCGCGGAGCCCGCCGCGCCTTGGGTTGCAAAGTTTCGAGGCGCGAGTCTGCGGAGGCAGCGCGCCGTCTCGCGCTCCGCTGCGCAGAGCTCAGAACGGACTTGACCGCTGGTCTGGGGTTCGCGCTGCGCGGACGGACCACGCGCTTGGCTGGCTGCTCCGCTCTGCCTCGCGCCCCGCGACCCCCGGCTGCCCCGGCTGCGCGCGTGCCCTCGAGCTGCAGGGTCTGTCCGCAGCCTCGGATCGCCTGCGCTCTTCTCCTTGCCGGCTACAACCCTTCGCCGCCGCCACCCACCATGGCCCGAGGCCTCGCTCGAGCCAGCCCCGGACGGGGGTCCCAACTGCTCTCGCTGCTGCCGCTGCTTTTGATCCGGGTCGCGGGCAGCAGCCACACGGCCCCGGCCCGGTCCGCCCCGCGCGCTGCTGCCGACGGCCTGGTGGGGGACAAGGCCCCCCAGCTGTTCCTGGGGGACGCAGCCGCTGCTCTGGGTCCGGGCGCCCAGGACATGGTAGCTGTCCACATGCTCAGGCTTTATGAGAAATACAGTCGAAGGGGCGCGCGGCCTGGAGGGGGCAACACAGTCCGCAGCTTCCGTCCTAGGCTGGGTAAGTAGAGGACCCCCCCCACCCCTCTTCTCATTCTCCCTCTTCCTCACTTGTCCATCCTCCCACCCCTGCACCTCTGCACCTCTGCTTTTCCTCTTCCTTCTATTCATTGACTCATTCATTCATTGTTTCATTAAATATTCACCAAGCTCTGTATGCCAGCCCCTCGGCCTCCAGTGGGGAAACCGAAGTGGCACAGAGTGACAGAGTTCCCACTCCTGCGCTGCTGCCAGGCCTGGGAGGGTGTCACACTTGCTAGACACGGAGCACTCCATACACAAGTCTTTAAGCACAGGATGGAGATGGGACTGGGTTGGGGAGCTCATGGGTGGAGGATCTATGTCATAGGGGTCAGTTGTGTTGGCTTTGACAGATGAGGAGGGCCTCTCAGGCAGCCCTGACAGAAGTTACAGGCACTGGGCCCAGACAGGGGGTGTGAACCTCTAGCTGGAGGCAGTGGGTTAGGTGGCTGGGGAAGCAGAGTGGACTGAGAAGGCCCTTTGGGGCCTTGCCTTGGGTACCAGGACTGCGGCGTACTGGCATGAAGTGTTCAGACTATGGGGCTTTTGAGGAAGGGTCCTGAAGCTTGGGCCAGGGGACCCCACCCACCTGGGCAGATCCTTTCCCCTCTCTCCACACCTTGAATGGAGCTGGACAGAGGCTACTTGCACAACCCTCCCTGCCCTGCCAGAGAGCACCACCAGACTTCAATCTCAGCTGTCTGCCCTGGGCTGGGCTACCTCTGCAGGCCTCGTGGTGCAGAAAGGAGGTGCAGCTTGGTGGCAGGGGTGGTGGGAAGACCCTGGCTGTCATGGAGACTACTCATGGTCACAGAATGCCATCTAGAAAATGTGGGTCAAGGTCCCCTGCAGCCCTTGTCAAGAAGGAGGCCATTTATCAGGAGAAAGACCATCAGGAACAAGCCCAACATTGGAGCCAGACAGCCTAGGGTCAGATCTGCCACTTGTTGGTTACTGGCTGTGCAACTCAAGGTAACATCCATGGCCTCAGACATGGGCAGCTTGGCTTCACATAGCCATGTACTGGGGAGCACCTACCACAGAGAGACCCTGTCCCCCATTCTGCACCAAGCAGACTCACGTGGGCTCCAGGTCAACCAGATCTAACTCCATCCTCCCTGGTACCTTTTATTCACCACCTGGGATCCCTTTCTGCAGCATCCTTATTAAATTAAGCCACTCAGGAATCATCTAGCATGGATGTGACCTTGGGCAAATCATTAAAGCATTTTGGACTTGGGGGTACTCATCTACAAAATGGGTAAGTCATGCCAGTATCTTCCCTGTGGGGCTGCAGAAAAGTTGAGATGAGGTAATGTGTGTAAGCCCAGACCCAGCTCTGGCCAGATTAGGTGCTAGTGTGTGTTGTTGCCCTAAGAGTACAAAGCATTTTTGTTCATATAGATGTAGACTTAACCTTGTACCCATTAAGTCAGTCTTCAAAGCCTTGCAGTTGAGGAAAGCAAGGCCTACAAGCTCACTGCTGCAACAAGAGGTGAGCATGCTCAGTGAGCCCCACCACTTGCTGCAGCCCCAGGATGGAGGTGCAGTTTGTCTCTCTGTTTTCACAGAATAAGGGTAATACAAGCGACTGAAGCACAAGATCTTAGCCCTGAAAAGGACTTGGAAACAGTCCTTCAGAGGCAGGGCATGGGGCTGTTCACAGTGGCAATGGTTGGTGCCTCCCAGGTGCCAGGCTAATACTGTTCTCACTGTTATCTCCCTCTCCCACCCCCATCAGAACTAAGCCCCAGGTTTGGGAGACAGAAGGTGGAACAGACAATTTGGGAGATTATTCTGGACCAGTCTGGGACTGTCTAACAAATCTAACACTTGTTTGGGGAACCATTAGACAGCCATGAGTACAAGTCCCCACTCTAGCAGCTACTGCCTGTGTGCTGTGGTGCATGTCACTTTACCTCTCTGAGCATTGGTTTCTTGTGCGTACAGTGAGGAGGTGAAGATTCAATGGGATAAGGTGGGTTTTGTGCCTGGCACAGAGCAGATGCCTCCCTTCATTCACTTAAGTTATTTCATACCCGGCCCCTTGCCAGCCCTCAGAGGTGCCTGCTTCCTGACCCAACAACCCTACTATGAGGAGGTGTGAGCCTAGCCAGGGACCCTTCATCTTATGGATAAGGTACAAAAATAGGAGGTTCCAGCTCTAGTCCTAGATAAGACCAGTATCAGCCTGCTCCAAGATGGTGGCCTCTGTGGGATGGCACCCTTTCCTGAACAATAACTGCATCAGTCCCTGCAGCCCTTGTCACAGTAGAACCGTGTTCCTCACTTGCCACGAGGCAGCAGAGCTCAGGTTCCCAGTTCAGGCTGCGAGCTGGACTGACATGTTCCAAATCCCGAGTCTGTGATCTGGGCCAGGGACTGAACTTGCCCATGACCCAGGTTTTTTCACTTCTAAAATGGGACTAATAACTGTCCCTTTCTTATAAGGTTTTTTAAATGATCTGAGATATGCCAAGTGCTTAAAACAGTGCCTGGCACATGTAAGTGACAATAATTAGCTTGTACTCTCTTTGCTCCAGCCACCCCTCCCTCCCTCCATTGCGCCCTGAAGGGCGTTTTGTTCCTTATTAAGTCTACATCAGTGGAGAGAGCCTCCGAGCCTGACCCTAAGGGTTAATATTAGACACCCCTGCCCCAAGTGACCTGTATTTAAATGTAAGCTTTCCATCCACCTATGTGATATTGTGCAAGTTATTTAACCTCTCTCAGCCTGATGGGTGTAATAATACATATTCATCTGGCAACAATACCATAGTCACGTTTATTTCAGTTCCCCAAGTCTTTCCTAAGCACCTCAGTAGGTGGCAGGGCCTGTAAGACCAGATGACACAAAAATGCATAGATTGTTGGCCCTGCCCAGAAATGTTCAGGAGCTGGTGGGGAGGAAAGGAGTAAGCAGAAGAATGTGGGCAGCAGGACAGGTGGTCTGACAAAGGGCTGGGGTGTCTTTTGGGAGCCTCAAGGGACAGCACTGACCCAGCAGAGAAGAGGCCCTGGGTAGGGGTCAGTGAAGCCCTCACAGACTGGTGAGGCTCCAGACACACTCAGAAAGGGCAGGCGGTGTTTAGGCAGGTGTAGAAGTGAGGCAGTCCACTGTATACGTGGAACTGAGGACTTTGTTTCCAGTGAGGACATAAGATGAGGAGAGAGGCAGGAGATGGAAGTGGACCAGTAGGACACAGCCAGGACATCAAGGCCCTGAGTGTCAATCAGTTTCCTGTAGGCATTGGGGGAGTGTACAGTGTGTACAGAGAGGGAGGGAGGGGGAGGGGGGAAAGAGAGGGAGAGGGGGGGAGGGGGAGGGGGAAGAGGGAGAAGGAGGGAGTGGGAGAGGAGAAGAGAGAGGGAGGAGGAAAGAGGGGGAGGGGGAAGAGAGAGGGAGAGGGAGGGAGGAAGGAGGAGGGAAGGAGAGACTCAAGGGGAGGAGAACGAAGAGAAGAAAGAGAGAGAGATTATAAAAGAAATGCATACATACTGGGGAAAATCTAGAAATCATAGAAAATCACAACTAAGGAAAGAATTCTAAAACACAAAATAAACAAACAAATAAAACAGAAACAGACTGATAGATACAGAGAACATTTTGATGGTTGCCAGATGGGAGGAGTGTTGGAGGGGGTGGGTGAAAATGGGGAAGGGATTAAGAAGTACAAATTGGTAGTTACAAAATAGCCATGGGGATGTAAAGTACAGTATAGGGAATATAGTCAATAATATTGTAATAACTATGTATAGTGTCAGCTGGGTATTAGGCTAATCAAGGGGATCACTTCATAAGTTATATAAATGTCTAACCACTATGCTGTACACCTGAAACTAATATAATATTGAATGCTAACTGTAATTGAAATTTTTTTAAATTAAAACAAAAAGAAGTCATCCTTAACCACACACTCAGATATAACTAGAGTTAATATTTTGGTGGAATACGTGTATTGTTTTTACCCTCATAGGATCATATTTTCAATATGCAGATAAAGTTTGTTATATCCTCACTTAAGGTTACCTTCTATTTTTAATTTCTAGTCACCCTGGACTTCATGTTTATTGCCCATTTGCAGTTTATCTTGTGGAAATTACTTCGTGCAATTGGGGTTCCTGTCTTTTCCTTACTGATTTGTGGAAGTTCTTTTTTTTTTTTTCTTTCTTTCTTTTTTTAATTAGTTTTAGGTGCACACGACAAAGTAATACTTAGACGTTTATCATTTATATCCCTCACACTGTGTGAACCCCCCTCCCCCATCCACAGAGCCATTGCATTTCCACTGTCTCTATTCCTAATGCTGTACTCCGCTTCTTATAGGTATATACATATACATATATATACATATATATACATATACATATATATACACATATATACATATATATATATATATATACACACACACACATACATATATAAACTTGTAGTTGACATTCATTATTGTTCAGCTTCAGCTTCAGGTGTACAATGCAGTGATCAGGCATCTACATCATCCCTGAGGGGGTCTCCCTAATGAAACAAGTGTCCATCAGACACCCTATAAAATCTTTACAACATTATTGATTACATTCCCCAAATTAATTTTCAAAACCCCATGGCCATCTTGTGGTTACTGACTGTTTTTGTGGAAGTTCTTTATGTAGGGAGGACACTAACCCTTCATCTATAATAGATGATTTCCTTGTGAAACATGAGCGTGATGTGAGGGGTCACAGTGCTCAGGGTCACGGCCCCCTGAGTGCAGCAGTGGCTCGTGATGCCACATGGCCAGCATGCTCTGAGCATGTGCTGGGTGTAAGCACCATGCAGCGAACCCGCAGAGAGGATCTCACAAGTTCAGGAGGTGTGAACAAATATTCTGCCTGATTTACAGATGAGAAAACTGAGGCACAGACAAGTTCCATGACTTGCCTAAGGCACCAGAGCTAGTAAGTGATGCATGCAAGGTTTAAACCCTGACTCTGGGGCCTGCCTGAATAAAGACCCCATGGTCCATGTTGGTTCTCTTCCCTTCTCTGTGTAGCACCACTGGCTGGCCCACCACTTCCTTCCTCCAGCTTATGTTGCTGCTTGCGTCTTCAGACTGGCGTTCTCACTCTGGTCACCTTGATGGCTGTTGCAAGGGCAATGGATGACAGGACAAGTATCCAGGTGGCTTGGGTTCTGTTTCTATAGGGTAGAGCCATCCAAGGGTCCTCTTGGCCTGAGGACCAGCCATGAGGGTGCCTGAGGGGACCCTGGGGCTAGGAGGCCTCTTCCCCGCCTCTTCCACTCCAGCCCCATCCCCACTGAGTTGGGAAGGAGGCTGATTACCCAGCAAAGTGGACCTGTTTAGGGTTCTGAGATTCCCAAAGATCCATAGGGAGAGCAGCTTGTCAAAATAAGGTGAGTCCTTTCTTTCTTGGAGAGTCACAACTCAAAAACATTCAAATACTGACTTGTGTTTTCAAAACGTTTTGCAATTCACAGGACATAATCACTGTTAGGCAGATCATGGTTCTATCAAAGGGTGTGGGCTTGGGGTGCATGTCTTGGCTCTGTCCCTTACCAGCTGGGTCACTTTAGGCAAGTAATGGACCCTCTCTGAAGTGCCATCTTTCTGTCCATAGAAAGAGCGACCCATCCCTGCTCTCCTTGCTGATAATGAGGAATCAAGATGCATATGTGCTTGGAGCTTGGAGCTCCATAATGGTAAATAATAGTATTCCTGTTTTAAAGATGAGAAAACGGAGGCTTAAGAGGAAGTAACTGGACACAGATGCTGCTTCCCAGGGTCTCCAACTAGATCTGCATTATGAGTTCTACGTTTCTGGACTACTTTCAGGATATGTTTGCTGAGCCCCACGGCAGCAGGCCAGGAACTCCCCATTTGCTAACTGAAGTGGACCAATCTAGCAAGACCTCACCCTTCCCCCATCATTCAACACGTACTTCAGAGCCCTGATTGCCACTCAGGCCTTGTGCTGGGGTCTAGGGGTACAGCAATGAACAAAGCTCGCAAAGCCCTGACTCTCCTGGAGTTTGTGTTCTGGGGGAAAGAGCAACACTAACAAAGAAATATATGTCAGAATGTTGGGAAGTGACATGAAACAAATGAAGCGAGGGACAGACAGAGTGATGGGGTTGCTCTTCCAGGCACAGGAGCCGAGGGCACCCTTTCTTGGAGATGCCATTTGAGCAGAGACCTGAAGCGGCAATGCCCAGAAGACGAGCGATGATGGCAGAAGGAACAGCAGAGGCAGAGCCCTGAGACTGGAAGTTCCATGTCAGAAGGACGACAAAGCCAGGGGGACTGGGGCAGAGATGGGTGGGGGTAGGAGATGGAGTCAAGGAACGCAGGCCAGAGCAAGTAGGGCCTCCGCAACGGGGTGCTTTATGTTGGGACAATGGCGGGCTCCGAGTGGGGCAGTAACCTACGAGTGAGTGTACCAGCACCTGCGGGCTCATGTGGACAGTGCTTTGTCAGCTGTGACTGCACTGCAGATGGGCACTGCCACAATTCCCTGTCTGCAGCATCCCGAAGTTGAGCTCCTCTGGGACACCGCTAACCACCTTTGCGAGGACCCCAGTCAGCCCAATGCTTAGCCCAGAGTGGGAGTTTCCTTAATGTTTATTGGAAAAGGGGAAGGAAGAAAGGAAAAGGAGAGGAGGGAGGAAGGGAAGGTGGGAGAGGAAGATGACCTTTTCTCACTGACCATGAGACGTGAGCCATAGGCACCAGCAGGGTTCATGGGAAATAGGGACTTCTCGTTGGGGTTTCTCCTTTGAGGCATAGGCTCATCCAAGCTGGGAGATTTCAGGCAAGTGCCTGCCTGGCATTTACCTTTGCATGCCTGCAGGGCCAGCTTGTGTCCCTTCATGCGGGGATAGGGTTGGCCTGTCTCCAGCTCAACAGTTCCCAGCAGGGCGGGTCTTCAGGCAGGAGGCTGCCTAGTGCGGGCAGCTCCCTGTGGCCAAAGGTCTTCAGCCAAATGGAGGAAGGACTTCTGCCCTGAGTGCAATCTATGGGGCTGGAAGGTTCCTCTCCATCTGACTCTATGAGCATGCCCTCTGGTCCTCCATTGTAAGTGCGTGGCAGCACTGGCTGTGCTCCTTCCTACACCCTGTGCAGAAGTAACCTCCAAGGAAAGCCAGTTTTCTTGCCACTCAGAGAGCAAACCTCCCAGCGTGTTGCTTTAGGCCATGCCAACCTCAGGCCCATCCTTTACCTTGTCACTGGAAGGGGGGCTGAGGTGCTTTTCACTGGGAGCCCCATCTCTGTTCCTCCAGTCGGCCTTTTCCTCCTTGCTGAGGGCCGCAGGTTTCCTGAGATGCGATGGGACAGCTCTTTGTCCTAGCACTTCTTCAGTGTTCTCGGGCATGGAATCTGCCAGCAGAACAATAGAGTTAAAACTCAACTGGATAAGAGAAAAACACTTTTATCTGCTGTATTGGCTGGGCCACAACTCAAATATTTGGATCATTCAGTAGGAGGTGCCTGAGTTGGTGGAGGAGGAGCTCGCTCTGCCAGCCCTGGTCCTTTGGTGAAAGGGACAGGGAACCACATGTGGGGGCTCCTCCTTTGTGTCTGCACTTTACATATGCTATTTATTTAATCCTCCAAACAATCACATGAGAGATTCTGTTGTCCCTCTGAAGCAGATGAGGAAAGTAAGCCTGAGAATGCTGTGTGGCCTTTCCTAGTGTGGGGGTAGGAGGGCTGTGTTGTTGGGGAACTTCCACCCCACCCACAGGGCAGTCCAGATGCTGCAGACCCACAGCCACTGCCCACCAGTGCTCCTCAAAGTTCTCTGATGGGTAGAATCCCCGGGGAGGCTGGGTAAAATGCAAATTCCTGGGCCCATTGTCCTAGACCTGAGTCGTGTCCAGGAGAGGAAGGCAGTGATCTGGGAGGTCTGGGAAACGCAGGACTCGAGGCCATGACTGCAGGGTTTGGGGAAGCCAAATTTAAATGTGCATTAAGACCACGCACTATTCCTTATGTGTGGAGCGGGCCTCACTTCGCTGAGGGGGTGGAGGGCTGCTACACCTCTCTGCGCGTTTGTTCTGAGAATTAGATATGCAGGATCTTTAGGGTGTCACTTCAGCCTTGACTGGCATTTACCAGGCTCTCCATAAATGTGTTTTTTTTCCCTTTCTCTCATAGTCCCTTAAGAGTATATGAAAATTCCCAATTGAATTATGCCTCCTTCCCAGTAGAAACAATTAACCTTAAACTGAAGGTTTTAGTTTTAAAAAAATCCAGCTGATCCCATGGGTGCAGGTGGCCCCTCACATGCCCTTGGAGAACCCAGCATCCCTGCACACATACACAGTCCTGCCCTCCGAAGCTCTGCTCCTCCCCCAGCTGTGCCCAGCACACTGACACTGGCAGCAGGAGTAAGCAGCAGGAAGGAGGCAGCCTACCTGGTAGCTCTCACTTCCTGCCTGTCCACAGCATCACCGGGAGGCTGGAGCATGACTCCTCCCTCCCATCGGAACCCCAGAGTGGACTTGGCCATTCAGAGAACTCATGCTGCCAGGTTAGGCAGTATCCTGGGGCTGCAGATGAGGGGGCGTGGCCCTGAACCCTGGGGTACACCTGATAGAACCAGGAGAGAAGGAAGGGGTGGTGAACAGCCCCAGGGATGCAAGGGCTGGATCATTCTCGAGCTGCAGATGTGATATTTGAGTGATCCTGGTTTTTATCATGATTTAGGCCTCTGGAGAGCAACCTGGACATTGGAAATCGTGTTGAGTGACCTTGTGCAACCCTGATTTCTTTCTTTGTAAAATCTTTATTTATTTTTATTTTTTTGTAAAACAAACTTAAGAGCCCTTGGGCAGAACAAACAGCAGACACCCAAATGGCTCTGCTCTTATGCCAGTTTTCCTCAGAAGGCACCCAGAATGCAGGAAAAGTTGAGGCTGTCTACTTATTTCCCCTCATTTGGAATACTGGCTATATTTAATATATTTAAAAGAGAGGGCTGTGCAAATACAGGAGGACTGCTGTAAGCAGCGCTTCGACCCAACCTGAACACCTGAACCCACCTTGTCTCAGTAATGAAGGTGTCAGAGATAATTTGTTAATTTGTTCATTGAGAGGCATTGAAGTGGGGGTGAGGGGGGGCATGGGCCGCCAGACAGGAGTTTTAAGGTCCAGCAGGCCCGGCACCTACGCTGTCTGCTGCTACTGTCTTCTCTTTTGCAATGAAATACTGATAATCCCTGGTCTCTCTGACCTTAATTCCTCATCCACTCATTGAGGTTAACAGCGGGCGCCCTCATCAGGTTAAACGTGAGGATTACAGGAGAGGACAGCCTGGCTGGCCTGGAAATGCTCCCTAAATGGGTCTTCCTCTTCCATCCCAGCCCTGGGTGGGAGACCCTGTGAGCACAGGGTCCTGTGCAGGAAAGAACCTAACAGGCTGTGGTCTGTCCTTCCCTTGCAGAAGTGATCAACCAGAAGGCTGTGTATTTCTTCAACTTGACCTCCATGCAGGACTCGGAAATGATCCTCACGGCCACATTCCACTTCTACTCAGAGCCAAGGTGGCCCCGGGCCCGCGAGGTGGCATGCAAGCAGCGGGCTAAGAACACGTCCTGCCGCCTGCTGCCCCCAGGCCCACCCTCACGCCAGCACCTGCTCTTCCGCAGCCTCTCGCAGAACACAGCCACACAGGGGCTGCTCCGAGGGGCCATGGCCCTGGCACCCCCACCACGGGGCCTGTGGCAGGCCAAAGACATTTCCCCCATCGTTAAGGCGGCCCGCCGGGATGGCGAGCTGCTCCTCTCCGCCCAGCTGGATTCTGGGGAGAAGGACCGCGGGGCGCCCAGGCCCAGCCCCCATGCGCCCTACATCCTCATCTATGCCAATGACCTGGCCATCTCAGAGCCCAATAGTGTGGCAGTGACACTGCAGAGATATGACCCCTTCCAGGCTGGAGACCCAGAGCCCCGCGCAGCCCCCAACAGCTCTGCAGACCCCCGCGTGCGGCGGGCCACACAGGCCACTGGGCCCCTCCAGGACAACGAGCTGCCAGGGCTGGACGAGAGGCCAGCCCAAGCCCCCCACGCGCAGCACTACCACAAGCACGAACTGTGGCCCAGCCCCTTCCGGGCGCTGAAGCCCCGGCCGGGGCGCAAGGACCGCAAGAAGAAAGGACAGGATGTGTTCATGGCTTCGTCGCAAATGCTGCACTTCGATGAAAAGACGATGCAGAAAGCCCGGAGGAAGCAGTGGGACGAGCCGAGAGTCTGCTCGCGGAGGTATCTGAAGGTGGACTTTGCAGACATTGGGTGGAATGAATGGATCATCTCGCCCAAATCCTTTGACGCCTACTACTGCGCAGGAGCTTGCGAGTTCCCTATGCCCAAGGTAGGGTGTGTTCCGCCCAGCGACACCTCCCATCTATTGGAGGCAGGGAATAGGTAGCCGGAGGTCCCAACGAGGTAGCCTATTGGGTGGATACAACCCACAGACTGATGTGGTTGAGCTGTGCTTTTGAAAGTGTTGACTTGGTTGAATTTAAATTTTAAATCAGAACATTTCTTCCTTTGGAAAGAGGAGAATGCATCTCCTTAGGTGTGTGTTCCCACAAAGCAACAATCTAGAGGTTGAGTAGACACTTCCCCCCCACCCCTCGTCCCCGCCCACACAGAGCTGGTCTCAGTGGCTTCCCAAAGGACTTCCTCCTCCCTCCCACTCAGGACAGGGACCCAGGTGACAACAGCTCTCACTGTGAGGGAGTCTGCAGAACACATACCATGGGGCTGTTTCAGCCATTGTGCTGGGAATGTTTTCAGATTCTCACCTTCCCTACAGGCTGCGTTGTGGCTCTGTCTATCCATCTCCCCACCCACTGCCTGAGCTGTGGTGGGCTGGCTGCCAGCTGATGTCCACCCTCGGGGCGCACACGCACACTTTCCTCCTGCTTAGCTCTTCTGCTGAATTCCAGGTCATGCCTTCCTCTCCAAGAAAGGAAGTCAGTGCATAAATCCAATTCGAACCTAAATAAATCAGCCAGCTGGGAAATCCCAGACCCAGACGTAGGGCGGCATTACCCTATTTGGGAATTAAGGGGTTTCTCCACAAAGCCGTACACGTGCAAGAGAGGGGAAGGGAGGTGCCCTACAGAGAAAGGCGTCTGCTAGAAGGACCTAGCAGATTTAGGAAGAGTACTCAGCAGGCTCCAGCTGGCTGACCCCACAATTACCTTGTCAACCCAGCTGGCTGCCTTCCCACCTTCCCTGACACCAGCCTGAACCCCGCAAATCAGATGTCCCTGCCTCCCTCTCCTCCTGGCTTCCCCACACAGGATGCCTTTCTCTTCAACATGCTATATATAAAACTCTCCTTGGCTGGCGATGCACTGCAGTGCATGTGGCTTGGTCCTGTTCATCTTGTCAGAGGTACTTGAGGAACGGCATTGTCTGTGCTTGCCACTGGGACCCTTCTGGATGTGAGAGGCTGCCTGGGGAGAGGAAGAGAGCTGGTGTGGCCCCAGCGGGCATGGTTTCTAAGCCTGGCTATGCTAACTAAAGGGTCTTGGTCCAGTTTTTCAGTCATTTTTAGCCTCAATTTCTTCACCATTAAGGTAACACCAACCCCATATGACTGATAGGATGACAAAAAGGAGTGACGCAGGTGAAGCATCATCTGGCACCTGCAGTCAGACCCAGCTAGAAAATGTCAGTGTCCAGCCCCATCACTCTGCCGTACACGAGCGTGCAGGCTTTCCCCTTCAGTGCTAAGAACACAATCATACGGAAACATGTCTGTATTCCCCAGACTGTGAGGAATGTAAACCTAGGCATCTGTGGCCCCAGGTAGAACTGGCTGGGCACGTCCCTCAGCCTCTCCTCTAAATGCTCCTGCCCAGTTCCAGGTGCTCCTCGGATGTGTGAGGCACAGGTGCCCCCAAGTGGCCAGTGCCATGTAGGGGATGTGGCTTCCCTCTGGGAAGCCTGAGGGTCAGGAAGGCAGAGGCTCTTGCAAACCTCCCTGGGACTCAGTCTGAGGCTGACTTGGGAGGAAAGGGGTACCAGCCCTGGGATCTCACCTTTTCTTTTAGGTTGACACTTTTTCTGAGGCCGGAGTCAAGAACGTGCAGATGGCACAGTGGGTGGGTGAGGGCAGAGCCCCCCAGTAACCACGCTCCTTTCCTGCCTTGCAGATCGTCCGCCCGTCCAATCACGCCACCATCCAGAGCATTGTCAGGGCTGTGGGCATTGTCCCAGGTGTCCCAGAGCCCTGCTGCGTTCCTGACAAGATGAATTCCCTTGGCGTCCTCTTCCTGGATGAGAACCGGAACGTGGTCCTGAAGGTGTACCCCAACATGTCCGTGGAGACCTGTGCTTGCCGGTAAGACCAGCCGCTCTGGGGTGGAAGGAAACCTCCACCCCGCGCCCCACAGAGCAGTGTCCTCAGAGGCCCTGGAGTCAGAGATTGACTGGGGTGCAGCTGCAAATGCAAGGCAGAGCTCACAGGCAACGTTGCTGCATCCCAGGAGCATCTGTCCCCAGGGCATCAATCTGGGTTTTCCTTTGACTGAGCCTCTAAAATGCCAGTCTGAATCCCCTGAAGGAATCTGGGAATCAGCCCTGGCCTGAAGGCTGCCCACCACACATGCCGTCTGCTCTGAAGGCCTGCAAACCGAATGTGTCCAGAGTGTTGGCTTTGGTGATCATCATCTCATAAGTTGCAAAGAAGACGGCAAACCTGAGGGAACCCTCACCTTTCGTGTGGAAAGAACCTTGTTTAAACAATCAGTTTAAAACACTTCAGGCCACTTATTGATACTGGAAAACAGGGCCTAAATAATGATATAAATGGATGCTTTCTTTCAAACTCCACTGCAGAAGCTTTTATACATACAATATGCACCTATAACCAATTTTGGTTTCTTTTTCTTAATATATATTTTATTTTAAAACAAAAAAGAGGGAGTTGAGTCCATTCCCCACAGAGGTGAGCATGCTGGTTAAGTGTGCATTGTTTAAACATGCTTATTGAAATAACACATGCAGTAATATGTTGGAATACTAAAAAATAAGCAATATTTTTATATTTTTGTAAATTATACTTTCTATACTGTAGATTGTGTATGTTATGTGTTTTTATGGAAAGCTAATAAATTAAAGGTACAGTGGTATCTTGAAAACTAAATGTTACCCATTCCAAAGTATTGATGGCTCTCCATCCGTAAGCATGACATCTGGTGGTTGCTGGGGACACAGTCTTCTTTTAGAATCAGCTGAATCCCCTACTAGGCCATCTCCACTCTCTATCTCTGTCCCAAGCTCCAGAAACTGACTGCTCCTATGCCTTCCAGGATCCTGCCCACCCACTCCAGTCCACAGCTCCCACCCTGGACTCATCCAGGCAGGACTTGGCCCAGGCAGCCCAGTAGCCTTACAAGGCTTCCTCACAGTCTTAGCCTCAGAGGGGACAGTGAGTGATGGGAGAAGTCTGAGACATTGAACGAATGTCTATAGTTGCCTGGTCACAGACCTTTCACTTGGGGAAATTCAAGCAGGAGATTCAACAGAAGCAGTGAGGCGTCTCTCCCGAGGTACAGGGGTTCCTGAGGGGATGGAATGTCTGCTTCTCCCTGTGTGTGTTTGTAGAAGGACCACCCTGCTTCCTTGCCAGTGGCCTGTCCCAAAATAACCTCTCCCAAATGGCTCCATTACCTCTGAGTTGGCATCACCCTACAGATGTATTGCCCGAAGCTGATTAACCAGAATTCCTGAAGAAGAATCTGGGTACAATTTGGGGCAGGTGTCTAACAGTCCTTTGACAGGGATGTGAGACAATGACAAGGCACCAAGTCTTACTTGGAGGAGATTGGGAAGCCATGAGCAGTCCTCCAGGAGGGGACTTAGAAGGAGAAAAGAAGCCCAAGGAGTCTGTCTTAGGTTGGGCTCCGGAGACCAGGGTTCCTGCACAAGGGACTTATGAGGAATTGCTCCCAGGAGAAACGGGTATAGAGGGGGTAAAGCAGGACTGGAGGGCAAGAAACTAAGCATCCCAGGCTCACCTGGATCCTGTGGAAAGGTCTGGAGCTTAAATATACCTCAGGGTTAGTCAGTCCTGCCTTGGCAAGGGAGCTGGATGTTCAGACGTTTCTCCAGGCTGCCTCCAGGTGGGTGGGGCTGGGTGGGAAGGGATGGAAATACCCAGGTCTCTGGACCTCTGCGCAGGCAGCCATGGGAGCTCCAGAAGCCCAAGCAGCCTCTGAAGAAGGCTGCAGTGACAACTACTGGCGACAAAGCAACTCGTGAGAGATTGCCTAGAACAGATAGGTAGGGGGATCTGAGGGTCCCTGAGTGGAGCCCAGTAGTGTCTGCTGAGCATTTCCTTGGAGGTGCTCTAAATGGTCCTGGTACATGAATGTGAACAGCTGCCCTGGGCAGAGATCAGGTGAGGTGAGGGAGGGGTTCCTTTATCCGAAGGGTTTGTACCGGGACTCAGTGATTCCCTTCAAGTGGCTGTGGATGCCTGGGATATCTCAAATGGATCTGCAAACTTAGTGCTTGGTTTGTCACGTCTAAGCCTTTTGGGAAGACGACAGGGTATGAGTTAATCACAAAATAAGTAGTCATAAAAAAAGTAGTCATAAAAAAAGCTCCCAATGCCTTTTTTCTCAATACCAGATTCCTCACTTTTCTTTCTCCCCTTCAATTTTCTCTCATTAAATTGCCCCTTTTCCATTCCTTGATGTAAATGGGGTGTCCTATAATAGTTCTGTCTTATTTTTCTGGCATTTTCAGTTTCTGGGAGGTCTTCTGAGTCACCCTAAAAGCCTAGAACTCCTCTGTTTCATTTCTGGATTTTGGGGGTGGAGGAAGCAGGCTGAGAAGGTCACCCCTGGGTCCAGACATGGGCAGGGGCTTCGAGCTTGGACTGGGATGGATGGTACTTGGTGATGATGACTCTGGGGTTTGGTGGAAGGAGCTGGTGTCATCGATGACCCCTTACATTGATAGAGCACCATGCCGTTTAGATGTGGCTTCTCGTTCAGCCTCACAACAACCTTGCAACTTACTACCCAGTTGGTGCCTCAGAAAAACAGGCTCAGGACGGGTAAGTAATGTGGCCACCCATGTCTTATCAACTTTGATGCCCAAGGCTGACTGATTCAAAACCGTGCGGCTGGCGCTGCCCCTCAGCTTCCTGGCCCGTGACCCCACTACCATTGGCCCACTCCCAAAGGCACTGAGTGACCTCACAATAAAGCAAGGTTTAAAACAAAATATATGCCATATGAGACAACTTCTTTTCCTCTTAAAACCAAAATATTAACATCACACTGTCATAAGAGCAAGAGGTTCCATCACACAGCCCAGATGCGCATGGATCCCTGAGGTCCCTCAGCTGAGTCTGTGTTAGTCTGGTGGGAGCAGTGTGGTGGCCTGCCACCAGGTCCTATTCCTGAAGTCACACATCCTCTGGAAGGGTAGGGCCTTATAGATTACTTCATGTGACAAATATAAACAGTGCAACTGAGGCTTGAAAATTTAAGGCTGGGAGGAAACTGGAAAACTGATAAAACTCTTTTGCTGAACAAGGGAGGAGACTGCATCCAGGTACTACCAGGTGCCTTACTTGCGGTGTCCCAACAGGTTTCTTTGTATGTCTGATTTACTCATAAAATGCCATCAGAGCTGTAAACTATCAGTAATGCTTCTTCTGTGGCCAGGATGGAGACAAGTCCATGCTGGGGTGGGGGAGGGAGGGTTTGAGAAGGGACTCCAGAGAAAGAGGAACAGAGATGACTCCACCACGATGGAAGAGCTGGACTTGGCTGGTAGCATAAACACATTGCTAGTACCAGCATGTGCAAAATGTTTTTGATGGCACCACCTACCAAAGAGGGCGAGAGGGGCATTCAGTGGAAAAACCAAGAGAGCAGAACCAGCTTGCCAGCTCTGATGTAAACTGTGCACCAAAACATTCAGGTTACAGTTCAAGGCTATTTCCTTTTACCAAACATAAAATCCTTTACTGGTAAAGTGATACTGAGATTTCCATTCCCATCACTCTTCTCCCTGAGCTAATGATGCTCATTCAAGCTGTGGTCCACCTTTCCTTCTCACTCAGGTCTCATCCCATCCTAAATTCCTCCAGTCTCTCCCAGAAGTCCTGTTTGTATGAGTAGGGGGTGGGTGAGCAGAAGCATGGACTTGTTTTTATTTATTCAATTATTTATCATCTGTGATGTGCAAAATACCATGTTAGGCAATATGTACATACTTTATCCCTTGACAGACTCATATGAATTTCCTGTTTTATCAAAACCAATGTGCAAAGTTGAACGTGAGTCAGCGTCACCTGGAGGGCTTCACCAGGTTGATGGGCCTTGCCCCTAGAGGTTCTGACTCAGGCCAAAACTTGCATTTCTAATCACTTTCCAGACACTAATGCTGCCGGTGGTGTCCAGGGACCACACTTTATGAACCACCGTTGTAATGAGTGTGCTAAGTACCTGGGCGCAGTCTCGAGACAGGGAGTTCACATTGGCTGCCAAATGGAAGCAGCACCTCAGGGAGACTAGGCCAGAGCTAGGAAGTCATCTACCCTCTGCTCTGCTTGGCTCATGCTCTCCTTACAGCTTCAAGGTAGGTCCAGTTTTCATTCCTCTGAGCAATATGTGGGTGAGTATGGAGTTTGAGAAGCTCACAGAGGGCCAGGGGTCCTTGTAGTCATGCCTCCTGGGACGCCAGTGGTTCCTGACCCCCTGGAGGCTGCCATATCACAGAAATTCCAGCAGATCTTCTCCAACCTCCATAAATAAAGGCTGAGGTCAATGTCTGCTCTGTGTATGAGCTTCACAATCCTTGAAACACCTGGATGAGGCCCATCTGCCGCTCTTCATCATTAAGTTATACTTCTCCCATTGCAGCTGCCTGTGATGAGTCTGTTTCTGTAATTCACAAGTCCTGGGAGGACATGAGGCTACTGAGTCTCTGATTAAAAATCACCACAGCACAGTAATGCATAACTGTCTGAGCATCAAGTATAGATGGGGACAGGTTGAGCTGGCCTGACCAACATACCGTGTGGAGCGCCCCAAGGTATTTGTCGTGCGGGAGACCCTGCTCGCTGCCCCATTTGTCGTGCAGGGTGTCCGGCGGGGTCTCTGCTCCCGCTCCCCATACAAGAACGCAGGACATGGTGAGGCCAAAAAGGAACACCCACGGAGCCATAGGTAGGGGAGTCATACCACTATATTCTCTCTGGCAGCACTATACTCTCATTGGAGGCTGGATCCACACTGTCCGCAAACCGCCATCCACATTTGCCAGCCCAGCCGCCATCTTCTTGCTAGCCCCCATTCTTCTCTCTTCCTCCCTCTCCTCCTTCTGCTAGCATAGCCACAGCAGTTATATTAGTGGCCAATGGCTCACTGGTTACAGCTGACAGCCAACTAGCCACAGTTGATGGCCATTTACTACCTGAGCCAGCACCTGTCTATGTGAGGCCGAGAGCCTGGAAACTACTTTCTGGGGCTCCGCCCCCACAGTATTCAAGGACCTATGAGGAGATGAGCCAGCAGCCTGCCCGGGAGGGACCTCAGCTCCGCTGTGAGCACAGGACTGGCTCATGGGCACGTCAAATTGCAGGAAGTGTGTGTCACCTCAAGTCAACAGCAGACAGCAGTCCCAGGGCCCTGTGTAATACTTATCAGACAAATCCAACAAGTGCTGTTGCTTAAAACACACAGGCTGGTGGATGGGAGTCCCACACAGGCACTGTAGGACTGGCAGGATTGGACCAGGTAGAGGGCAGTGGGCAGGAGATGAGGTATTCCTAACCAAGAGCAAAGCCTAAGCAGGGTCTCTGCAGAAGGAAGGACAGAGCTGCCCCAGGAATGAGAGAGAGACAGTGATAGAAAGAGCCGACTTCATACTGACAAGTGCAATAATGACAACTTGTGGAGGACTTAACATGTGCCAGGCTCTGTGCTAAAGGCATTCAGTGTTCCTGAGGAATACCCAGGCATCTGTGGGTCCCTCTGGTGCTCTTCCCAGACACACAGTGTCATGCGGGAGACCCTGCTCGCTGTGCCATTTGTCGTGCAGGGAGGCCTGCGAGGTATCTGCTCCCGCTCCCCTCATAAGAACGCAGGATATGGTGAGGCCAAAAAGGAACACCCACGGAGCCATAGGTAGGGGAGTCATACCACTACGGTCTCACTGGAGGCTGGGTTCACTGGACGTGCGACCTGCTGTCCGTTTTGTCTGCAACCCACTGACGACTCTCTTTCACTCTCCTCCACTCTCCTCGGCTCTCCTTCTCCGTAGCCGCAGCAATTATATTAGCGGCTAATTGGCTAACTGGCTACAGCTGAAGGCCAATCAGCCACAGCTGACGGCCATCTACTACCCGAGCCAGCACTCCTCCACGTGAGGCCGAGAGCCTGGAAACTACTTTCTGGGGCTCTGTCCCCACACACAGCATGCCACCACATACAACACCTGAGCACAGCCCTGGACCAGCTGATGTGAGAAGGCTGCCATGTACCTTCAGTACTTTCAGGAAGACTGAAGTCCAGACATTGTGGCGTGGCTCATCCAGACCTGGGGGAAATTAGTCCAGCTCAGTTGGCAATGCAAATCAACACATTTTTGCTCATCAAATGACTAAAAACTAGAGAGAACTACTGGTGAAGGGGTGGTAAAACACATGCTCTCAGGCTCTGCTAATGGGAGAGAATATTAAAAAAGCATTTCTGGGGGTGGCCGGATGGCTCAGTTGGTTAGAGCACGAGCCCTTAATAAGGTTGCCAGCTGAGCTACACCCTCCACAGCTAGATTGAGAAACAACGACTTGACATGCTGGAAAAACACACTGTTTCCCAATATTCCCCAATTAAAAAAAAAAAAGTCTGGAAAACAACTTTGCAATGTTTACCAAGCGCTTTGAAATGTTTACATATACTTTGATATAGATATTCCACTTCTGATGAACTGTCTTAAGAAAATAATATAAAATATAGACTATAACAATGTGCCTTACAACATTATCTTAATAGATCGTCTCATTGTCCTATAGTTGATAAATGTTGAATACATTAGGATATATCCATATGGTTGGATATTGTTCAGTCATTAAAAATGAAGTATACGAAAATTTTTTCATGGCATGGGAGGATACTTACACAATCCTTCAGTGTCGTCACCTTCTGGTAACCAGATCTAGATCCCTCTGAGGATTCATCCCAATTTGATTCTTATGCTGCTGCCAGCGACATCACCCCCAACTAAACCAACCAAGCCATTGCATTTCCCTGGCCACTGTCATTGGCTGGCATATGTGCAGATGGTCCAATGAGAACCAAGGACATACCATGAGACTAATTGGGACTTCCTGGAACAGAAGCTTTTGCCCCTCCTCCACTGGATACAGACCTGTTGCAGCTTTCTGGCCAAGACACAGAAGGAGTGTGAAGACCACACAGTGGAAGGCAGCTCTGAAAGTGGAGAAGATATCACTCCAACATTGCTTGTACTCTGGACCAGGCTGTGTTAAAGCCAAACATTTGCTGAAGTTGTCAGCTTTCATTATTAGCCATAATCCATATTTCTTAAGCCTTTTTGGATTCTGCTTTGCTGTAACTTGCAACAAAAGGAACTCTATATGATACATTTAAAATTTTTTAAATGTAGTAAGATACATAACAGAATTCACCATTTTAAGTGTACAGTTCAGTGGCATTTAGTACATTCACAATGCTATGTAACCATCACCACCACCCATCTCCAGAACTTTTTACATTACAAAACTAGAACTCTACCCATTTATCAATAACTCCCCATTCCTCCTTCCCCTCAACCCCTGGTAACAACCATTCTACTTTCTGTCTCTACGCATTTGACTTCTCTAGGTACCTCATATAAGTGGAATCATACAATATTTGTCCTTTTGTGACTGGCTTATTCCATTTAGCGTGTCTTCAAGAATCATCCATGTTGTGGCATGTGCCAGAATTTCCTTCGTTTTTAAGGCTGAAATATATCTCTATCTATCTATCTATCTATCTATCTATCTATCTATCATCTATCTATATCTGTCTATCTATCTAGATAGCTCAGCTGGCATGTTGTGGCATGTTGTGGCATGTGCCAGAATTTCCTTCGTTTTATCTATGATAGATAGATAGATAGATAGATAGATAGATAGATAGAGATATATTTCAGCCTTAAAAACGAAGGAAATTCTGGCACATGCCACAACATGCCACAACATGCCAGCTGAGCTATCTAGATAGATAGATAGACAGATATAGATAGATGATAGATAGATAGATAGATAGATAGATAGATAGATAGATAGATAGATAGATAGATATAGATATATTTCAGCCTTAAAAACGAAGGAAATTCTGGCACATGCCACAACATGCCACAACATGCCAGCTGAGCTATCTAGATAGATAGATAGACAGATATAGATAGATGATAGATAGATAGATAGATAGATAGATAGATAGATAGATAGATAGATGATAGATAGATAGATACTGTGTTTCCCCAATAATAAGATCTAGCCGGACAATCAGCTCTAATGCATCTTTTGGAACAAAAATTAATATAAGACCCAGTCTTATTTTACTATAAGACCAGATATAATATAATAATATAATATAATATAATATAATATAATATAATATAATATAATATAATATATAAGACGGGGTCTTATATAATATAAGACCGGGCTTTATATTAATTTTTTTTCCAAAAGACACATTAGAGCTGATTGTCTGGCTAGGTCTTATTTTCGGGGAAACGATATATATATCACATTTTGTTTATCCAGTCATCCATCAATAAACATCAGGGTTGCTTCTACCCTCTTGGTTATTCTAAATAATGCTGCTATGAACATGGGCATACAAATATCTCTTTGAGACTCTACTTTCAATTATTTTGGGGATGTATTCAATACATATAAATGGAATTGCTGTGGGAGATGAGGATAAGGGGTATCAAATATATGGTGATGGAAGGAGAACTGACTCTGGGTGGTGAACACACAATGGGATTTATAGATGATGTATTACAGAATTGTACACCTGAAATCTATGTAATTTTACTAACAATTGTCACCCCAATAAATTTAAAAAAAAGAAAAAAAATGGAATTGCTGGATCATATGGTACACAATTTGGGGGAGATGAAGAGGGGGAGAAGAAGGTGAATATGATATTTCGTGGCTCGATTAAGGTAGCCCTTCTGTGAAGTCCCAGCAATGAAAAGCTGGTGGCAGGAGAGGTGTCCTTTTGTATGAGGACCCCCACATCTTCTGGAAAAGAGAGAACAAGACCCGAACCTTGTTCCCTAAGACCCAAAGTTAAGGAGCTCTGTCCAGATAAACCAAGGCCCATTTATACAGAAAGGTAACCAGGTCTCTGAAATCACACCACTTTGAGTAAAGTGGGAGTCTGGACTGTGACCCAGGATCCCCATTAAAACCCAGAATTTTGTAAGAGAGGGTAGAATGGGATCAGAATGTGACCACAGCTGGCCTCTTCTCTCGACCCAGCCACCTGCCGCAAGGACATGCCTTCTGGAGAACAGGTAAGCCTGGGATTGTGCCTAAGAAAGCTGATACCTTGGTGCCCACAGGGAGACATCGTGGAGACCTGGACAGAAACCTGGACCAGACACGGCATCCCAGCAGCTGTGCACAAACAGCTGTTAGATGTGTGTGACCTGTCCCCAACAGCAAAGCCAGTGTCACTAAGAAGCAACAGCAGGGGAAATCTGCTAGGATCCCTTCCTCCCTCCCTGCTTCCAGCAGTAAGAAGCTGGACTGACGCCATCCCACCTCCATCTCCTTTGGACTAAATAAACCTACAGTGCACTTTGACAATTCAGGAAAGAGATGCCCTGAGAGGAATAAACTAGACTTTTCAATAATATGGATCTGAGGCCTCATGCAAGTATTTAAAACCAATAAAGGAGATGCAGATATACTGATACTCTGAATGTGTGGGGCAGATCATTCCAGAAATTCACAGGCATGTTGTATTGCACAGCGCTGGGGGTGCCACCCACATCACAGTCTTATGATGTGTGACCAGTGCCTCCAAGCCTTGTTAGTGTGCAGCCTCCATGGCTGGATTGGTGACCCCACATGTAGACAGGCCCATAGTTCTTTATCTGAGATTCCCAAACCCGAAACTATCAGAAAACCTGAAGTTCCTTTTAACTTCTTTCATGGCAGAACTTGATCTGAATGGAATTGTGGGCTTGTTACTTTGTTTCACTGCAGAAATATTAATGTGTTTGGTTACAGGGTATTATCACCAGCCCCACGGGAGATATTACAGTACACTTGCCATACCAATTTCCAAACTCTGAAGCTTTCTGAATCGCAAAACACTCCTGGCCACAAGGTGTTAAATAGGGGACTGTGGAACTGCATCTATCTGAAAATATTAACTGTGGGCATCACCAGACAGAGAGAGTATAGTTTATTTTTATTTCCTTCTTTACAACGTTTTGCTTTTCCCAAATTATCTGCACCATACACTACTATTATAATCAGAAAAGAAAATCTGTCATGTTTTTAAGGAAACATCAGGTAGCCCCTTGAGCTTTCCTGAGCACATTCAGGCCACCCCCAAGCATCCCTTGGCTCTGTCTGGAGTGTGACAGATTTCTGGCTGCCTCCAGGGCCTGGAGCTGGTGGGGGATCCTGCTTTGCTCTCCAGCTCCGCCCAGACCCCTCCCACTGCACAGCTGCAGCTCCACTTCCCGGACCTTGCACCCCTTCATCAGCACAAGAGTTCTTGCACTGAGCTGGCTCAATGCCCAGCATGCTTCCTGCCCCCTTTCCAAGCAGCACTTCTGAAGCCATACCCTTCCCATCCATTCTCCTTTGGCAGTGTCCCCAAAGATGGGGACAGCAAGTTCTGTCCAGGCCTGGCTATTCGGGGCCTCCTTGTGTCACCCTGCCTCCACTAGTAGTGGGAGAAAAGCTGGGCGTACACTGGGATCTCTGACCTCAGCCTGCCATGGCCCCTCCTACATCTCCTGAGCCTGCTCAGCTCACTGCCACCCTCCCCAGGAGCACCGCCAGTGTGGAAAAGCTTCATGTTCCAATCCTCTTCAGAGCAGACCCCCAGGTATTTTTAACTGTGTTCATTCTTTACCTTGTTCAAAATCACACATGATGGAAAGGACAGAGGCTGCGTGTGGGCATGATGCTCTTAAAATAACACAGGTTCTGGGGCCTCGCAGGACCCTACTGTGTCCTGTTCTCAGGCCAGGGCATGTACTGGCCTCAGAGCTCCTCTCCCGCTGCTTTGTCTCCCCAGATTGCATGGATCCCCTGATGGAGGAAGGTGGCCTAGGCATCCACCCCTCTGACATGAGCAAAGACTCCCCCGAAGACCAGTGACATAGCTCTTTTGGGGTCCCTGTGGAGTCCATAGTGAGCAGGCTGGGATGCATAGGGCTTCCTCCTCAGCTCCCAGCTCAGTCAGACCTGGCATGGAGAAGTGGCAGCCAGAACGCAGCCACCCAATTCAGGGCTTGCAGTGACTGCCATGACACCAAGCACGTAATTATCTAAATCCTCACAACTCTCTTCTGCACCAGAAGTGACTTACTTGCTCCAGAGCCCACTACAGGGAATAGTGAGGGAGCTGGAATTTGAACCCTCACCTTGTCTTTGCCACTGAATCATGTACTACATTCACGTGTGATCTCTAATGCTGGGAACTCGCTTGACAGATGAGACACCCAGACACAGAGCACGGGAGCCACACCTGCAGGTCCCAAGCCCACAGCGAGAAGGCCTCTCACACACCCTGCTGCGGCCCCCACCCCACCACCCACTCCAGCCTGGGTCTGCAGGGTCCTCTGGGGATTTTGTGTTGTTTCTCTATTTGGAGGACTTTTTGGTAATGATTGTTTCCTGGATTCTTTGTTTCCATGGTCCAGGAGATGGAGCATATGTCACCCCGTCTTGAGGTTCTTTTGAACAGAGCTGACAAGGAAATGAGAAAGGATCCTAATTAAGGGGCGATAACCCCATGGAGAAATTCGGATTCTTTGCAGCAGGCCGTGTCCTTCCCACAAGCCCTGTGTGTTTGTCAGATGTTTATAGAGCCTTCATTAACAGAGAGCTCCCTTAGATAAGAGGTTGGAGCTTCGCGTTGAGGGCCAGATAAGAACAAGTGGAGGACACTGGGACGGCGGGTGAGAGCCTGGGAACTGGCCAGGGTGCTTGGTGCAGCGCGGTCAGCAGGACGATGCGGGTTGGCTCCTCCTGGGCTCCTCCCCACATCCGCTAACCCAAGGTGGCCACCGGCAGTCTCCTGTCCAGGGCAAGCTCACCGTCCCAAGATGTGCCACGGGGCACTGTGGGTAGCTCTACCTGTGCTCTCCCTGCTGACCTGCTCTGGGCAGGGGAAGCCTCTGGAGAGCCGGGGCCGGATGCTGACAGGGGGAGATGCCCATCGCCTGCTAGGGGGGCCCGGAGGTGAGCATGGAGGGGGCACCTTCGACCTGAGGATGTTCCTGGAGAACATGAAGGTGGATTTCCTGCGCAGCCTCAACCTGAGTGGCGTCCCCTCCCAGGACAAAACCCGAGCAGAGCCACCGCAGTACATGATCGACCTGTACAACAGATACACCACTGACAAGTCGTCCACCCCAGCGTCCAACATCGTTCGCAGCTTCAGCATGGAAGGTAGAGTTGGCTCCACCTGGGCTCCTGAGGGTGGGGTCAGGGGGACTCAGTGGTCCACAGCTGTGCTGCCCAGTGTGGTGGCCCCAGGCCACGTGAGACTCTTTAAGTTTCCATTTCAGGGAATTAAAATGAAATAAAATTAATAACTTAGTTCCTTAGTTTCACTAGCTTTGATTCAAGCGTCCAACAGTCACGTGTGACTAATGTCTATCCTGTAGAGCAGATCATGGAACATTTCCATCATCGCAGGAAGTTCTACTGGACAGCTCTGCTCTAGGAGTCTCCTTCCCTGGACCCAGTGCCACATTTAACTCAGTGGGAGCTTCGGGAATGCCAACTCCCTTTCTTCCACCCCTTCCTTTCTTTCCCCTTCTCTCACTGGTCCCTTCCCACTTAGAAACGGACAACTCATTTAGCCTCCAACCAGCTGGTATATCTTTAAACATTGCAAGAATGTCTATTTCTCGCTCATCAAAAGATGTCTAAAATTCAGATACATTCC
This sequence comes from Rhinolophus sinicus, assembly GCF_057876585.1. Taxonomy (NCBI): domain Eukaryota; kingdom Metazoa; phylum Chordata; class Mammalia; order Chiroptera; family Rhinolophidae; genus Rhinolophus; species Rhinolophus sinicus. Next base: position 62,386,634 of record NC_142515.1, on the reverse strand, counting down.
TCTGAGAGCTAAATGTTGGAGGACTACTTAATTATTTTCTAAATATAAAATAATTTCCCTGACTTAGGAGGACTAAAAGAAAACAAATATCAACTTAGGGCTTCTGTTCACTAATCACACAATGTAGGTAAAATGATTTTGTGAGCAGGGAAGCCAGGCTTGCAGAGGCTGTAGGAACACACCCAGGTCACCTAGTAGTTAAGCAGCTGGATTCTGCCCCAGGCCTATCCGTGTGCACAGCTCAGGCGTTTCCTGATGCTGCCGTCTCCCTCTAAAGAAGCAGCCGCACATGGCCTCCCTGCTCCTGGGCTGCAGCACTGTGAATCCTGACAGGCTTTGCTCAGAGCGCCAGCCGGCAGGCCTGCCTGGCCTGCAGAGTGCACGGCCGTCTCAAGGACACTGTTGTGGTCACAGTGTATGCCCAGCTGTGCCGGATTTTCTGATTGCCCAAAAGAAAAAGAAGAAATGTAGATTTTATATGAACTTGCCTGATTTTTAAAACACAAGCTTTATTATTATTTTCTTAATGCCATCTACCAGCATCTCACCAGGCCCACAGGGCATGTCTGCAAGCTCTGCTTCAGAGGAAAGCTGGGCTTCTTTGGCTGGACCTAACCACCAAATCCCATCAGGGAGTCCAGCATTTAGAGTCATGTCCCCACACTCCAGCATTGTCCATGTCCCCGAAACAAGTGCTCTGATCTGATCCCAGCTCTGCCTATGGCCAGCACTCCTGTGGAGGCCAATTATGCTTCCCTTTACAGACTTCACAGATGGTCCGAGTGTGGCTTGGGGGCTGGGGGGACATTTGCTTTCTAGATGTCTGACTGCCATCCCACAGCCATTATCAAGGCATGCCACAGTAAGAGCACATTAGGTCACTAAGGCACTACTCACAGACCCCCTCATTACTCATATGTCATAGCAGCTCAGCACGTTCTGCAGGAGCTGGAATAGCTGTGAGGGGACCACAGAGAACTGTGTGAAAGGCCACATGCTTTGGGGGAGACAGGCACAGGTGGGGAGGAAGGTCGGGGGAGGACACAGGAATGTTGATTGAGCATCTACTATGAGCCAGGGACAACGTTGGGTAAGTTCCATGCACCGTCTTGTTGAAGCCTCAAACCAACCCTGGGAGGCAGGAAGGATGAACCCCATTCTGCAGATGAGAAAACTGAGGCACAGAGAGACTCAGAACTTTTCCAAAGTCATATGCCTAGGAAAGGGCAGAGTCAGGATTGACGCTTTAGTCTTAGACACAAAAACCTGCTGGTTTTCAGGACAGCATAGGGTCTCCCTTCAGTTGGCACGTAGTAAGTGCTCACAAAATGCAAATTTTCTTCCCTCTTTGTGACCAAGCCATGGTATAATAGAGATGTGCTAATGGCCATGTGTCAGCCAGGAGAAGTAGGAAACTGAGACAGTTGTGTGGCTAACAGGCAAGTCCCATTTTTGCCTGATATGAGAAAGAAGTTGAGGCTCATATATTTTTTTCCTCAAACATTAAAAAAATCATCCACTTTCACTTTGCCCAGAAGTTACAATTCTCAATGATTTTTACACTGTGTAGGTGCAGAGATTTTTAATATTGTCTTAATGCTAGAATTTTACCTTCTTCCCCACCCCCCCAGGATCTCCCCTTTAAAATCATACACTCAGGATCAGCACTCAGAACTTGACAGTGAATGTTGCTGCTTTGTTTCATTTGGTTCTTTTTTTTTTTTATAAGTGAGGATCTTTACAGAATGTGTGCACTTTGGCTGTTAAACACCCTAAAGCCAGTTTCCACATCTGTAAGAGCGGAATAGTAATTAGATCGTCCCAGGGTCAGTGTGAAGAGTCAAGTGAAATTTAGAATGCAAAGCTCTCAGTGCAACTCTGGGCCCATAGTTGATGCTCAATCAACATCTGGGCCTGCTCACTGCAATGCAAGGCGTCTCCTGCCTCTGCTTCTATTTGGAAGATCCTAAATCTACCTTTCAAAATACTCTTCTACATTTAAACCTTAAGTGGAACGAAAGAGAGATTTGACAATCCCACATGCCCTTTCATCCAAGCCATGAGTCTCAGCTTTGGTGTCCTGAAACCAGAGCCTCCCAGCAGATGTCCATCACTGTGTATTTGCATTTCAGATGCCATCTCTGTATCTGCCACGGAAGACTTCCCCTTCCAGAAACACGTCTTGCTTTTCAACATCTCCATTCCTAGGCATGAGCAGATCACGAGGGCAGAGCTCCGACTCTACATCTCCTGTCAAAGTCACGAGGACTCCTCTCACGAGCTTCAAGGAAACATGGTTATTTATGATGTCCTGGATGGAGCAGACACATGGGACGTATCTGCAGGAACCAAGACGTTCCTTGTGTCCCAGGACATTCGGCACGAGGGCTGGGAGACCTTTGAGGTCTCTAGCGCTGTGAAGCGGTGGGTCAGAGCAGACTCCACCAAGAGCAAAAATAAACTGGAAGTGACTGTGGAGAGTCACAGAAAAGGATGTGACAAGCTGGATATCAGTGTCCCCCCAGGCTCCAAAAACCTGCCCTTCTTCGTGGTCTTCTCCAATGACCGCAGCAATGGGACCAAGGAGACCAGGCTGGAGCTCAGGGAGATGATCGGCCATGAGCAGGAGAGTGTGCTAAAGAAGTTGTCCAACAATGGCCCAGCAGAGGCAGGTGAGATCAAGGATGAGGAGGAGGACATGGGAAGCCGTGTCATGGCCGCGGGGTCGTCCTCAGCCAGACAGAAGAGGAGTGCTGGCGCCAACAACCACTGTCAGAAGACCTCCCTGCGGGTGAATTTCGAGGACATTGGCTGGGACAGCTGGATCATTGCACCCAAGGAGTACGATGCCTACGAGTGCAAAGGCGGCTGCTTCTTCCCCCTGGCTGACGACGTGACCCCAACAAAACACGCCATTGTGCAGACACTGGTGCATCTCAAGTTCCCCATGAAGGTGGGCAAGGCCTGCTGCGTGCCTACCAAACTGAGCCCCATCTCCATCCTCTACAAGGATGACATGGGCGTCCCCACCCTCAAGTACCACTACGAAGGGATGAGCGTGGCAGAATGTGGATGCAGGTAGTGCTGGCCTGCAGGCGGGGAGGCCAGGTGGGGGAGGGTCCTAATGAGAGGTCCTGCGTCTTCCTGGGCACCACAGGGACTGAGTCCATCTTCATGCCAGCCTGAGAAGGAACGGGAGCTATCACATCCTCCAGGTAAAGGCCTGCTCTCCCTCTCACGGCCCACCCCAAGCACACCACTGGGTTTAACTGCAGGGGAAGGCGATGACAAGGGGAAATATGGATCTGGGGAGAAGACGGAAGCCTGGAAGGGCTGTTGGGTAGGAAGGGGAGATGATGAAAGGCAGACAAGAGGAAAAATAATCCAGAGTCAGCAGATCACTGAGCAGAGGTGAGGCAGAGGAGTATAGGCATTAGGTGATGTATGGAGATTTATAGAAATTCAAGGAGTTGAAGAGGATGGGGCTTATTCTAATAACCTCAGGGAGTGCGGAGGAAACGAGCAGGCTCTGTGCTCTATGCCCATCATTTCACATATTCCCACAACCCAGTGAGATGGGCGTTATGACCTCCAGTTTATACATGCAGAAGCCAAAGCTCAGCAGGTCAAGTAGTCCAGGTCAATGGCATGATTCCATTTCATAGGTGTCCCTAAGGACTGTCCATCGCCAAAGCATGCCCCATCACACTTCAGCAGGTCACCTTGTAGCTAAAGGACAGTTAGATGTTGGAAGGCGGGCAGTGTGAGGCACTGGGCTGAGACTGGCCAGTACTCATCACTATGACTGGGCTGCCTATCAAGTCAGGCCACGTCCTAACTGCTCTGTGCCTGTGAAGAATCAATGGCCATATGCTGTTTAAGATCACCCCCCCCCTCCCGCCCCAAGTCACTGAAAAACTACCCCCAAACCAACTGCAGGATGGAGAAAGTCAGGGGCAACACTGGGCCACAGCATGCATTGTGGTGGAGTTACTTTGACCCGCTGGCACAGCGTTGGGATGGCCAGCAGTTCACACAGGGCCACTTGCTACCTGTGGGCTCCAACTGTGTGATGGTTTGGGAGGGGTGGGCACACAGTACCCTGAGGAATGGGTGGTCTAGGGCCTACATCTCTGCAGTTACTTACTCAGCATAACCAGCTCACCAGCATAGCACGCTGTGGACGTCCATCCACAGGGGCTCCAGGGGAGACAGGGGTCTCCAGAGGACTCACGTCCTTACTGGCCAGAGCCAGCTCTGCCTGCACTGCTGACTTTCTTGAGCAGTGTGCATCCAGCCCCTGTTCTGGACTTGCGCCCCGGAACCAGATTCAGCCCTCACTAACCCCAAGACAGGACAATTTCCATTTCCTTCGCATTTCATTCTCTCCTCTGACTCTAGAGACACATGTGGAACGGGGTGGAGTGAGGAAGAGTCTGGAAGTGGTGACAATTGCACCCCATGACCCTTCTGACCACTGGCCAGAGTACAGTCTATGAGAAGTTTAAAGAGACCTATTCCCACTGGTAGAAGCACCCAGCATACTAAAAAAAAAAAATTAAAAAAAAAAAAAAGGGTTTGTGCTAAATGTTTACATGGAACCAATGAACAGCTTTAACCAAAAAAAGAAAAAAAAAGAAAAAAAAAGAAAGCAATAAAACTTACTGTTGAATTACTGGAGTTACAGAAAATAATGGTTCCTGGTACGACAATGTCACTCAATCATAAAGACAGGTAATGGATATCTTTTAGTCCTGGTGGTATACTTCTGTGCCTGCATCAAAGTTTTACTTGGAAATAAATTCAAATGTCTAATCTGTGACATGTGACATTTTGTGCATGTGAGACCTGGGCCTGATGGTCCCCCAACCCCATGCCCACCCCTCCTTACTGGTTCTTCTTTCCTAGGTGTGTGGAGGGGAGGGCATGGAGATGAGCTGCCACGGGGTGGTGGGCACATGTGGGCAGTGTCCCTGCACATTGGGGGTGAGTGGACGTGTCTGTATAAGTGCATGTGTGTGGGATGAGTGTGTGTAAGTATAGCTATTTGCAAGTGGACAAGGTCAGGTAGTCAGCATACCGTCCTTGACCTCCCTCATGTCAGGGGAGAGAGGCCTGGCTCTTGCTAAGAGACACAGCTGGCCCTAAGTCTTCCCCACCTGGCCCGCACAACTCTTCCAGCATCTGCCCTCCCTATGCACCTGCTCAGCTACCCAGCTGCAGCCAAATCCCCTCAAGGATGCTCTCTGTCTGTCCTCAGCCCTCAGGTGACTGCCCTGGCCGCCTCACTCCCAGTTCCACAGCCCAGGTCCACCTTCAGGGGCCCTGCTCTAGTGTCACCCCTCTGGCCCTTCTCCTGACACTTTGGTTCTGATCTTCCTGACTCTTAGGAGCACTACAGTGCTTCTCTCTCTCAGTTGTCACAGGCCTGGCATGGGGACCTGATGGCCTCTTATCTTGACACCAAGTTCTCTGGAGACAAGGCCCCAAGAGCCTCTGGCCTCCGTCATTCCTGGAGGGCTGACACGCCTGCGGCTCGGGAAAAGCTAATGTGGACAGATGTGCTGGGACAGAGCATAAAGGAGTGGGCTGGTCACGGCCTCTGGCCTCCACTGCACTACAGTGTTCTTCCATCAGGCTCTCCAATGCACTCACACCAGCCAAAGAACAAAAGGCAACAGTGCCATCCTCTGGACATTGTCATGCAGCCAGTTAGCCTTCTGCTTAATGACCTCCACTTTTACTGCTTTGTTGGTAATGTTTCCGAAAGTACATGCATTTTTGTCATATCAGGGTGGTGATGTTATCACTGCCACATGCATGAAGCTGAATCCCAGCAAAGTGACAAGTTAGCAGAATAGATGGCTGGCCCCTACCTCTCATGTGAGCAAGGAGAGAGAAAGGCTCAGGGTGGCCAAGCAGAAGCCACAGGCAGACACAGAGAAACAGTGAGATGGAAGTGGAGTGGAGAGTCTGCAAGGAAGGCCAGAGAGGAAGGCTGGGGGACCCTGAGCACAAAGCTGGGCTTGGAACTTGTACTCAGTGGTTCAGACAACACCACAGGATCATGGTCATTTACATCCCAACTTTTACAAATGAAGAGGTGGTGGAGGCATGTGAAGGAGGCCTCACATTTTGCTGACAACCAGTAGCCAGGCTCTACTGGAGCCAGGCTTTGAACTCCAGTTGTGACACCAAACCCACATTCTCTCTGCTGCACTGGCCTCTGCCCTGAAACCTCCCTCAAGGTCAAGGTCACAGTCACACTAACAGGAAGAATCAAAGCTACGGCATAAACCATATGCACCAGACCGAGCCTATGCTCTCCTGGGCAGGCACTGCCCTCCCCAGGGCTCTGTTCCTCCTGTCCTGCTTCTGTAGTGTCCTCTGGTCAGCTAGACATCAATAGGGCACTACCTTGAGCAAAAGAGGAGAAGGATGCCCCCTCCCCCCTTTGGTTAATGCTCTTTTAACACGGCCACTAAACATTGTGGCTTGTACTTCTTCCAGAATTCTGCCAAAATTGGGAGAAAGGAATTCCTGGGTTAATTCTTGCTTGCAGCCTTCACTTTTCTAAGCCTGACTTAATTCCCATGTGAGCTGAGCCCATACTGGTGGGAGTGGGAGGTCACATCCTTCCAAAATACTCTTTTTCTCTCATATACTAGGGCTTTGGTTCCATATCCAGCTCATCTGACCAGCTCCCTCTGTCCTGGACATCAGTTCCTTCCCAGATTGCCCCTTAGAATTCTGCTGTGCCTGCCATTGGGGCCTCCACATCTAGGCCCATCTCAGGGGCTCCAGGCAGCTCCTATATTATCACTTCAGGTGGTCCTTACAGTAAAGGGAGGAGGAAGCAGAGTCCCAGCATGTTGGACACACTGGCACAAGGCATGAAGTGGGGAGCCTGGGGCAAGCCCACCTCTACAGGTGCTCCTTCTGTCCAGACAGCTCCTGCAGCAGAGCCCGGTCTTTAGTTTGGATGGTACAGGTGACATAAGGAGAGCCCGCAGGGCTGTGCTGGCCTCTTACCCACAGAGGACCTGTGTCCTGAGAGGAGAGCCCATGAATGCACACAGGTGCAGGTGTGTGGCCTGGGCAGTCGCACAAGGCCCACTTGGTTTCACATTGTGCTGTCATCATCCTGAAATCCATAACAGTTTGTGAACCAGGGCCCTGCATTTCCGTTCTGTCCTTGGCCCCACAAACTACGTAGCCGATCCTGAATGCGTGTGAGTAGTCAGCATCTTGGCTTCCCGAGTGCCAGAGACACGCTGGAGGCCATGTCAGCCTTCAGCATTGACTTGATTCCGGGGGGACAGGGAGTCCGAGCTTCGCTGCTGCCAGCTTCCGCAGGGCCTGAGCGAGAGGACCTGCCTGCTCCCCAGAGGCTTCTCCGATTTGTGACCAGTGGCAGCGACACTGTTCATATCTCAAAGGCTGGCCTATTCCATCCAGATGGCAGCTCCTTGGGGGAACCTGGCTTCCTGGGAAAGTGGGGAGCAGCCTGATGTGAAGGAATCCGTTTTCCCAGACTCGTCTTAACGAGGAGACCGGAGACTATAAACACGGCAGGCAGCACTGCTCACAGGGGGCGGAACACATTTTTCAGAACTTCTTTCCTTTTCAAATTAGAGCATTCACCCCAGACAGAAATCTCACACCGTTGGCCTCAGTTTCCCCAAACACTTCTCAAACCTTCAAAGGAGCCTGTTTCATTAGGGGATGACTCAGGAAGATGTCCCTGAGCTGGGACCAAAGTCTGCTTCTCTGCTGCTCCCTCCCATGAGCTTTGTTCTGGCTGAGGGGCCCCTTCCTTCTGGTGAGCCCTGACATACAAGCGAGTGATCTCCATCACCATGCAGGGCTTCTGCTGAGACAGATACGGCCAGCGCAGGCCTCCGAGTGCCCGGGGCCTTCTCTAGTCTGGATCAAAGGAAACAACATAAGGACGATGAAGAATCGTTCACAAAAGCCAAAGGCAGTTTGTGGGGTGTTCACATATCTCCCCCCTTTTTAAGAAATGTTGAAGAGCATAGGTAATACGCTTTTTTTTTTTATTAGTTTCAGGTGTACAAAACAATGTAATAGTTAGACATTTACCATTTATACCCCTCACAAAGTGATAACCCCCCCTCCCCCAATCTACTACCCCTCTGATATCGCATACAGCTGTTAGATTTCCACTGTCTCTATTCGTAATGCTGTACTCCGCTTCTTCTGAATATATATATATATATATATATATATATATATATATATATATTATATATTAATATAGTTGACATTCATTATTATTCAGCTTCAGCTTCAGGTGTGCAGTGCAGTGATCAGGCATCTACACTGTCCCTGAGGTGGTCTCCCTAATAAGACAAGTATCCATTGGATACCCTACAAAATCTTTACAACATTATTGATTATATTCCCCAAACTGACTTTCATATCCCCGTGGCAATCTTGTGGCTACTGATTGTGCTTTCTAATCTCCTCACCTTTTCCCTATCCCCGCCCACTCTCCCATCTAGCAACCCTCAGGTTTTCTTCTATGTCTCTGAGACTGTTTCTGATTAGTTCGTCTGTTTATTCTTTTCTTTAGATTCCACATGTAAGTGAGATCATATGGTATTTGTCTTTCTCTGCCTGACTTATCTCACTTAACATAATGTTCTCTAGGTCCATCCATATCATTGCAAAGTAAGATTTCATTCTTCTTTATGGCTGCGTAATACCCCATTGTATAATTGTACCACATTTTCTTAATCCAGTCGTCTACCGATTGGAATTTCAGTTGTTTCCGTGTCTTGGCTATTGTGTATAGTGCTGCAATAAACATAGGGTTGCATAAATTTTTTCAGACTAGAGTTTTGGATTTCTCTGGATAGATACCTAGGAGTGGAATTGCTGTGTCATAAGGTAGTTCCATTTTCAGTTTTTTGAGATAACTCCATACTGATTTCCATAGTGGCTACACCAATCTGCAATCCCACCACCAGTACACAAGGGTTCCTTTTTCTCCACAGCCTCTCCAACACTTGTTACTATTTGTCTTGTTGATGATAGCCATTTTGACTGGGGTGAGGTGGTATCTCATTGTGGTTTTTATTTGCATTTCTCTGATGGTTAGTGAGGTTGAGCATTTCTTCATATGTCTGTTTGCCACCTGTATGTCCTTTTTAGAAAAATGTCTCTTCATGTCCTCTGCCCATTTTTTAATTGGGTTTGTGGTTTTTTGGAGTTGAGTTGAGTGAGTTTTTTATAAATTTGGGATATCAACCCCTTATCGGATATATCATTGACAAATATCTTCTCCCATTCAGTAGGATCCCTTTTTGTTTTATTGATGGTTTCCTTTGCTGTGAAAAAACTTTTCAGTTTGATGTAATCCCACATGTTTATTTTTTCTATTACTTCCCTTGCCCAAGGGGATATATCAGTAAATATATTACTCCGGGTAATGTCTGTAAACTTTCTTCCTATATTTGCTTCCAGGAGTTTTATTGTTTCAGATCTTACATTTAAATATTTAATCCATTTTGAATTTATTCTTGTATATCGTAAAGGAGGTTGTCCAGCTTCAGTTTTTTGCATATGTCCGTCCAGGTTTCCTAGCACCATTTATTGAATAGACTTTCTTTACCCCACCATAAATTCTTGCTTCCATTGTCGTATATTAAAAGACAATATAGACATGGATTTATTTCTGGGCTCTCTATTCTGTTCTATTGATCTATCTGTTTTTATGTCAGTACCATGCTGTTTTGATTACTGTAGCCTTGTAGTATAATTTGATGTCAGGTATTGTGCGTGATACCCTCCACCTTGTTCTTATTTCTCAAGATTGCCAATGTTATCCAGGGTCTTTTATGGTTCCATATAAATCTTAGGATTATATGTTCTATTTCTGTGAAAAATGTCCTTGGTAGTTTGGTAGGAATTACGTTGAATCTGTATGTGGCCTTAGACAGTATGGACATTTTAACCATATTAATTCTTCCTATCCCTGAGCATGGTATGTGTTTCCATCTATTTGTATATTCTTTAAATTCTCTCTTCAGTATCTTATAATTTTCTGAGTACATGTCTTTTACTTATTTGGTTAAACTTATTCCTAGGTATTTTATAGTCTTTGATGCAATTGTAAATGGAACTGTTTTCTTAATTTCTCCTTGTGATATTTTATTATTGGTATATACAAATGCAACTGATTTCTGAATATTAATTTTGTATCCTACTACTTTACTGAATTCATTTATCAGTTCTAATAGTTTTTTGGTGGAGTTTTTAGGGTTCTTTATATGTACTATCATGTCATCTACATATAATGACAATTTTACTTCCTCCTTACCAATTTGGATGCCTTTTATTTCTTTTTCTTGTCTGATTGCTGTGGCTAGAACTTCCAGCACTATGTAGAATAGAAGGGGAGAAAGTGGGCAACCTTGCCTTGTTCCTCATCTTAAGGGGAATGGTTTTAGCTTTTCCCCATTAAGTATGATGTTAGCTGTGGGTGTATCATATATGGCCTTTATTATGTTGAGATATCGTTCCTCTAGTCTCACTTTCTTAAGAGTTTTTATCATAAATGGCTGCTGGATTTTATCAAATGTTTTTTCTGCATCTATTGATATGATCATATGATTTTTACTTTTCATTTTGTTAACGTGGTGTATCACATTAATTGATTTGCGGATGCTGAACCAACCTTGATCATGGTGTATGATCTTTTTAATGTGTTGCTGAATTCAGTTCACTAATATTTTGTTGGGGATTTTTGCATCTATGTTCATTAGTGATATTGGCTTATAGTTTTCTTTCTTTTTTTTTGTAACATCTTTGTCTGATTTTGGGATCAGGGTGATAGTAGCCTCATAAAAAGTGTTTGGGAGCTTTCTCTCCTTCTGGATTTTTTTGGAATGGCTTGAGGAGAATAGGTGATAATTCTTTTTTGAATGTTTTGTAAAATTCACCTGTAAAGCCATCTGGTCCAGGACTTTTGTTTGTTGGGAGCTTGTTGATTACAGATTCAATTTCCCTGCTAGTAATCAGTCTATTCAGGTTTTCCGTTTCTTCTTGAGTTAGCCTTGGAAGGTTGTATGCTTCTAGAAAATTGTCCATTTCTTCCATGTTGTCTAATTCATTGGCATATAGTTGCTGATAGCAATTTCTTAAAATGTTTTGTATTTCTGTGGTGTCTGTTGTCACTTCTCCCCTTTCATTTCTGATTTTATTAATTTGGGTCCCTCTCTCTCTCTCTCTCTCTCTTTTTTTTTTTTTTGATGAGTCTGGCTAAAGGTTTGCCAATTTTGTTTATCTTCTCAAAAAACCAGCTTTTGGGTTCATTGACGTTTTGTATTTTTTTGGGAGGGGAGTCTCTATTTCATTTATTTTCACTCTGATCTTTATTATCCCCTTCCTTGTACTCCCTTTGGACTTATTTTGCTGTTCATTTTCCAGACCCCGTAAGTGTAAGGATAAACAGTTGATTTGTGATTTTTCTAGTTTCTTTAGGTAGGCCTGCATTGCTATGAATTTCCCTCTTAGGACTGCTTTTGCTGCATCCCATAGATTTTGGGTCACCGTGTTTTCATTTTTGTTTGTCTCGAGATATCTTTAGATTTCTTCCTTGATCTCACTGTTGACCCATTCATTATTTAGTAAAATGTTATTCAGCCTCCATGTGTTTGTGTGTCTTCCAGTTTTTTTCCTGTAGTTGATTTCTAATTTCATACCACTGTGGTCAGAGAAGACAATTAGTATGATTTCAATTTTCTTAAATTTATCGAGACTTGTTTTGTGGCCTAACATGTTGTCTGTCTTGGAAAATATTCCATGTGCACTTGAGAAGAATGTGTATGCTGCAACTTTGCGGTGAAATGCTCTGAAAATATCGATTAAATACAACTGGTCCAATGTGTCATTTAAGGCCTCTGTTTCCATATTTATTTTCTGTCTGGAAGACCTGTCCCTTGTTGTCAGAGATGTGTTGAAGTGCCCTACTATGATAGTGTCACTGTTGATCTCTGTCTTTATGACAGTCAATATCTGTTTTATATATTTAGGTGCTCTTATGTTGGGTGCATATTGTTTACTAGGGTTATGTCCTCTTGTCAGATCAATCCCTTTATTATTATATAGTGCCCATTTTTGTCTTTTAATATGTTCTTCATTTTAAAGTCTATTTTGTCAGATATAAATATTGCTACTCCAGATTTTTCTCATTTCAATTTGCATGAAATATCTCTCTCCAACTCTTCACTTTCAGCCGGTGTGTGTCTTTTGATCTGAGGTGAGTCTCTTGTATACAGCATATGGAAGGGTCTTGCTTTCTTATCCACTCACTAAGCCACCCTATGTCTTTTGATTGGAGCATTTAATCCATTTACATTTAAAGTGATTATTGGTAGGTACATAGTTATTGCCATTTTGTTATTTGTAGTTAGATTGCTTTCATCTTTCTTCTGCTTACAGAAGCCCTTTTAATATTTCCTGCAATGCTGGCTTGGAGGTAATGAATTCCTTTAGCATAGTCTTCCTGGGAAGCTCTTTATCTCTCCTTCAATTTTAAATGATAGCCTTGCTTGATTAAGCAATCTAGGTTGTAGGCCTTTTTTTTTTTTTCATCACTTTGAATACCTCCTGCCACTCCCTTCTGGTCTGCAAAGTTTCTGCAGAAAAGTCATTTGATAGTCTTATAGGAGTTCCCTTGTATGTAACCCACTGTCTTTCCCTTGATGCTTTTAGGATTCTCTCTTTGTCTTTAACGTTTGCTATTTTAACTATAATGTGTCTTAGTGTGGACCTGTTTGGGTTCATCCTGGTTGAAACTCTCTATACTTCTTGGTCTTGTATGGCAGTTTCCTTCACCAGGTTAGGGAAGTTTTAGGTCATTATTACTTCAAATATGTTCTCTATCCCTTGCTCCTTCTCTTCACCTTCTGGTATTCCTATGATGCACATGTTGTTGCACTTGATGTTATCCCAGAGGTCTCTTAAACCATTTTCATTGTTTTTTTAATTCTTTTTTCTTTTTGTTGTTCCACTTGGGTGATCACTGCTAACTTGTTTTCTAAGTCGCTGATTTGATCCTTTGTCTCATTTAACCTACCGGTAATTCCTTCAAGTGTGCTCTTTATTTTAGTTATTGTATTCTTTAGTTCTAACTGGTTGTTCTTTGTGATTTCTCTATCTTTCTTTATGTCATCACTAAGCTCCTTAAACATTCTTATCATCGGTGTTCTGAATTCTGTCTCTGATAAGTTGGTTACCTCTATTTCATTTGGTTCCAATTCTGGAGGTTTCTTCTGTTCTTTTATTTGGGACATGTTTCTTTGTTTCCCCATTCTTGCTGACTCTCTGTGTTTGCTTCGATGTATTAGGTAGATCTTCTAGGGTTCTTGGTCTTTGCTGGGTTATGTTCTGTGTTATGTGTCCTTTATATTTGATTTGCACCACTTCCCTATTCTTCTGTGTGTGTGCTCCAAAGGTGACCCTTGTGTTGTGTATATTGTCCTGTTAAAGTTGAGCTTTAATTGCTTTGGGCTTGTCAGTAGGTGGGATTGACTCCTAGGCTGACTAGTTGTGAGACTTGGCTCTGCCCACGGTGGATGATCTGCTGTGTGAGGGTTGACTGCTCAAATGAGGCTTGGCCCCTATGGGCTCTTGTGCCTGTAGAGAATTCCCTCTGGGTGTATCATTTGTAGGTCAAACCCAGTAATACTCTGGTTTGGTCTGGAGTTGGCCTTTGGGTGTGTTGAATCTTGTGCCTCTTGGGGTGGGCCCTGGTAGGGCAATTTCAGAACAAAGCAAATCACCAAGCGCAACAACAACAGCAAAGAAAAACCCAAATACACTCACATGGAAAAACAACCGATAACCCACACTCAACACGGGCAAAAATATCAAAAATACAAAAAAAAAAGAAAAGAAAAGCAGCGCAACTCTTGGCTTAAGCTCACCAAGCAATCTCCATGTTGTCCTCTGCTCTACAAAGAGTCCTCTGTGTCTTGTGCAGGCAGAGCTGGCCACCTGGCACCCAGAGTGACCCTGGCACTGCAGTTCTAGATGAGTAGGGCTATGGGGTGTGGTTGGTAGTTTTTACAAAGTCAGTGCAGTTTCTGCTCTCGCCTGCACATACGTGCCCTGAGAGTACCACAGCCAGCCCAGGTCTCCTGAGTCTTAGGGCACTTCATCCATGGGGGTGGGGAGGTGTGGAGGGGGTGAGTTTTCTGAGCTGCTGAAAGCCCAGAGCTGCCTCTGCCACCTGCTGCTGACCCCTGGGTGTGTTCCGCAGTTGTAATTGTCCTGCCCTAGAAGGGCCAGAAAAGGTGGAGGCTGGGAATGGAGGAGTCTTATGTCTCCCAGCCCAGTAGTTTCACATTTTTCCCAGCCTCTTCCCTGGGTCACAGCTGCAAACCCCAGATCCTGAGCCCTAGGGTTCCTCTGTAATCTGACACTACTCCTCAGTTCAGGGGCCAGCTTGAGACTCTGGAAGGGTGGGGGTAGCATTGCTATGGGAGAGTGGGGGGAGGGGCCCAGGTATGGCATTTACTTCTTTGTCTGACCTAGGGCCCAGCTGGAGTTCTCAGCTGAGGTTACTGCCTCAGACACTGGATATGCTGTTCTCTTGGCAGGAGAGATCAGTTGTTGGACCCAGGGAAAGAGCCCACCTCCTGGCTCTTGTGATATCTGTTCTGTCCTGGGGCCCCTTGTTTCTCTGCAGCCATGAATGTGGCTGCGTCTCCACACCGCTCCCTTCCCTCTTCCCCTGCTCACCTGGTTTGCCCACCTTCAGGTAATCCTCCTACGAGTCTCTTAGCTGTTCTGTGTGATGAGCAGAGAGTCCTTTGATGCATTATAGATGTTTAATTTGTGGAAAGTTCCGGAGGAGAACTCAAGAAGACCACCTCGCTGCCGCCATTCCTATGATGTCATTTGTTGGTAATAGGCTTTTGTATTTTTGTTTTGTTTTATAATGTGTATGTTTGGCAAAATAAAATACTGACCCTCTACATTGATTCTCAAAATGATTTTTCAGTGATAATAGGCTTATGAAATCCCATATCCCTGGCTCCTCCTAGATTTGGTCTTCACCCAGGCACCTGAGAGTCCCACAGCCAAGGTGTGCCCATCAATGTCACCACATCTGTGAAGGGAACCAGCTTCACCCAGTCTCCATCCAAGACTTGTCAACTTCTAGGCCAAGCTGCAGCACTGGTCTCCAGGGTCTGGCCAAACCACCCCAACCTCCTACCATGCGTCTCTTTCCTGGTCCTCTTCCTCCATGCGTTGAGAATGCGTGGCTTTGTATACCTGCTCCCAGCACCTGCCCATCATAGACAAACATGCAATGCCCATTTGCTCATTCCTCTCTGACTTTGACCATGGCCCTCACTCTCAAATATGATTTGGGCCAAAACCTACATATCCTCACATGGCCAGGCATGTCCCACCTCCTTGGGACCCATACCAACCTCCCACCCGCCCTCCTGACTCCCTGCTGGGGAAGGAAACCGATGGGGCCAGCTGTGTCTAAAACTCCAGGAAAGTACCCACATCAACAAAATGCAGCAGCACAGCCAACCCCCAAATGACAAGAACACCCGTTTATTTGTGCAGAAACGCAGGCCTAGAGGCCCTGAGGTGTCACCTCCAGAAGGGGCCTGGGAAATGGTCTTGGGTCCCCAATCTAGGGTCTCTGAAGTTCAGGGTTCAGGCACTCTGTAAGGCCTCAGTGAAGGTGGCTGCTATTATCATTAATCAAAAGAATGCAGATAAGAACTAGAAAGTTCCATCAAAGAGCCTCACAATGCTCATACTCTTTGAAATAGGAATCCTGACTCTGAGTCTCCATCTTAAAAAACTATTAAATATGGAAAGATCTTGATGTTCACTGAACATTGCTCTTCATATGAAAAACAGGAAACTATCTAAAATGACCAACAGATAGGAGAATAATTTAATGAACTATGGTTAGTTTCTTTCCTCTTTTTCCCTTGGCCTGATTCATGGTGAAAATAGAGAGCATCAGCTCTTTCTCCAGAAGTCACTGAGGCAACAGCTGAGAGGGAACAGGGGGACACCTGCCTGCCCGCTGAGCTCAGAAAGAAAGATATGGCAGAATGTGTGGGCTCAGGTCGCCTTTGGAGGCCAGCCTGTGCTTAAGCTGAAAATGACAGAGGTTTGGATTCAAGCAGGGCCAGATCAGGAGTGACAGCCCTCTCACGCACACCCACCCAGGAAAAGGGGAAAGGAGGCGTGAGGATAGTCCAGTTTATATTCAGGGCCAAAGTAAGATGTAAATGAATTAGCTACCAACAGTTTTCTGTGTTCAGCTTTATTCACAGTCATGGAAATGATGATGAGATTCCATCCTATCCATACTCTTTAGATATATAAAAATAAACCATGCAAGACGATAACTCGTGGGCGCTGGCAAGGGGGCAAATGAGTACTGTTACAGGTGGCTGGAGGGACTGCCTGTGAATTTGGTCACCCCAGGTTACAATTCAGCTGCACCAGTCAGAGCTGAGAGATCCAGAAACTCCATTTCTTTATATCCACTCTAGCAAGGGCACATGAGCAAAGGGAAGCTCAGAGATAGCCTTGCAACACTCCTCATAATCATGAAAAATTGGGGATGGCTTTACAGTAGGTGCCAGGTGCTCCCCCAGATCTGCCTTCAGGACCGTCTGCTGACAGCTCACAACTTTCCTCTCCCCAGGAATTGTCCTCAACTGGCTACAGGCAGTAACTCACTCAGTTTATTCCCCCTCCCCAGGGACAACCTCCATTCAATGACTGGTTGTGTGGGGTATGAAGGCCTGGGTCCTGGCTTTAATTTGGGGTAACTCTGAACGGCTGTCCCTGCTCCAGAGCTCCCCCTTGGCTGAGGCCCCTGGCTGTATCACATCCAACGACTCCCTCTGTCCAGTCCGGTGTTCTCCCCTCCCTGAGGTGCAGCTCCTGAAGCACCGCCTGTGTGCTTCCAGTCCCGTCTCAGTCTGTTTCCCTCAGAGCCTGACCTGTGACGGATAAACTATCCATCAGTAGGCGTGTAGTTGACTCAAAGGCGTCGCATGCATTTGGTGGAACGATGCAGATCAAATGGAAAGCCTACAGTTGATGTGCAGCAGTGTGTCTGGATGTGAAAACTGAAATGCTGAGTGAAAAGAGCAAGCAGCAGAGTGAATGTATAGTGTGATATTAGTTACATATACAAAAACCCACCAAAGTCTGCGTGAATCCTACAGATACGCTTACATATAAGGAAGAAGTTTATCAAAGTACTAGAAAGACACACAGCCAGTAGCAGGAAGGTCCAAAAGGTATTTGGCTTTAATCTATAAGGTCTTTTTTTCCTTATTTATATGATTAAACATACACACACAGAAACAAGAATGGAAGTAAATAAACTGGTGGGGAGACTGTTGGTTTGGGGTGGTTAAAATATGGGTGACTATTTTATTTGGGGTGGGGTATTTTTGGTAATTTTAAGTATTTTTTAAATTTAAAAAAAAAATTAAAGCATGAGAAAACATTCTGCATGGCTTCTGAACAGGCGGAAGACTCAGCTGTCATCCTCTGAATTGGGCATCCTCGGGTGGGGCCCTACTGGGAGGACTTACGCAGACTTGATTTCCCCTCTATTTGAGCCCTTTAAATCCCGGGGCCTCCAGCTTTCTCACAGTGAATACCCACATGGGCTTGCCCAAACTCTGAAGACTAGGCCATGCAAAGGCCTTCGTTTCCCTAATGTACGTATCAGTGAGGAATGCTTTCAGCCGCAGGCTTTAGAAAACATGGCTCAGTTGCTAGGAAATTTGCTTTTCTCGCACAAAATGGCTGTGAAGGTGGGCAGCTGCCTAGTGTTGGTCAAGAGCTAGATGATATGAGAGTCAGCATCTCAGCAACGCTCTGGCCTTTAGCGCACGCTTCTC
The DNA here is from genome assembly GCF_057876585.1 of Rhinolophus sinicus. Taxonomy (NCBI): domain Eukaryota; kingdom Metazoa; phylum Chordata; class Mammalia; order Chiroptera; family Rhinolophidae; genus Rhinolophus; species Rhinolophus sinicus. Next base: position 62,368,698 of record NC_142515.1, on the reverse strand, counting down.
TCCTCATGGCCGCAGGAAGAAACAGCCAAGAAGCTCATCCAGAGGACCCTAGCAGGCTCTTGCCCATATTTCATTGACTAGACTGGGGTCTACTGGCCAACCCAAGCTGCAACAGAGGTTTCAAATGAGAGAAGTCCACTCACCCAGCCTCTGTCATAGCAGCAACCAGGGAAAAGAGACAGGTCTGGTCACTAGGGTCCCCACCTGAGAGAAGCTGTCACAGCACCTGTGCCTTGACCCACGCCCGCATCCAGGCCCATAGCTCAGCCAACACTCACCTGTCCCTCTTCTCTTCTAGAAGGGAGTGTCCGTTGGGTCCACCACAGGGTCTCCACAGCACTAAGCAGTGTCTCTATTATCATCTTCACAGTAATTTTTTGATATATTTGTCCTCCCACTAGTGAACTTGTTTATCTTTGGGCGCCCAGCACTGAGCCCAGGGCTGGACCCAGCCCTGGGTCCCACTGGACCCACTGGGAGCTGGAGGCTGGGTCTGTGGAGCTGGACGGTGAGTATGTGAGCCCTGTGCTTTCTGAGGACCCCAGTATCCCACTCAGATTGTGGCAGCCATGAGGGGCCCCCGCCTCCAGCACCAGCAGGGTCATCCATGTCAGTGCCTAGACTGAAAAATGCTCCCACTGGGAGGTGCTTGGCCAGCCTCTTCCTCTGGCTCAGTGACCATCATCCTGGTTTGCCAGGGATGGTCCTGATTTATGCCTGGTGACCCTGTATATTAGGTCCTCTGTTTGGACAGCATGTTATGTGGTGTCCATAGTCAGAGGCAGCTCAGAAGCCAACAGCAGAGACCAGCTGGGAACAGCTGGGTGGGGGAAAGAGCATGGGGTGTGGGGTTAACCTGGCCTGGGCTCAGTTCCTGACCAGGTCCCTTATTGGCTCATGGTCACGTCAAGGGAACAGGCTCACTGAGGCCTAATGTCCTAGCTTATCACCCAAAAATATGACATACAAATGCCTCCAGCTACTTAGGAAAAGTCCCCTTGGGCTCTCACTTTTCTGCATAATGCTTAGGAAAATGTTAGAGCTTCTCTATTACCTTCTGTTGTACTCTGCTTCCATTACACTCTTTTACACTGAAAGCATTTCTGTCCTCATTATCTTTTTTATCTCTCCCTCCTTATCTTCTCTCCCGTGTGTCCCAGGACCTTTGACCTTCCTACCTATACCTGAGTTGGAAGTGAGGGTCCAGCCCACCAGCATGTGCCCCCCCCCATACATACCAGAGGTCCTCCATATGCTTGGCACCCAAACCTAAAATTTAGCCAAATGCTTGGGGTTCGCAGAGACAACTCTCCACTTGTCTGATTTTCCTGGGCCCAGGGTCTCACAGAGAAGATCCTGACACCTGTTAATTATTGGGGTTCAGACATATACAAACATGTCTGACAGACCTGGGAGAAATGGCAGAAAACAATGCTATGTCTTAGAGGGAAATTATCGTAAGTGAGGATGGCATCTAGCAGGCAGTCCCTTCTCAGCAGCAGCATGTTAGTGATCCAAGACACAGGGCAAGGCCGCCCCAGATGAGACAGGCTGGGGAAAGCAGACTATGGGTAAAGCAGGCTGAAGAGCACCACTGACAGGGAAAGCTGGTAGAATTATAGTAGGAGGGGCACTAGCTCCCTGGTCTTTCAGCAGAGGGATGGGCAATAGACCAAGCATACCTTTCCTTAGTGTCTGGAGAGAGAGAGAGAGAGAGAGAGAGAGAGAGAGAGAGAGAGAGAGAGAGAGAGAATTGGAGAGGGCAGGAGGAAGACCCCTGGAGAGCAGATGTGCAAGGAACATCACGGATGTCCTTTCATGACCTTGGAATTAGCATTCTTTAGGATTCTTTAGGTATGAAACCAAAGCAAAAGCAACAAAATAAAAATTAGGTTAAGTGGACATCATCAAAATTAAGAACATTGTCCTTCAAAGAACACCATCAAGAAAGTAAAAAGACAACCCACAGAATGGGAGGGAATATTTGCAAATAAGATACCTGATAAGGGACTTATATCTAGAATATAGAAAGAATACTTACAGCTCAATAATAAAATGACAAATGACCCAATATAAAAATGGGTAAAGGATCTGAATAAATGTTTGCCCAGGGAAGATACACAAATGGACAATAAGCACATGAAAAGGTACTTGGTATCTTTAGTTATCAGGTACTTGCAAATAAAAACACTTCTCCTCACTAGGATGACTAGAATCGAGAGATGGTAATAAGTGTTGGTGAGGACATGGGGAAATTGAGACCCATATACACTGCTGGTGAGAATGCAAAGTGGCACTTTGGAAAACAGTCTGGCAGTTCTGCAAAAAGTTAAACACAGAGTTACTATATGACTCAACAATTCCACTCGTAGGTATATACCCAAGAGAAATGAAAATGTATGACTACACAAAAATTGTATACCAATGTTCATAGCACCATAATTCACAATAGCCAAAGATGGAAACAACCTAAATTCCCATCAACTGATGAATGGATAAGCAAAATGTGATGCATACATATAATGGAGTATTATTGAGGCATAAAGAGAATGAAGTACTGATCCATGCTACAATGTGGATGAATCTTGAAAACATTACATTAAGTGAAAGAAGCCAGACACAAGAGACCACGTTATGTGATTCTACTCCTATGAAAGTCCAGAACAGGGAAATCTATAAAGACAGAAAGTAGATGAGTGATTTCTTAGGCCTGAGATGTGAGATGGTAGATAAGGGGTAACAGCTAAAGGGTACAGGGTTTCTTTTTGAAGTGATGAAAACGTTCTCAAATTATTGTGATGATAGTGTTTCATTTCTGTGAATAAATTAAAAAGCATTGAATGGTGCGCTTCAAATGGGTAAATCGTATACATGTGAATATCTCAATAAAGCTGCTAAAGCAAGGAATAAATAAGACTGTGTTCATAACGGTGATAAAACACAAGAGAAGTGAAATAAGTGATTATTTTTCAAATCCATTCTGCCTTCAAAAGCCATCAATTCTATGCCCTGCACCTTCTTCTCTGTGATTCTGTGCGTCTCCTCCAATCCCTCCTTATTAAGCTGCCCTCAGAATCTCAAGCCAGGCTGTCCTCAGAGCCAGGCCCAACAACGGGGACCAGATGCCCCTGCAGATCACGCTTAGGACATGCAACGTGAGTGTCCCCAGTACAGGAATCTCTACTCAGCCACTAGAAGCTCACGGGGGTGCTGATGGAGGAGGACACTCAGGAGGAAAAGAACTCTTAGGAGAGCTCACTAGTCCCTGCTCCGGGACAGGCATTCCCACCTCCTAGTATCAGTCCCACAACAGGCGCCTTAGACAAGAGAGGTGGAGAAGGCGGGCCTCCTGCTGCTTCCTGGGCAGTCCCTGCTCTTCTCTGCTCCCACCCCTCTGCCTTGTCCCAGAGCCAGTCCTCATGTCAGGCCCACATCCTAGTGAGTGGCTCCAGCCTCACTTCCTGGGCCTGAACTATCCCTAGGCCCCAGGCTTTCCAGGGTCTGCTCCCACTACGTGCTCCCAGGCCTCCCAGGTGGCCCCTGCTCTTAGATGTCCAAGCCTGTGGCCCACTAACCATTCCCATCACGCTCCTCTCCACCCTCATGTCATCCCATCTTATCACCTGGGTTCCCGGGGGGCAGGGAGTGGTGGCTTCGCCCCAGAATCTAGCGTGCTTTCTGCCCTGGCTGGGGTTACTAAAGCCACAGAGACTCTAGTTCCTGCTCATGCTGCCCCCACCTCCCACCACACATCCGTGCCTGGGGTTATGACACACACACAGGAAGTGAAGCCCAGGTAAGCAGGCGCAGAATCCCTAGAGGGTGGTGATGTCCTCCCTTTAGTTGGTCCGTTGCTCTTCAGTTCTGTGATCTTTCCCAATTCTGTAAAGCCCCTGAGCCTCAGCTTCCTCCTCCACTCAACAGGAGGAACAGCAGGTTAGGAGAAATCGCCTTCAATGAGGGGTGTGAATGACACCTCTGACTGGAGGCATCAACCATGAACAATGACAGCACAAGGCCCAGAGGCTCTGGGGCAGCAGGAAATTGACTTGACCTTGGTTACTATTCTTACCATGTTACCTACCTTCCTGGTAAAAATGACTTGTTAAGCACGAATTCTCTACAGATTCAAAATGTCTTTGTCATTTATTTGTGAAAAGCATGCATTCCCACAACCTCCTTAGGCCTTGTACTCCTGTGCCTCACCTCTAGGCACAATTTACTCTTAGTTTCTGTAAACTTGAATTTCTGCCCTACTGCACAGAAAATGTTTGGTGCAGAGAAGGAGCAGGACAACCATGTTCTTCAGAGAGGTTTTCACCCTGCAGAGAAAACACGTGGGCATGTTCCCACTGATGATAAGACCTTGGTCACTATTCAGTCAGAGCTCCAGACACACCTCAGAATTGATCCCAGTTCGAAGGTCCCTGACCTCGCCAGGCTCATAGCCTGACACACAGTGCTCCCTGGAGGCGCTGGTGGGAATTGCACCTGCAGTTACTCCAGTTCCCTTCCGCCTTCCTATCAGTCAAATTATGTCATCTTTAGGCCTGTGAACACTTCCTGAGAGGAATGATTAACAGGTGGAATTATCTGTATTCTCAGACTTCAGTTATTGTTTTATTTACATGGCACAAAACTGCTAACATGACCAGTTGAGAATTGGGAATAAGAAGTAAATAGAACTAGCCCTCCTTCCTTGCCTAGAGCAGTAATTTTCAGCTCTTCAAATAATTGAAATAATATCAATTCTACATGAACTGTCCCATAAATAGAAAAATGGAGGAATTTAAAAAGAGGATAGAATACTTTCCAACTCACCTTATAAGTTTGGTATTGCCTTGATACCAAAGCCAAAAGGAAAGACGACAGGCGGCTAGCCCTCATGAGCATGCAAAATCCTCAGCAAAACAGTAGTCAGTTAAATCCAACAACATATAAAAATAAAAATCCATCATGACAAGTGACATTTATACCACAAATGCAAGGCTGCTTAAAATTAGAAAATCAATCAATCTAATCAACCATGTTAACAAACTAAAGAAGAGAAACATGATCATCTCAATAGACGCATTTCACAATTCATTCATGGTTTTTCTAAAAACTCCCAAAATACTAGGAATACATGAGAATATTTTTAAGTTTTAATCCTCCTTTATTTACATATTTTGAACACATATTCTTCCAGTTGCTTGTTTTTAATGTTTGCATATAGTACCCACTGTTAAACAGAAGTCATTAATGTTACTATAATCAAATCCATTAATCTTCCTCTATTTATGATTAATCCATTTGTTTCTTGTTTAAGAAATCTTCCCCAGATACAAGGTCACAATTACATTCTTCTGAATTTTGTTCTAACAGTTAAATAACATTTCCTTTCATGTATGGGTCTTTAATCAATTTTTATTTTTATTTTTTATAGTTGCAAGGATGAAGTCCATTTCCCAATAGAATTTATTAAATAATCATTTTTCTTAGCTATGAAGCCACCACTACTGTGTATGTGTGTGTCTATATTATATATATATATATATATATATATATATATATATATATATACTCGTATACCTATATCAGTCTTTCATATATACACACAAACATAATCTATCTGTCTGGTAAAATAATATTTTATCATCTGGTCAGATAAGTCTCCCCTCTTCACTTTTACTTTTGTCTTAATTATCCACTGATACTTAGTCTTCCAAAAGTTTTAGTGTTACTTTGTTCAATTCTCAAAATTATTACATTGGAATTTTAAATAGAATTTCATTACGATTATAGATTAATTTAGGAAAAACTGATGTCTTTACAAAGTTAAACTTTCTTATTCATGAACATGTTAATTTTCTTTTTCTCCAACTGGAGATAGGAAATAATACCCCACTTCTACCTCCAAAAATTCTTGGATAATGATGAAATGGTCTAGTTAGCTTTTACATAAGTGCTAAATACTTGAATAAAGATTTATTTGAAGGCTATTAAGACCTATCTCAGTTTATTTCCTTATTTATAAAACAAAGGGTATTGACTAGATCAGTACTCATCAAAGTAGTTGGTAGTGATTTGTTTATATATACCATACGCCAGGAGATAAAAAACTTGCACCAGAAAGTTCTTACTTCAAGAATGTCTTCTGGGGGGGGGGGGGGAAATGTCAGTATGATCACCGGAGATAATTTCTAGATTCCCTTTTAACTTTAAATGTGATAATCTGATTGATAGTAATTTATAAAGTTTTATAATTTTATAAAAGTTCTAAATGTCAGAAGTTTTGCTATAATTTACATAGTCCCCCTTCATACACAAAAGCTGTTTCTACTAATTTTTCAAATTTCTTAAATTGCTTTGATTCTTTATGGGTTGTTACTTTAAACAGTTTTGTTTCCTCTCACATATAAACACCTTCATTAAGTACGCCATCTTTATAGAAGGGGAAAGGGAAAGCAGAGAGAATACATTAAAATTAGAGTAGAGAAAATAAAGCACATCATCACTTCTGTGCCCCAATGGCACAAGGATACCAGTTGATAAAAACAGTAGGTTAGTTGATAAATTGTAGAGCCCAGAAAGTCAGCACAGTTCCGTTTTGCTTAACTAAGCACATCATTCTAATACGTGTTTCCTGGGAAAACACTTCATAGAGAAAGTAAGTTTATCTTCAAGATATCTTCTTCATCTATAACCTTCTGAATTCCTTTTTCTTTCCTTTTAAACAATTTAAATAGTTTATCTTTTTATTCTCAACCCAAACTTCTTTGTTTAGATGCCTGTTCCATTACAGTCTTATACGTTTGGAAAACTTGAAAGCTGTAAACACTCCTTGTGCATGTCACAATACATAGATGTAATTAACGCCCTGGGAATTTCTCCGAGACACGGGGGGAATCAGTCTTTGCCTTTTGCTGGCTTCTGGGGATGGTCATCAGTCCTTGGCCCTCCTCAGCTCACAGCTTCATCACTCTGACCTCTGCTTCTGTCATCACATGACATCCCCCAAACAAGAACTTTCTTAAACTGATAAAGAGCATCTACAAAAAGCAATCTACAGATAACATCAACTTAATGATGAAAGAATGAATGTTTCACCCTAAAATCAGGATCTAGATACTGGAGGTCCTAACGAGTACAATAAGGCAAGAACAAGAGATGCAGTCTGTAGATGGAAAAGGAAGAAATACAACATGAATAAACCCTTAGAAAATTCCAAGAAATGTCCAAAATCATACTAGGATGAATAAATGAATTTAACCTCATTGCAGTATATACAATCAATACACAATGAATTACTGGAAATGAAAATTTAAAGAAAAACTATCATTTACAAACGGCACCTAAAAATATAAGAAATGCTTAGCTATTTGTAAGAAAAATTTACATGACCTATAGACTGAAATCATACAAAACTGATAAAATAAATCAAAGAAGACCTAAATAAAGAGATATACTAATTAATGAGTTGGAAGACTCAGTATTGTTAAGATGTTGATTATCCCCCAAACTGATCTATAGATTTAACTCAATCCCAATCAACTATTTGATTCTAAAATCAATTATATGAATCTAAAATTTATATGGATAATCAAAGGAACTAGAAGAGCCAAAATAATTTTGATGAAGAATAACAAAGTTGGAAGTCTCACACTGCATGATTTCAAGACACTATAAACTATTGTAACCAAGACAGTGTGGTATTGGTGAAAAGACAGGGAAGCAGACGAATGTAACAGAACAGAGTACAGAAATAGACCCACACATATGTGGTTAATCACTCTTTGACTAAATGCCAAGTCAATTCAATGGAAGCTTTTTCAAAAGCTAGTGTTAGATCAACTGGAAAAAAATAGATTCACATGGAAAAAAATAAACTTTGACCTCCTACTTCACACAGTACACAAAAATTAACTCAAAAGCATTATAGATGTGAAACCTAAAACTATATAGAACTTCTAGAAAAAAACATTAAAGACAAGTTTTGTGACCTTGAGACAGGCAAAGATTTCTTAGAGATGGCACCAAAAATATAAAGCATAAGAGAAAATTTGATAAATTGGAATTTATTGAACATGAAAACTCGACCTTCAAATTTCATTATTAACAGCATGAAAAGGCAAGCCACAGATTGGGATACATGCACACTTGTATTAGGCAAAAGACTCATCCAGAATATAAAAATAACTCTTAATTTATCAATAATAAAACAAACAACCCCCAACAAATGAGCAAAAGATTTAAACAGACATTTTACCATAGAATATATACAACTGGCCAATAAATATGTAAAAAGAGCTCAACACCATTAATCATCAAGCAAATACAAATTGAAATCACAAGGAGAAACCACTATATGCCCATTTGAATGGCTAAAATTAAAAAGTCTGACCATACCAATTGTTGGTATTGATGTGGAGGAATTAGGAGTCTCACTGTTGAGGGTAGAAATTTAAATTTTGGAAACAGTTATGTAGTCTTTTAAGACATTAAACATGCATTCCTTTCCTAGTGAAAATGAAAGCATATGTCCACACAAAGACTTATATTCAAATTTTCACAGCAGCATATTTATAATAAACATACACTGGAAGCAAGGTCTATCAAAAGGTGAGTGGATAACAAACTGTAGTATATTATAGAACGGACTACTACTTAGCAATAAAATAAATGAATTAATGGTACACTCAACAACATGGCTAAATCTCAAAATCATTAAAGTAAAAGAAGTACGTAAAAGGAGACAGACAAAAAATAGCATATGTGGCATAATTCCATTTACATACAATCCTAGAAAATGTGAAGTAACCTATAGTGTTTTCTGGAGATGGAGATGCAAAGGTGCATGTGGAAAATTTGGGGGTGGAACAATGTATATTTCCTTGATTGTGGTGATGGTTTCATGGGTATATACACATGCCAAAATGCACCAAATCCTGCACTTCAAGTATGGGTAGCTTATTGTATGTCGATTATACATCAAGTTGTTAAAAACAGAAAAAGTATGCATTTATTATATAATTTGGAAGTTAATGAAAAATATAATAAACGATCAAATGAACAAGTGCCCATTCCCTTTGATTCAGCAAGCCCAGGTTTGGAAATTAATTCTACAGAAACAAGAAGCATTAATCCTTAAGGACATGTGTTTGAGAACATTTATCACAATATTGTTTATAGGATAAAAAGCAGAAACAACTCGCTCTTGCGAGAAAGAGCTGAAGGCTCTCGGCAGGGACTTCGGCAGCACTGGGTTGCATTGACCCAGAGCTCTGAGACCCCTCAGGACAATGAGTCAAGCAGAAATTAAACTGCGCTCTTTGTTTCTGCAAGAGCATTTTGGGGAGATCATGGAAAAATTGGAGTCCACCTAATCAGAACTGGCAGCCAGCCACTAGAGTAGTGGCCCATGACACAGGAACATCACTGGACCAGGTTTTTAAAGAGCCCTTTGTGTCCTCTTCCAACATAACCTGGTGATAAATCAAGTGCACCACCGTGGTGTAGTGGACAATGAAGGCCAGTGCAGCAGGGTGTTGTAAATACTCAGGTACCCGGTACATCTGTACTGCCGACACATTGTGTAGTGACACTGAGGAGTTGATTGATGAGGAGCTGCTGTTGAATAACAAAATGACTATGTCAGCCATCGTGAAGAAAGTGGCAGATCAGCTCACAGAGACCGTGGAGGATGGAAAGACCATGGACTATGTTGAGGAATCAAACACACTTGTGCCCCTACCAGACACACATTTTGTGCAGCATTGCGCATTGGTGCCTGCCACTGAGAACTCAGACCCTGGGCCACTGTCACCTGCCCAACTCTTGCCACCAATGAATAGGACATGTACCTGGTTCCTAAACTAAGCTTGATAGGAAAAAGAAAAAGGAGGACATCATCTAAGGCTGAAGCTACTGGGGAGCCCAAGGCCAAGAGACAAAAACACACCACAGATAAGGAAGAGCCCGTTCCAGATGATAGGATTTATTGGCAGGCCAACCTTGACAGATCCCACCATGCTCCCACCATCCCACCATGGTGACTGGGATCACCACCCCCTCTAAGTGACCCCTTCACCCACCCATTTTCTTCCAGTAGGATCGTCAGATCCCTACATGTTGGCTATAACATCTCAAAGCAAGTTCTTGATCATTATCTCACTCTGCTGGGAGATGATCCACTAGACTTTATTGGAAAGCCTGGAGACAGTGGTGGAGGAATGTATGTCATCAACCTCCATAAGGATCCCTAGCCACAGCCACTCTGGAGTCAGTCTACAGGAGAGATTTGGGTCTCGCTATGCCAGAATATTCCTTCTAGTTTTGCAAAAGAAACACTGGAGCAAAAGCAGGTAGAAGACTTTGCAATGATTCCAGCAAAGGAGGCAAAGGATATGCTTTATAAGATGCTCTCAGAAAATATCGTATCACTCCAGAGCATAGCCAACCTGATAGAAAGGAGGCAATTTGCAACCAAAGAGAACAAGCATCTACTAGAAAAGTCTCAGAGGATAGAAGCCATCATGCATCTATGCAGAGTCTACATGTGCAGAGGAGGAAAAGCTGCAAGAAATAGGGAAGATGATCACAGCCCCCAAACTCCAGCAGCTAGAGACCCTGAAGTGTAATGTCAACAAGTTGGATGCCAGTGAGGTCCAAGTGGATGAAACCATCTTCCTGTTGGAGTCATGCATCAAGAGAACAGTAAAGAGATAATGACCCAGAAGAAGAGTCTTCCTCAAAAGATCTGCGGGGGGACAGGAAGAGAAAATAAAGGAGATGCCTGAATGCAATTTTGCAATGGGATAAGTTACAGATTCTTGTACTGAAACCCTCTATCCCTACCACCTAGACTACACCAGAAAGAGTTTGACATTAAAAAACAAAAAGTTACACTATCCCTCACTAAGGGAATGGATCAGTAAGTTATCAGAGACTGTTATGCAGCCATTAAAAGGATAAACTTTATGTATAGGCTTCAACTTGGAAGGACGTTTAAGTGAAAATATTGCAAATTACTTTGCATACTATTATGAGATGACACAAGATAGATGGATAAATAGATAGACATCCATAGGTAGAGAAGGATAAATTTCCTACATATGTTCTTCCACATATGAACAGAAAAACGTTAGGACAGCTACACATTAAACTATTACTATTGGCTGGGTTAGAAAGGCTTTAAAAAAGGGTTCAAAAAAATATTTTTCACACATTTATACATTATTTAACTTGTAAAAGTGAATATGTTTTACTCTTATTTTTTTAAAAGTTAAAAGAAAACTAATTAAAACACAATAAAGACAAGGTTCAACTTGCTCTGAAATGCACCCAAAAAAATATGTTGGCTTGAGGGTTAGAGAGGGATCCAAAGAGACAGAGGTAAGATATAAACTAAAGAAAGCAGAATAAAATGTCAGTGGTGGAATCTAGGTAGATAGTACATGGATATTTGCTGTACCATTTGAAAATGTCCATTATGAGTTTCAAGGGAAAAGCTAACATGGATGATAGATTAGATAGATAGATGATAGATAGATAGATAGATAGATAGATAGATAGATAGATAGATAGATATGGCTGGGTGAGTGGCTGAGTGGGTGGATAAATAGCCACAGAGACAAGGGCTCTGGCCACTGCAGAAAGGGAATTCGCAATGTAACAGACAGCTGACTGCTTCCTGAATTGCCCCGGCTGCAGGCATGCTCCTTTGGACTAGCCCAACAGCAGCACACCTTTTGAGTCATTTAATCTTATGCCGTGGTCTCTGCGGGTGTGCTCTGGAGTGAGCACCAAGTCTGGGCATTTCTGAGGCGTACAGACTCTCCAGACTCTACAGACAGAGGCCTGCGAAAGGTTTGGGGCCTCAGAAGCACTCAGTAACCCAGGGTCTTAAAGGCAACCTCTGAGTCTTTGCTTATATCTCCCCAACCCACCGAGGAACTCTGATCACAGGCTTTCATTCACCAACTCCTACTGAGTTCTCGGCTTCTTCTTTATACCCACTAATACTGGTACAACAATACTCTGAGGCTTTTCTCCTTCGGAGGAAGACAACACAGAGCAGTCATGTCACCTAATCTAGGTCTCTGCCCTAGAAAGCAGTAGGGTTGGGGGGCCTCCTAAGCCCACACTCTTGACACTTCTGCCCTTGTAGCTGTTTGTACAAGTGAGGGAGAACGCAGGGGTTTCTGACTCCATCCCAACGCCAAACTCAAACCCCAAATCACAATGGGACTCTGTAGCCCCTGGGTCAATGGCCAACAAGGCCGGATGGAGAGGTGGAGAACATCTCCTGTCTCCCACTCTGGGACTTGCCAAGAACATGCTCTCCTCAGCTGCTGCCACCTTCTCATGCTCTCTCTTATCTGGGGGCCAGGACATACCTGGCTCCTGGAGAGTATGGAGAACTCCAGGACAGAATTTCCTCCCACTGAGCGCAGGCTACACCAAGCAGGACAGGTTACCTCTTCTTGCAGGCACTATCTAACTCTGGCAACCCAGTAACTTGCAACAGACCCCAGTTCAGTTTCTCCTCTGTGAGGTTCTGGGCCATCAACTAAAATCAAGATGCAGCAACAGCTCCAGGCATCCCATCCTGAGACTGCATCGCAGTAAGAGTCTGGGAGGAGCGCTTTCCCTAAAAGATACTTACTCCTCAGAAGACTGGGATGCATGTTCAGAGCTGTGATTCCCCACGTGGAGGCAGAGCAGAAGGCCCAGTCTTTCCAGCAGGGACTAGGGGGGCCTTATTATTACAATAAATCAGGCTCAGTTCATTGGCTGCAAACAGTGGAGTGATGTGACCATATGTCACTGGGCATTAAACAAATCCTAATGAGCTAAAAAATATGTTTCTGTTAGCTAATTGACCTCTTTGGCCTTCATAAACATCCTCAGATAATGATTTCCAGAGAGCACACTGTGACTCTCAAGTGTGCTGAGAAAGCCTCCCTGACCCTAAGGCCACCTCCTCTGGCTGCCTGCTGAGGCACACGTGTGCCTGCCTGCTATCTAAACAGCCCAAGAAGTGTGTGCTGGAGATAACAGGGCGAAATAATAGTAAAGCCAGGCTGCTCTCTCAGCACTCTTCCCTGGCTGTGCAACTGCGCTTTGAGCTGTAATTGTCTCTGAGCCATAGTTGTCTCATTTGTTAAGTGAGAGCAATGCCCACCCCTGGAGGAATGCAGAGAAAAAGCAGTTCTAGGATGTAGGCGGGACCCGCAACCCTTCCATGTGAAGGAGCAGGAGCTGGGAACCTGAGAGGCCAACGGTTCGTTCACCTGGAACTGACTCATGTGCCCTGGAACTGGCTCATGTGTCCTGTGCAGGTGGGGAGAGTGATCTGAATATCTGTGGGGCCTGGGACCACAGAGACTCAAGACCTACCACTCAGTTCTCCCTGCAGGCAGTGGACAGTGAGCCAAGCCCTCAACCAGCAGAAGAATGGACACCCCTTGGATCTCAGAGCTAACTTCATCTGGCCTGGAATCACTGGTTCCATGACACCTGGAAAGCAGGTCCCCTCCTCACTCACCCAACCCCACACTGAGGTCCAGACATGTCATTCTTATTGTTTGAAAGCTGTCGGGAGAACACTCTGGTTCCCTGGAGTCATCAGCAAGATGTAAACTTCAAGCCCTGAATGTGATAGAAGTCTTAGACTCAACCTCTACACTGTCTGAGCCGGTGACCCCACAGGCTTTTTCTCTCCACTCCCACATCCCCCCACCTACTAAACTGATTCTTCAGCTATAAAGCAGAGATAACTAACAAGGAGAACTTATCAGTAATTGAGTACTTCCTTCTCGATTACCACTGTGACGTGCTTTACTCACAATAAGTGAGACACTTCCCAAAGGCCACAGAGCAGAGTTGCAAAACCATGCCTCCAATGAGTTCTACCTAATTCCAGAGGCATGGATCACTCAGTGTAGTGGGGAAATGCTATTTTCTTGCAGGTTAATAACTCCACTTCGTAAGGATGCTTGTCAGCTGGTAAAACATGGAGTACAGTGCCAGCATGTAGCAGGAACTCACAAGTAAATGAGAGTTTTTTCAAATTACTATGCCCAGAGATGACACAGCAAGATGATATTTAACATACCCTCTGGGTCAAACTACCTCGGGTCCTTCTGCACAGTTCCCGGGGTTGTTGTGCTTGAATCAGACAGGATTAAAGGATTACTGGAAGTGGAAGCCGCAACTCAGCTCCTGCGTTTAGCCCCAGACCTTCTCTCTGCCAGCTGAGAAGGGCAAGGAAGAAAGGCAGTGCTGTGGCTTGCACGCAGTCAAGGGAGCTTTAGTACAGGAGCCGGCCCTCCTTCTGCATCCCCATGACAAGAGAATGGGCCCTGCTTTTCTCCACACTGCTCTGTGGCCTGGCTGGCTCCACACACCTCTTCCAGCTGAGCCTGGTGCTGGACACGGCCAAGGTACTTCTTGATAACTACTGCTTCCCGGAGAACCTGATGGGGATGCAAGAAACCATTGAGCAGACCATCAAGAGTCGTGAGATCCTAGGCATCTCAGACCCTCAGACCCTGGCCCATGTCCTGACAGCGGGCGTGCAGAGCTCTTTGAACGACCCTCGCCTGGTCATCTCGTATGAGCCCAGTGCCCTCGTGGCTCCCCAGCAAGCCCCAGTGCTCACCAACCTCACAGAAGATGAACTGCTGGCCCGGCTGCAGAAGGTCATCCACCATGATGTTCTGGAGGGCAACGTGGGCTACCTGCAGATGGACGATATCCCGAGCCAAGAGGTGGTGAGCAAGCTGGGGGACTTCCTGGTGGCCAATATCTGGAGAAAGCTCATAGGCACCTCTGCCTTGGTGCTGGACCTCCGGCACTGCACTAGAGGCCACGTTTCCGGCATCCCCTATGTCATCTCCTACCTGCATCCAGGGAACACGGTCCTGCATGTAGACACCATCTATGATCGCCCCTCAAATACGACCACTGAGATCTGGACCCTGCCTCAAGTCCTGGGCGAGAGATACAGTGCTGACAAGGATGTGGTGGTCCTCACCAGTGACCACACGGGAGGAGTGGCCAAGGACATCGCTTACATCCTCACACAGACGCGCAGGGCCATCGTGGTAGGCGAGCGGACTGTAGGGGGCGCCCTGGACCTGGAGAAGCTGAGGATAGGCCAGTCTGACTTCTTCCTCACGGTGCCTGTGTCCAGGTCCCTGGGACACTTGGGTGGGGGCAGCCAGACCTGGGAGGGCAGAGGGGTGCTGCCCTGTGTGGGGACACCTGCAGAGCAGGCCCTAGAGAAGGCCGTGGCCATTCTCACGCTGCGCAGGGCACTGCCAGGAGTCCTGCGGTGCCTTCAGGAGGTCCTGCAGGACTCCTACACCCTGGTGGACCGTGTGCCCGCCCTGCTGCACCACCTGGCCAGCATGGACTTTGCTGCCATGGTCTCTGAAGAAGATCTGGTCACTAAGCTCAACGCCGGTCTCCAGGCTGTGTCTAAGGACCCTAGGCTCATGGTGCAGGCTGTCAGGCCCAAAGAAACCTCTTCTGGGCCGGAGACTGGAACCGATGAACCCCCAGAGGTGGCCGCAGAAGTGCCAGAGGATGAGGTAGCCCGGCAGGCCCTGGTGGACTCCGTATTCCAGATGTCGGTGCTGCCGGGCAATGTGGGTTACCTGCGTTTCGACAGGTTTGCCGACGCCTCCATGCTGGGGGTGCTGGGCCCGTACATCCTGCGCCAGGTGTGGGAGCCCCTGCAGGACACGGAGTACCTCATTATGGACCTGCGCCAGAACCCCGGGGGGGCCATCCTCTGAAGTGCCCCTGCTGCTGTCCTACTTTCAGGGCCCAGACGCAGGCCCCGTGCATCTCTTCACCACCTATGACCGCCGCACCAATGTCATGCAGGAGCACTTCAGCCGCACGGAGCTGCTGGGCCAGCACTACGGCTCCCAACGTGGGGTGTACCTGCTCACTAGCCACCGCACAGCCACGGCCGCTGAAGAGCTGGCCTTCCTCATGCAGTCACTGGGCTGGGCCACACTGGTGGGCGAGATCACGGCGGGCAGCCTGCTGCACACCCGCACCGTGCCCCTGCTGGAGACGCCGGAAGGCGGCCTGGCGCTCACCGTGCCTGTGCTTACCTTCATCGACAACCATGGGGAGTGCTGGCTGGTGGGCGGTGTGGTGCCCGACGCTATCGTGCTGGCCGAGGAGGCTCTGCACAGAGCCCAGGAGGTGCTAGAGTTCCATTGCAACCTGGGGGCCTTGGTAGAAGGCACAGGGCGCCTGCTGGAGCCCCACTATGCACGGCCAGAGGTTGTCGGGAAGACAGCCGACCTGCTTCGAGCCAAGCTGGCCCAGGGGGCCTACCGCACAGCCGTGGACCTGTACTCCCCGGCCTCTCAGCTCACAGCTGACCTGCAAGAGATGTCTGGGGATCACCGTCTACTGGTGTTCCACAGCCCTGGTGAGCTGGCAGCAGAGGAGGTGCCCCCACCACCCCCTGCTGTGTTCTCCCCAGAGGAGCTTTCCTACCTCATCGAGGCCCATTTCAAGACAGAGGTGCTGCCAGGCCAGCTGGGCTACTTGCGTTTTGACGCCATGGCCGAGCTGGAGACGGTGAAGGCCATTGGGCCACAGCTGGTACAGCTGGTGTGGCAGGGGCTGGTGGACACAGCCACACTGGTCATTGACCTGCGCTACAACCCTGGTAGCTACTCCATAGCTGTGCCCCTGCTCTGCTCCTACTTTTTTGATGTGGAGCCCCGCCAGCACCTCTACTCTGTCTTTGACAGGGCCACCTCGAGGGTCACGAAGGTGTGGACCCTGCCCCAGGTGGCTGGCCAGCGCTACAGCCCCGACAAGGACCTCTACATCCTGATGAGCCATACCAGCGAGTCGGCAGCTGAGGCTTTTGCTCACACCATGCAGGACCTGCAGCGGGCCACAGTCATCGGGGAGCCCACAGCTGGAGGGGCACTCTCTGTGGGTATCTACCAGGTGGGCAGCAGTCCCTTATATGCCTCCATGCCCACACAGACGGCCCTGAGCACCACCACAGGTGAGGCTTGGGACCTAGCGGGAGTGGAGCCCGACATCATTGTGCCCATGACCAAGGCCCTCTCCACAGCTCAGGACATAGTGGCCCTGCGTGCCAAGGTGCCCACTGTGCTGCAGACGACCGGGAAGCTGGTTGCCAATAACTATGCCTCCCCTGAGCTGGGGGCCAAGATGGCTGCCAAACTAAGCCATCTGCAGAGCCACTATTCAAGGGTGACCTCAGAAGGGGCCCTGGCTGAGATGCTGGGGGCTGACCTGCAGATGCTGTCTGGGGATCCACACCTGAAGACAGCACATATCCCTGAGGATGCCAAGGACCGCATTCCTGGGATTGTGCCCATGCAGGTGAGATACAAGGGAGACTTGGCCCAGCATAGTCCCAGGAGGGAGTTGACCAAATGTCCTCACATCCAGGGCTCTGAGCACGGTTCAAGACAATGGCTTCCAGACTTGTTTTCATGCTTAAGTTTTCACCAGTCACATCGTTTTCTCTCTCTCACTCTGTTATCCTATGCACTCCCCATGCCCATGGGGTCCCTGAGCACCTCTGTAGAACATTGGTACCCATAGGAACTCAGTTTGAAAACCCCTGGTATAGAAGGAGCTTCACTCTCGGTTGAGTGGAAGGCAAGTGTTTGCAGGGCTTCTCATTGACAGTCAAATAGGTCACAAATGAGAGCACTACGATTTCCTCCTCTGGAAATGTGGGGTTTCTGTTAATGCTCCCCATCTGCCTGCCTCAGAGGTCCACAGTTTGTGTGGATGAGTTGGGGGATGGAGACAGGGAAGCAGGCAAAGGGCCTGGCCTCACAATGCCTTGGAGCTAAAGCATGCAGCCTGGACACGGGCCCTGGAGTGGTCAGGGCTGCCGGTGCACAGCCCAGAGAACCACAGCCATGCGTTTTGCTTGGTTAGGTACTGACTGCCTTCTCCTCCCCTCCCACAGTGCAAAGCACTGCATTGTGAAGAAGCTGCCCTTGGTAGACATGTGGCCTGATCCAAGGGCCAGCTGGATGGGAAATTCTGAGTGAGGCTGTTGTGGTCAGAATATATGAAGCCAACACTGAATTTTTTGGAAACACTGAAAAGGTGAATCATTGCTGAGGAGTTTTGCTGCTGGGTGGATGAGGGAAAGTTCTCCAGGCGAGTGGCCAAGGTGAAGCATAGGATTCACCAGGTACTTCCATCAGCATAGAGCCCTATCAAAAGCAGCATTGACAGCATCTCTCCACATTGTTTATCATCTGTGATTTCACTGCATAGTCAGGGCAGCAGTTATCTTGGGTTCCCTTGAAAGCAGGGCCTGAGACAAGGGATTGAGTGCAGGCAATTCATGTGGGAGGTAGT
This sequence comes from Rhinolophus sinicus, assembly GCF_057876585.1. NCBI lineage: Eukaryota > Metazoa > Chordata > Mammalia > Chiroptera > Rhinolophidae > Rhinolophus > Rhinolophus sinicus. Next base: position 62,350,320 of record NC_142515.1, on the reverse strand, counting down.
CGCTAAAGCAGGAGTGAGGGAGCAGGGAGAGTGGGAGGAAAGGAGAAAACTCTGACAGGTGGGTACGTTATTGAGACTGTTGCTTCTGAGGATTCCAACAAGACCTTGTCAAGTGTGAGGAATGCCTCCTGGAGCCGTCCCTCTGAAGTCCCTGTTCTCCATTGGCTGAGAGTCCCCCAAGGGACATGAACTCTCTCAAACTGTGGGGAAGCTTGGAGAAGTTCCAGAAGTAGAGAGTAGAAAAACAGGGGTGTGCTGGAGGCAGGGCCCTGTCACCTGGGGTCAAGTTGCAGCTGAAATCACGGGAGGGCTGAAGGCGCCAAAATCATCAACTGCAGAATTATAATCCCATTTTACAAAAAGGGGAACTGAGGTCCAAAAGGGTGCAGGGGAGAGTGGCCTGTGGCCAAAGAGCTTGTGAATGAGGGCAGAGCAGGGCCTACAGACTATGTGTCCCAGTCAACAGTGTCATCCGTGTCAGCTCCTTGCTTACAGTCCAGCCCACAGAGCCTTTTGCCTTCTAGCCGCCTTGGAGAGAAAGAGGGCAGTCCAGGCATGTTGAGGGAGCCTCGTAAGGGCCAGCACTGTACTAGGCTCACAGAGCCTCCAGATTCCAACTGAGGGCTCACTCAGTCAGAGTTCACATGTGATGTCACATGTGGATTCAGATTCTGGCTCTACCACTTACTGGCTGTATGACCTTGGGCAAGTTACTTAATCACTCTGTGCTTCAGTTCCTCATTGAAAACAGGGGGATAATGGTGTCTCCTCCACAGGGTGGCCATGGGATGATGGCAAGTGCTGTGAAGTGCTAAGCACAGGGCCAGGGCCCTGGGAACAACTCAGGGGCCCAGCAGCTAATGACGCCCCTCTCCCTATCTTGGGGAGAGGAAAATGAGTTCAGGGCCATCATAAAGTGTCTGGTCAGGGGAGACAGAGTGGAGACAGTGCAGGGCCTTTCAGCTCCAGACAACAGGGCTTGGGGTTGGCACACGTGAGCATTCTCAATAAGGAAGCTGGCGACCACACGTGGGTTCATATCCTCGGGCCACTGCCCACATAACCCCCAACACCGTCTGAACAGGTCCTGGTACTTACTACCTCTTTCAGAAATGTTCCCTTCACATGCCCTTAGTATTTCTCATGCTGTGAAGGAAATCCATGTTTTCTTGCCCCGATTTTAAATTCTGCTCCTCTCCTGACACTGAGCGGGACCTCCCAATATTCCAAATCCCTTCCGCAGGTGTCTTTGAAGACCTGATCAAGTTTTCCTTCCACACGAATGTGCTTGAGGACAACATTGGCTACTTGAGGTTCGACATGTTTGGAGACTGTGAGCTGCTCACCCAGGTCTCAGAGCTGCTGGTGGAGCACGTCTGGAAGAAGATTGTACACACGGACGCCATGATTATTGACATGAGGTCAGTGGGCCGGCGGTCAGTGGTTCCTTGCCATGTCAGGGAAGCTGCCGGAAGACAATCAAAACTATGGGCCCAGTCAGGAAGAAAAAGGACCCCAGGACACAGGACAGCAGCTGAAAGAGACTAGGTCACCTGGCTATCAGAGCTCTTGCCAGCTAGCCCAGGGTTCTGGTTTAATTGACTGGGTGAGAACCTAGCACTGCTAGATTTTTCAAGCTCCTCCAATGACCCCAATGTGCATTCCAGGATGAGAATTACTGGGCTGATTCAGTGGTCCCCAGATGTGCCTGGTCATAGGATTCCTTGAGAGGGAGAGGGAAGAGGGACAGGAAGAACACTGTTTCCAGTGCCCCAGCCCAGCCATACTGATTCCAAACCTCCAGGATGACAACCGATGATCTATATATTTGACAGGTTCCATCCCAGGTGTTCTGAACATCAGTCATGTTTGGCACAGATGGGCCTCCACCTGTGGTTATGGCTCACATCATACAGTCAGCCCACGACCACCCTTGTCATGAAAATGAGGAAGCCAGAGTCCCAGAGAGAATTTTCAAATAGCCACTATTATTGCAAAAAGAATTATTTACCTCACAAAAGGATTGTTGGAGGGACACTTTCAGCCAGCCACCACCCTTCTGTGCCTCAGAGAGGTGTGTTTCCCTCAGAGAACGGGGAGCGGGAGGGGGAAGAATGCCCTCGGGCAGTGGCCAGGACCAGGCCCCCTCCCAGGTCCACTGGCAGGCTTGCTCTGGGCACCTTCCATCGCATGGGGTGGGGCAAGCTGCTCCCCTGGAATGCAGACAATTCCTACTCCCACCCACCCCCACTACTAGAGAGCCGCAGCTGGGATTGGCGGAGATGGAGACTCCAGCTCTGGGAGCTGGCCTGCAGCATTCCCATGGTTCTTAGCACTCACCACGTGGCTCTGGAGCCCAGAGTCTGGTTCTCCTCCCTGGCAGAGAAATGGATGTGTGCCCAGAACTGGAGCTCGGGGACTTCCGTGTGTCCCTCTGATCTCTTTATTCTTCAAATGCTCTATTAAACATCCCAACAAACCTCATGCTAAGCCCCTATCTGCTTAACTGTGCCATCCACATTTTTAAATAGGGGGAGGGCCAGCCCACAGGTGTGCTTTGCTTAACAGCCCTTCCAACCTGAGGTTTGGAGGTTCAGATGCTGAAGTCATGTGCCCTGAAGCCAGGCCAGGCCATCCTAGACTATCAACCAGAAGAGGCTCCTAACACACTGCCAGCCAGCACTCTTCATTTCCCAGATAAAGAGACAGGGTCCCAGGGAGGTCACAACATGGGGTAAATCTGTATGGTCTGGGACGGACAGAGGCTCCCTCACTTCCAATGTAGTTCCACAACTCTGAACACTCCACCACACTACGTGCCACATTAGGACACCTCAACTAAGATGCCTAGTGGATTTTGTGAAATTATCGAGAATGCACCTGGGGAGAACCGTGCTCCCAAAATGTGTTCTGCTCACAGACAGCATGGGTGCAGGGGAGTAGTCCATGGTCAGTAAGTGGGGGAAATCTATCAATAAGTTCCTGACTACAGGACTTTGTCAGAGCCTTTAATGTAATTATACAATATATATCACACAATGTATTAACATGTGATCAAAAGGGGTGGGTATGGCATGCAACATATTCTAAATGAATTTGACCACAAAGTCTCTTATTCTCAAGAGACTAGTACTCCGGGGAATGCCAACCAAAGAATTCTGTAGGAGGAGGAAGGGGCACTAGACTGAGGCCGCCTGGAATTAGAACCCTCCACAGGACAAAGATCAGGGACTCCCAGAGGGACACCTTGCACCTCACTGTGAGCTCCGCCCTCGGTAGCCTTCCACTGCCTTCCCTCAGGTGTAACATCAGTGGCCCAACCTCCTCCATCTCTGCCCTGTGCTCCTACTTCTTCGACGAAGGCCCTCCCATTCTGTTGGACAAAATCTACAGCCGGCCCAATGATTCCATCACTGAGCTCTGCACCCACACCCAGCTTGCAGGTGCATGCAGAAGCCTTCCCCTTCCCCTTCCTGTTCTCATTCTAGAAGCTTTCAAAAATTAAAGAAAGACAGTTTGGGTTTAGGTAAAAATAATAGTAAGTGGAATTTAAGTCCCTGCCTTATGCCATGCAATGTGCACATAAGATCTTTAATCCCTACAAAACTCATACCATTATGTCCATTTTCTAGAAGAGAAAAAAGAGTCTCAGCTGGATAGAATATCCTGTGTAACATCACTCAGCTAATAAGGTTTGTCTAAAACCTAAACGCCTCCAATTCTCCCCACTACAGCCATCAGCCTGAAAGACAAATGTAGAACTAGAAGGATCCCCCCTGCCCATCACCAAACCCCACAGGGTTTCCAGTGCTTATCTTACCTGAACTCTCAGCAGCAGCTCAGCACACCTGCCTAAAGAAAGTTCTGATGCTGCCAGGGCTTCTGTTCGCTGTCCTGGGCCCAGAGCAGTGGCTACAGGAGCAGCGCGGGCCCCACACTTCACAGAGCCACGACTCTCCCAGCACCTCCTCTGGTGGATAGCCTCACTCCCTCCCCCTTGCCCAGTGCAAAAAATCAAGGAACCTGAACTCCCTTCAACAATAGGTATATGGATATGACCAGAAAAGCACCTCACAACTTTCCTTTGTACACTTCCTTACCACACAAGAATTTGGGAGGAGCTTCCAAGACACACGTTCATATAACATTGTAAAATGTAAATTAAAAATCAGAACCAGGTGAATTCTAAATTGAAATAGACTTTGAAGACCAGAAGTTAAAAATAGACTCAGCTTTTTACGTCATGGGGTCCTAGAACTGTGACATCCAATATGGGAGCCACTGAGCATGGATATGTGGCTCATATAAACTGTGATGTGTAAAGTGTAAAATGGATGCCAGAAAAGCATTTAAAATATCCCATCAATAATTTTATTGATTAGTTTTTTGAAGTGAACATATTTTGGATATATTGAGTTAAATAAAACATCATTAAAATTCATTTCATCTTTTTCATTTTTTGCTTGTTTAATGTGCCTACTACAAGACTTAAAATGAATTCTGTGGCTCACATTCTGGCTCACGTTGCATTTCTATTGGACGTCACTGTCCTAAAGGCTTGTCAAGTCACAAATTTGGCTCTTCTGAGGGTCCAAAGTGAAAAAAAGTCTGGTCAAGTTAGTTGTTCTCATTATTCATAAAAAGGAAACACTCTCTTTTCTCGGAAAAGTCAAGCCTTTTCCTATTACTTGGTGATAAAAGAAGCCGTGTTGGGGGTAGAGGGCTCCAAAGCACTTAAAATACTCAGAATTGGGCATACTTTCTTATCCCCATTTTACAGATGCAGAAACGGGGGCTCAGAAAAGTGGAGAGACTCTTGTGTGAACACAAGGGTGCAAAACTAAATCACAGAACCTCCTCTCTGTGGGTCCAGCCCCGATGGAGAAGGTGGGTCTCCCAGGGTGGTGACTTGACTCTCCGTCTTGAAAGGCCTTCTCTCTTGCAGGTGAACGCTATGGCTCCAAGAAGAACGTGGTCATTCTGACCAGCGGTGTGACCGCTGGCGCTGCGGAGGAATTTACCTGCATCATGAAGAGGCTGGGCCGGGCACTTGTTATTGGGGAGGTGACCAGCAGGGGCTGCCAGCCTCCACAAACCTACCACGTGGATGACACCCACCTCTACATCACCATCCCCACTGCCCGCTCAGTGGGGGCTGCGGACGGCAGCTCCTGGGAAGGGGTGGGCGTGGTGCCCCACGTGGCTGTCCCTGCAGAAGCAGCCCTCACGAGAGCCAGGGAGATGCTCCAGCACACTCTGATGAGGGTGCAGCCCGGCCCCCGGGAGGGCTTCCGTGGCCAGAGCCCCAGGGTAGGCGGGACCTCTGGGCCACACACCAAGGGCACTCAGGTACGTCCTGTGGCCACTCCAGCACCCCTAGATGCAGGTCAAAGGGGTCTGCCTGGGTCCCCCGCGGGGCAGGAAAAGGGCCTGCTGAGCTCTGATGAGCCTTAGAGTTGAAAGGACCATTGGGGCTCATCCATCCTGTATGGTCACCCCTGCCTGCATCCCCTGTTTGAACACCTAGGGACAGGAAGCTCGCCCTCTCCACAGTAGTTATTTGGGGAAGGTGAAGTCCTGGTCTACCCACTCCCATGCGGCCTAATCACCAGTCTCCCCCCAACACCCACGCTGTCAGCTAGAGCAGCTTTGTCCTATAGTTACAACATGAGCCACAGATACCAGGCACATGTGTCAATTTAGAATTTTTTGTAGCCATATTTAGAAAAGTAAAAAGAAGCAGGTGAAATTAATTTCAATAATATGAGTTATTTAACCCACAGTAGTATCATTTCAACATATACTCAGTAAAAATTAATTACTGAGTATCATTACAACATATACTCAGTGAAATTAATTTCAATAATATGAGTTATTTAACCCACAGTAGTATCATTTCAACATATACTCAGTAAAAAATTATTATACGTGAGATGTTTTTGTACAGTCTTTGAAATCTTAGAGCACAGTACCGTCTCACGCCCTGCATGTCTACCAGTCACCCGTAGCTGGTGGCTCCCGTGTGTGGGACCGTGCAGGCCCAGAGGTATGGGGCCCCCACACCCTGGCACACTGTCCTCACTCTGCCTTCCCGTCATCTGCATTTCCCCCATTAGAGCACCTCCCCCACTCTGCCCTGGGATCATTTCTGTCGTCACCGTGCTGAGTAGCCCTCTAAACTGCAGGTTCCCTAAACTCTCCATGCCCAGTATGAGATCATCACTGCGCCCTCCCCACGCTGCCTGGCCAAGGCCTTCTCACATAGTCACACCTCCGTCCAAAAATCAGGCCAGAGATCTGGGAGTCACCCCTTACTTTCTCCTGTCTGCCGCCCACCCCTCCACCATGTGCCCACACAATCATCAGGACCCCAGAACAGTTATCTGAGCTAATAGCACTGTTCTAGACCCACCTGCCATCCCTCTCTCTTGTCTTGTGGTCCTGGTTCTATGCCTAATTCCCCACCGTAGCTTCCTGCCCATTTCTGTGCCTCGGCCTACAGCCAGAGGTACTGCTCTGCCATGCAACCTTCTCATGTCTCCCCCGGCTTGAGGACCCTTCATGTGCCCACTGCCTGGTAGTGAGAGGGGCTGGCCCAGGTTGTCATCTGTTTCCCCACCCCCTGGGCTTTTCCCTGGCCTGTGGATACCTGGACCCCAACCTCAGGAAAGGGCCTGAGGTGTGTCAAGTCTCCCATGCTCTCTAACGCCCTCTGCTCCCCAGGACCTGCTCTGGCGTCACCTGGTCAGATTAAATCCTTTGACTTCTTTCTGCACTTCCTCAGTCGCCTGGGCACCCCTGCCACAGTGCTTGTCCCTCTCGCATCATCAGTCTCCCTGACTATTCTGTGGGGCCCTCGGGGATGGGAACTTAGCCTGGTGGTCTCTGCTCCTCCAGCCCAAACAAGCCTGGCATCTGGTGAGAAGGGCTCAGCACACCATGAATGAATAAATGAGTGAATGAATGAGGCCCCTCTCCCCTGAAAGGGCATTATGATGTGATGCAGACACTCAAGGGGTTTTATTTCTCTGCTCCTCCTGGAAACGTGGTGGGGAGGAAGATCAGTCAAGAGTGAACAGGGAGGGCTAAGGGCAGCCCCTTTGACCTGCATCCAGGGGTGCTGGAGTGGCCATAGGACTCCAGCTGAGCTGCATTGTGACAACACGAGTGACAAATGGATTATAAAGCACCTGAAGGACTCTCAAAGCTGGCTCTCTGGGACAAGACAGGACGGGAGGCTTCCCTATCGTTTACCAAACCCAGACCACCCCTGGGCACACAAACCATTGGGTCATTATGTGGAGAAGGGAACACAGTGGCATGCTGGGCCCATCTACTCCACCTGCCCCCACCTTGGGGCAGATCCTAAGGGCATCAGGCCAGCCACAGCAGGTGGTAGAGGCAGAGAAGCCCCAGGGGACCAGATGTGAGCAGCAGGGGGTGGGGACGAGGTACCATGCTCGTTAGGGCACAGCAGAGCACAGCTGTCCCTGACCAGGGGCTGACAGCACAGGCCAAGGTGGACGGGATGGAAGGTTGACTCTGCATCCTGGGTGTGTTCTGACAGAAACAAGCCATACATCAGCCGAGCTCTATATAGTTAGGAGAAAAGGTGACCTTCCCCATCAGGATCCTTGCTGAAGACTTGATTCACCCGACCACAAGGCAGTAGGGGCCAGGGACCCGCCCAGGGGACAGCTGAGAAACCCCTCAGGTCCTCCCTCTTTAAGCTGGACTGGAGCACCGGAGGAGAAGACCAGCTCTTCCTCCATCTCACCCTGCTGCTTCCTGTATCCCTGCATCTGCCCACATAGACCAACATACAGCCAGTGGCCACGTTGGCATGTCAGTGAGGGCTCTGGCTACCCACACAGCTTTAATACAAGGAGAGGACATGGGTCAGAAACAACAGTGATGCAACCCAAAGCACACTGGTGGGCAAGGAAACTTTCCTCCAAGGTCCCCCCTTGAGAGTACCCATCTCACATCTCCTGGTCCCCATAGGATTAGTGCCATCTGGCCTAAAGACCTATTCATTGCCTGGCTGACCAGGGCAACTGGCTCTGAAAATAGCCTCCTAATCCAAGCATCTTAGAATAGCAAGGGTACCAGAGGCCACTGGCTTCCTGTCTCCTGCCCCAGGAAGCACAGGATGGCCAGGGAAGAACAGTTGAATCTGAAGAACCCTAACCCTCCTCCCAGCAAGCACTGCCTCCTCATCCCCATTCAAAATTGGTTTCTAAAAATTCTTTTCTCCTAAGAAGTAGCACAAATCAAAACACATCGGAGAATGGTTGACTTGTAAAATAAAAGGTTTATTTTCTATGGAACTTGTATCTTGCTAATGTGATCGTCAGACCTCCCACATGACTTCTACTACAAAAAACAAAAATATTATGCAAATAGCCAGGGTGTATCAACCATTTCTCTGAAGACAGTGGCTTGCAGGGGAGGCCTGCTGCCTCTAAGAGGCACCTTCCAAAATAAGGGCACCTTCCAAAACAAGGGCACCTTCCAAAATAAGGAAGGATCCAAGGTACACCTTGACACAACTTCTGCTGACTTTCACCCTAAGGAGAATTATCTTCCTGTGCCCAGAGGAACAGGGTGGTATGATGAGGTTAGCAGTGCCAGGAAGAGCCCCTGGCCTGTTCAAAGACTGGGACCATAATGGAGTTAGGGGTCTCCAGCTGATGGATCCTGCCTCTCCCCATCACCACCATCACTAATGTGCTTCCTTAAGTCCATGCCATTTTGTCCATTAGTGTTTAAAACATAACTGAATTAGCTGACTTCTAATTTCACACACGGGCAGCATTTGGCCTGGTGTGGAGGAGCCTTCACTCAGAACATATGAGCTCCACTTTCACTAACCTAATTATATGGTCATTTGAATAGGATCCATGGTCTAAGAATCAGGAATTGGCCAGAAGTTGAATCCAGGATCCCAGCCTTGCCAAGGTTTTACTTCTCTTCCAGATAAAAACAGAAAGAAAAGCATATCTTGGCTAAAATGAAGAACTAAAATATATCTGAATTCTTATTTAGCCTCATTAGCACATCTGGTGGACTTTTATAAATCTTAATTGAATGACTGCTGGACCATAATTTATTGAGCTATAATTAGCCATTTTTCCAGCAACTATCAGTATTTTCCCTCCAGCAACTATCGGTATTTTCCCTCCCCTTGTCTAAAAGTTAGCAAAGCCTTTCTCTTCATTGACTCAGGGGCTTCTGTGTTACCTAATGACAGCATTACCAGAAAACCACCAAGATCCAACACCCTGGGAGAGGTGGAGGAGAGAACATAGAGCACGTTGGACAACAGCAACAGACACTGAGGCAGCATGGGGAGATGGCATGATGCTAAGAGAGGGTGCCTTCTTAGCTGGGGGGAGTTAGGGAACTTTCTCCGGACTTGAAAGGCAGGAGAGGAATTTCAAAAAGACAGATTTCATATTCTACCAAAACCACAGGACTGGGGTGCAGAGCAGATTAAACCTGACATAGAGAATTGAAGGAATGTGGCAATTCTTACTCCAGAATTGTAGAAGAAAATTCATACCTGCTGATGTGATGTTCTGTGGCAACATCACCAGCCAACCCTTAACTGGTACAGAAGGTGGCAAAGAGAGCCTGGGAAAAGTCACCATTAAAAGTGACTACTCTCCAGTAGATCCAAGAGAGCAGGAGAGAAGAATGGATGAGACAGGATTCAACTGCCAAGGGGACCTTGGGAACTCAGCCTGGGTACAGGTAGGAACTGCCACATTCATAAGCGATACATCATCACCTCTGTAAGTCATCTTTTAGTTTGTCGATTTAAATGGTTGCAAAGCAACTTGCATCTACATCAATTTTTACCAAAATAAACTCCATCTTGAAAATTGAGTTGAGGGAAGATGTTTTGTTGTGCTTCTTCACAACTTTAATTTCATTAACTTAAATTTCTTTTTTTCAAAATATCTCCCTTGTTAGTAAATGGTGTGGTCACTGTTAGTAATAATTCCATTTGAGGCCGTAGCTGTGATTCCTCAAGGAGCATCGGCAGGCCAGGGAAGATGCACAGATCTAGGTATTGCAGGGATCCAGCCTTGACCTTTCCACTTGCCCTGCATCACTTTGAAGGTCAGCTCATCAGTGGGCCTCCATGCTCACTGCTGCAAAGTGAGGGAATGGACTAGAACTCTACAGTCTCTTTCAATTCTAAATTTCTATTTTGTCTAAATATAGTGCATTTATGCCTTTCAAAGTGATTTCACAGAAATTATGGACCAATCCAATAAGCGAGAGGAACATTTGACAGATGTCAAAACCCCTTGTAATAAGCTGATTCAAGGCTTGCCAGTGGCGAAGCTGGAACTAGGCATTTCATTCATTCCTTCAACAAATACCTGTTGAACACCAGCCACATGCCTGCGTTGTTCTAGCTGTTGGGGATATGAGCCTCAGGTTCAAACCTTTTAAGGTGCCCTTTCCTGCCCCCCATGGGGCAGCAGGGGAGGGAGGCTCCCTGCAGCTTCAGCCCAATTTAGGCACAGCCTTTCTGTGGGCAAATTCTGCCACCATGTAGCTCCCAAAGGGGCCGGCCTGTAGACCATTCCTGGTCTCTCTTAGGGAAAGTGGGACTTCCAAGCCTCCCTGTGAGAATGGAGGTACTCCATTGGTATCTGCAGGGAGCACCCCTGGCTTCTTCCAAATGCAAAGGGGAACAGCTCAGGGGTTCATCGCTCATCCAGCCCACCTTTCCTGCTACAGCTAGAGGCCCCCTTAAATTACCTCTCGGAGACAGCCCTCCTGCCCCTGGTGCACACTCCTCTCCTCTGAGTCCTTCATGTGTCCCATCACCTCCTTAGGGCCACCTCCCCACTCACTTCTCCTCACAGTGGCCTTGCAGCTCCCTCCTCCCTAGCCACTGCCCTGCTGGATCACCAGCCCCTGCTGGACTTTGAGGCTCAGCTCATGCCCCTACTCCTCAGGAGGCCTCTGGGGGTGCCACACTCCCCTCCCTATGAGTCTGACTTAGTCATGCCACCCTCATGGTACCCCCACCGGCTCCTTCCCAAAAACAAGCCTGAGCTGTGTAATGGAGGCAACACCAGAGGGCTTCAAACTGCAGGTCAAATGAACAAATCCTGAAAGCGAAGTGGAAATCACTCAAAAGAACTGCATTGACTAGAAAGAACTCCCAACAAGTGGCTTTCACACAAACTGGCCCATGTGACATCAGAGTTTATGACCTGAAGTTTGCAAAGACAAACATGGATAAACAGAATAGATAATAATGGGATCCAGAACTCTCCCAATTCTCACAATGTTTTAAGCCTTAAGCTTTTGCTCACGCTCTCTTCCTGAGAGCTAAGGGATATGTAGTGGGTAGGGAAGTGTCTTGTTCCATTTTTTTCCCTTTTCACATATTCAGAATGTGAAGAACCATGGTTGAATTATTTACCCCAATTCTTCATGCCCCTACAGGGGGCACAAAACACCCACTCCCTCATCACGACTTCACCATAGGCAGCATGCCCATTTCACTCCATAACTTTGGGCTTGGCCATTGACTTGCTTTGGCCAAGGGCATGTTAGCAGAAGTGACCAAAGCAGAGGCCTGAGGCGTGTTTGTGTATTTGGACTTGCCCTCTTGTGATCTTGGCATAACCATGAGAAACGCGTGATCTGGGTAGCCCATCAGTCCTAAGAGCATGGACCTAAATATGCGACCTGGAGCCAAACCCAGCAAGACCAGCTCAACCCCAGCCAACCCACACACATGCGAGTGAGAAATACTAAGTGGTTGTTTGCCACTTCGATTGTGTTAAGTAACAATAGCTGGCTAATCGGGACAATAATAACAGATATCATTTACTCAGTGATCTCACTGTGCCAGGTGTTGTGCTGACCATTTCCCACACGTCTTTCCATGTAACCCTGACGACATCCCTAAAACAAAGGTGTCATGATTTCCATTTTACAGATGAGGAAACTGGGGCTCAGACAATTAAAGCAATTTGTCCAAAGTCAGGTCTAATGTGCAAAAGGGTCAAGACTCAAATCCAGGTTTGTCTGTCTCCAAAGTCCATGCTGTGGGCCAAACTTGGTTCCATGTGGAGCAAAAGGAATGGTGACAGGAGCAGGGCCCTCTTCTTGAAGATGTTAAAAACACATTGTGCCTAGTAGTCCCAATACCCTGGGTTAGCAACGAGTATCATTTTATTTCATGACATTATTTACTTCAAAACACATCAGTCAAATGCTGTCTTTCTCAAATTATGGCTGAGCTATTCATCTGTGCATTCCAATGTAGACAGCCCTGCAGACAACTGCAAATATCCTTTTCAAGGGAAGCCCCGGTGAGTCATCTCTGCCTCATTGCAAATGCTGGACACTGCACCTAGAGATTGTTCCACAGCCTGTTAACTGTGAGAAGTCATGTGCCGCGAGAGATGGTGGCGCTCCCGGAAGTACTCATGGCAAATGGGGCATGCAAGGGCCTCTTCTCTCAGCTTCTTAGAACGCAGGTCAGGCCCTGCATGTTCCTTTTTGTGGTGGGACCGCATATGGAAAACCAAGTCTGAAGTCAGTCGAAAAGAGAGGTTGCACTTTGCACACCAGTTCTGGGTGGATAAGCCGAGGGAGGTGAATTTGGGTGGCAGGAGGGCCCATGAGGGAGTGAAGGAGGATGATGAGGGTGTGGGTATCTGGGCCATGGCACACTTTAGCCACAGTGTGGGAGCACCCAAGAAAGCACTGCAGAGAGGGGCATTCTGTGGCAATGTTTGCAAGTTCCAGAAATCACCTATCAAAAGCTTGGAGTTTAAAAGTCGACCCCAACAAGGAGCATCTACTGTCTTGATGAGCCCCAACAGCTCCCCCAGCACATCTGCAGGTCTGCCTGCCTGGAAGACAGAGGTTGGCGCAGGTCTCCCTGATGGACACCTGGCTGGTTTGCTGAAGGCACTTCTCTGCTCCCCTCGGGCTCTGCTGGGCCATGCAGAGAAGACCACGCTGCCAGCTAGTTCCCTGGGAAAGTCCTGGGTCAGCTGCTGGGGACGAGGCTGGCCTGTGAGGTCATCATCCTCCCTATCTTTGGCCTGCCTGCCCTCCAGCCTTTCCTTGAGCCGAGGCACCTCTGTAAAGGCGCTCTGCCCCTGTTCCCAGCACACCTCCTGAGCCAGTGGCTTTCCCAAGCTGCACTTGCCTGGGGTTGCTGACAGTGCCAGCTCAGTATAGGACTCATCCTGGCCACCAATGTCCATGGCAGCCTCAGAAACCAGGTGGTTTGTTTTCTCTCGCAGCATGGGCTTGCAGCTGCGGCCCTGCTCAGGTTCACTAAGCTGCCATCTGTTTTCAGCTGAAGGGATGTGCAGAGCCCCCTTCCCAGTAGCCATGTTGACTAGCAGGGCCTGGGACAGCTAAACAGCGTGGACACTCCAGCAGCTGTCGTCTTCGGGGCTTTGGCGGTCTGGAGGGCTTGGCCTGGGAAGAACTATGAGATTGAAGGGCACCCGTGATGGATGGGCTAGCCACTTAGACCGCAGGACTCTGCAGAGAGAGGAAGCAACAGGCAGTGAGAGAGGTACTGGTCACTAGTTGTTATTTGCATCCAAAGAACCCTGACTACTATAGATGCCGCAACTCACCATCTCAGAGCCCTACGACACCTACTTTCACCTCTGGGACTCCATCAGGGGGGAAATACCACACTGCACAACGCTGCCACCCAGAGATGCAGCTCAGAACTGCCTCCACACCTGTCAGCATCCAGGCAGCAGCTGCTGTCCTACAGAGCACACAAGGCCACCACCAGCCAGTTCTGACTTTGTTGACAGCTCTCACATGTTTGCACTCTGATTTAGGGCAGTTTTCATTCCTTGCTACTCAGCCTGCCAATTCCCCCCCAAATCATCAGAAGTGCCAAGAACCTTACGCACCTTGGGACAGGAGTTCCTGCAGGCACAGGTGTGCAGAGAGATAAAAGCTGAAGGTATAAATACCCAGGCATGGCAGGAAGGATCTGGGGCTGTGCCTGGCCTCTGCTCCTACACCTGGGGGGCAGCCACTTCTCTGCCTGGCCTACCCCTAGAGCAAGCAGGGGTCTCTCCTGTCTCTACCCACCAGAAGTATCGATCGATACTTGGTTCTCCTCACACATTAGGCCACTTGTTTTTCTTCTGCTCACCTGACAATTGTCAATTGTCCTCTTGTGCCCACTTGCTGGGCCTACTCAGGTGGACCATCCTCCACTTGTTCTCAAAGTTTTGAGGGGAGACATGGAATGAAGGTGGCACGGAGGAGGAAAGGGTGCCATCAGCACTGCTGGGGAGACATTCATCCCAGTCTTTCCCTAATCAGCTCCACCAGCAAGTTCTTGAAACAAGAAACCCATCATCAAGCGCCCCCCTCAGCTGGTGAGCGGTACTGCAGGTCCACACTCCACTGAGAGCTCCGTTTTCATCGTTAGAAAATACTTATCCCCAGGCCCAGGAGGACCCTCAGGAGTGGGCGGCTGAGCTTCTCCTTCACAGGGACTTCCCGGGGCTTGTTGTACGTAAGTAACCACGTGGGCTCATGTCTGCTCCTTCCTCTCGCACTGCCTCCTGCCCCACGTGGAAAAGGAAGCCCAGGCACCCCACCCTCCCTCTATCTTGGTGGCAGGAGACTGTGACAGGTGTTATGCATACGTCACCTCCTTCCATCTTCCCCCTCTTTCACAGATAGGAGGACACGAGTTCTGCAAAACTAGATATGTCAGACGTCACCTGCAAGTAGGAGGTGGAGCTGGGATTCAAACCCAAGAGTGTGTCCCCAAGGCCAGCTTTGGTTGCACTGTCCATGTCACCCTCACAGTGTCCCTGGCCATGAACACCAAGCCCAAACTGTGCTGCCAGGGGGATCTGTGGGCCTTTCTTAACATCCCTTCCAAACTAACTCCTCAGAGGGGATGCTGTTGACATCGGAGATTAGTGCCGGCCAATGTTTCTTGAAGAAATGAAGGTGGCCACATCAGGCCACCCAGTGCCCCTGAACTGACCATCCCACATCCCTCAGTCTCAATTTCCCATCTACAGACTAGGCTTGGGCTACATTATTTCCACAGTCCTTCCCAAACCTACCAATGCATGACTCTAATTGGGGTGAAGCCAGTTCTCCCCATTTCTCAAAGAGTCATCGGCTTGAAGCCCTATTGCTAAGCTTCCATGAGTTCTACAAAGATATACACACCAGGCATATTCCACCCTCACACATACATTCACACATAGACATACACTCACAAACACACATATAATGCGCGCACACACACACACACACACACACGCACACACACACACTTGCATCCCCATCTCTCTTTCTTTCAAACAGCTCTCCAGATGACAGTGTAGAACCACATGCTATCTTTCCCGAGCCTGGGTAGGGTCCTCCCTGCTGTCCTGCTGGTCCTGCTGCACCCAAACATCCCTCTGCAGACAGCCCCACTGGGCTACCTTTATAGCTCAGGCAAGCTTTGTCAACCACAGCCATGTAGAGCCTGTGGCCAGAACTGTCCAGAGTGCCCTGAGCAATAGATGTGACAACCCTCTTCTCAGCACTAAACTTTCGGACGTGTGGTTTTACTGCATGATGGAATATCAGGATCCTTCATGATGTAAGAATAGAAATCACTGTTCATTGACAGCATAAGTGTCTACATGCCAGAGGAATGGAATTTTCACAACAACCATCTGAGAAAAGTTGCATGTCTCAACCCCAGGACATTCATCTACACTCTGCCAAATACCATGCCACTAAATTCAGTGCCACATTCCAGCATTTTGAGACCACTGTGGATCCGGATTCTGCCAACTGCTGTGTTAATATTCATCCAACTTAACCCTCCATCAGTACCATCAGATAAACCTTAATAATGAGAATGAGAAGGAAGAGAAAGAAGAAAAGGAGATGACATCATCATCATCATCATCATCATCATCATCATGAAGAGGAGGAAGAAGAAAAGGAGGGGACAAAGATGCTGACCGGGGACCTTTGGTATGCCCCCCAACCTCCCTGAGGGTCACCACTGTCACGTGAATCAGCATTGCTGGGGTAAGGTCACTCAGGCAATTGCAAAGAATGCCCTACAGAACTCTGTCTGGGGCCCCATCTAACCTCAGCCCCCTCTGTCTGCAACCATCACCAGATCTGAGCTTCTCAAAATGGAAAATGACATAAGTGTGACATAGTTTGTACCCAGTGAGCCTCTGCCCCCTCCTAATGCTCATCTCTTCTTGTTGATAGATTCCCAGGCTCTTTCCCAGGGTCAGCATTTGACTCTGAGTCTTAGCCATCTCCAAGCTACATGTATCTCTGTCACATACCACAACACCACCCTGACCACTGCAGATATGTGATGTCACTTCTGGGGTCACTCCATACCCTGGCCAGTTAGTTGTGGGTCAAGAGATCACATGCACTGTCTTACTCCTCCTTCCCTACCTGGACCTTCCAATGCCTTTTGGAAATAGAGGATGGTTCTCTATCTCTAGGCAAGGCGAAGCTGCTCCTTCTTTCTCCTTGCACAGACACCAGCTGCCTTGGCAGCCAGTGGATCTATGCAGCCCTTGTTCTCTGTGCTCCCAACCAGTATCAATGAACCCATTGCTGTCTTCCTCTCCCTTCAATAGCCTCAGTTCATTCTGGGCTCTCACCCCCTGACACTATTTACTGTTGCTCGTCACTCTATCATGTGTGTCCTGAGAAGGGGCTCTTCTTGTCCTCCTCGGTTCTTTCAGTCTGAGATCAACAACGTGACTCTGAGCCTCACAGACATCTTTCAGTGCCACCCCATGTTCCTCTTATTAAAAGAACCTGACTTCAGTGATCGCTTCGGCAGCACGTATACTAAAAGAACCTGACTTCAATCTCAGACTCTCCAACATTTTCTGAATCATTAGATCACGGGATTACAGAGATTATCTGAAACCCTCTGAAACTGAGCTCCCACATCCACAGGTGTCTAACCACATCCAGCCTTCCCTACCATGGGGATGCTTCTCCCTCAGGATCCCAACCCATCTGGGCCACCAACCAGGGATTTACTGACCAACATGGGAAGTGCTACACTCAGAAATAAAGTTTCACCCAGCTTCACCCACACCATGGTGTTAAGAGCACATGTTTCTTTGTTTATTACCCATTCCCAGGGCACTGACAGCAGATGATGATCTGGGAAGCACTGGCCACGTTCACGCATATTACTTTCCTTTTCAGGCCATACCGAGGCCATCCCATGCAATCAGCAAGCTTCACATCACACATAGCGGTTAAGTGCACAGGCTCTCAGGTCAGATGCCTGGATCAAACCTGGCTCTCGCTTATCAAACCTGTGACCCTGGGCAAGGTGCTGATCTTCTCCCTGCCTGTTTTCTCACTTATAGAAAAGGATCACCTTGGTGCCCACTTCAGCAGGTGGTTGTAAAGATTAGATAGATTAACATATCTAAAGTGCTAAAGAGCCTGGCTCAATAAACGTCAGGCAGTATCAATTTATCCATTTATTATTATACTAGTGCAAAGGGTCAGAGTCAAAGTCATGGCCACCTTCCCTCTACTTACGTGTTCCTGGGGATCAGTGCTCAATAATGTTTAATGAATGTCCAAATGGCCGGGCATTTTCCTCCATCCCCTTCCACTTACAGAGAAAAGAGCTCTTAGCAAACAACTGGGAGACCTCACTTTCCTGAGATATCTAAAGTACTCTCCACCCCCAAGTTAGCTGCTCAACCTCCAGTAGTTCCAAACTACAGCTCAGAACCTAGAGCTTATTCAGTGACACCATCTATACCACCAGCCAGTGCCTTCCTGTGTCTTTCTTCCTCTTCAGCTAAAACAACAAGCATAGCAAATATTTCCTGTGATCCAATCCTTTGGTTTCCCTAAACTCTGGAGATTCTTCTCAGACCCTTTTGGAGGGTCTATCCACCTCTTCTACATATGGATTGTGAAATCCTGGGTTTCCTTGAGAAGAGAAACACACATTTTCTAGGCATCCTCCTAACCATGGAAATCTGAGAAAATTAAAAACTGACAAGATACCCACGCTTCCCTAGAGACTGGCTGGTGGTGCCATGGAGCTGGGGGAGAGGAGCGCTTCCTGGCCAGACTCCATAGGTTCCATGTCCAACTATGCCTACACCCTTCCAGCATCAACGTCTGCTGTGTTGAAGCAAAACCAAATACAGGATTCCCAGGATGCAGCCAACCCAGGCTCACAATGAGGTCAGCTGGAGTCCTAACACAGGTTGGCCACGTGGACCAAATTTGTATATCAGACTTCCCAGCCAGACTCCACCTGATGCCAACCATAGTGTTATCTACTAGAAAGGGGTGTTACCGCCTACTTACAGGAAAATTTTAAAAATAAATTTAAAAGCATTGCATGCAGTTCAAGACTTAACTTTGAATTTTTTAAAATGGTGTGATTATCTATTTTAAAGAAAAGTTGTGACCTCTTGGGTTTCTAAAAAAAGAAATCTTCTAAGCAAAACACAAATGATAATTCCAAATCATTTGAAAAGCATCCCTTTCACCCCACCCCACCCCAAAATTCTAATACATTGTAAGTCAGTGGTTAAAATGACAATTTAACTCTCCAATCCAGAAAACAGTCTCCCAAATCAAAGTTTCATGCATATACCTAGGAATTTGTCCAACATTCTTTGATCTAAAATGAAAATTATTTCAATAAACACATTGCAATCCTCTTCCGTCATATTTAATTTTTGTTCACTTCTTCTGTGTGACTTATCTACTGACAAATTTCCTTTTCTATATCAACTGAACAGTTAAATGAGCTGAAGTACCATTAAACAGCATAATAAACTAAAAACACAGGTTAAATTATTTATAAGAAGCCAAAGTTTCAAGTGTTAGGTGGTAATTAATAGCTTTAAAAACAAATAAGTTTTCTTTTTACAACTTTGTGTGTGTATTTATCTATCTATCTAGCTATCTATCTATATACAGGAATATATATTATGTAGTTTGAGTATATGTGTGCTTGAATATACAGCTATATGTTATAAAATATCAAGTAAGGAAATCATGTCATTCTGACAAAATTAAATGTTAACCAAAAGCAAAAAATTGCTTTGCTATACAATACTTCTATTTTATTCCTCAAAAATGATTCAGATTTGTTTATCCAGATTTCTTCACTTAGAATGTATCTAAGACAATCTTTGATGTTAAGATGAAATATTTCCACCATGGTCCTACCTAATGTATACAAAAACATTAATTTCGAATGCCACAATAATTGCTATAAAATGTCTGTCTCATTCAACAGTAATCATGTAATTTAGTTTCTGCACATCAGCATTGAAACATATACATTTTGGAAATATACAGTGAATTTCTTATTTCATCTCTTGCCCAAATATTTCACATGCAAAGCCCTGGCCTCCCTATTGTCTCTCCACAACTGAGCTCTAAATCCCACTCCTTTCCTCCCTACCAACCTGGCCTTGCACTGCCTCCACAAAGGATGGTGTGGGCCCCAGTGTCCCCTAAATGTTCCTGCAAGGTTTTGCTTCCTGAGGTGCTGTCTGTGCCTATTACTAAAGTCAAATGTCCAGAAAAGGATTCAATCAATGCCTTGTCTCTAAAGCCAAATATTTTCTTTCAACTCACCCTGAAAACTCAGAGATTTATAACTTGATTATTTATGTATTTTCCCCACAACAGGCACTGAACATGTTGTATGCCCAGATCTTTGGACAGAATCTGTTGGAGAAAGGATCTGATGCACCTTTATTATTCTAGAACCGGCACAAGCCCTGACTAAGAATAACTGAGCAACAGGATGAGTGGGTAGGTGGGTAGATGAAAAGAATTGCAGTCCAAGAAGAAAAAAGCCCAACATAGGAGAAGGAAAAATCCAAGGTAGATTTCTTGCGGCAAAGGGAGGAAGAGAGAGAGAGAATGAGAGAGAGAGAGAGAGCAATAGGTGGTGAGAGAGGGAGGGAGAGAGGGAGAGAGACAGAGAGACAGAGAGACAGAGAGACCAGAAAAAGTGAGATCGATGAGAGAGAAAAACAGGAAGAAACAAGGAAACAAAAGAGAGGCAGAGGGCAGGGACGGGGTGGCACTGGGAGAAAAAAAAGAGAGCGATGGAGAAAGCAGGTGACAGAGGGAAGGGAAGAATCCGGCAGTTCAAGGCGGCACTAAAACTCTGCCCCGAGGAAAGGCCAGTAAAAACAAGAGGAATCGCGACCCCTACGGCCACTAGCAGCTCGGTCCCGGGAGGGCAGGACAGCGCGTCTCACCTCGGCTCTCCATCGGCGCCGGGGAAGCACTTGTATCCTGGCCGCCTCCGGGTCGAGCGCCGCACCACTTGGGTGGGAACTTGGAACGCGAGCCCTGGAGGCGGGCGGGACCCCGCCTTCCCGACTGATCCCTCCTCAGGGGCGGGGCCTTTGGCCACGCCCAAATCCAGTGGCCCACGGGTTTTCCGGGAGCAACCTGTCACTCGACCGAATCTGCTCAGCGGGGCGCAAAGGGGACTCACTTCAAGGGCACTACTGGCCAGAGCTCCGGACTCCAAGCGTACTCCTGCACCCTGGCCGCTCCGCGGGCCCAGCCTTCCTCCGAGCTCAGCTCTGCCACCCAGGCCTGAGATCCCAGCTGCCTTGGCCTTTCCCCGACGCCTGGCAGCTGCCGGACTATCCAGGCTCCAGTCCCCTAGCGGTACCTGCAGCCCCGACCGCCTCTGGAGGTGGTGCACAGCGAGGGCCCAGGCTTTTCGCTTGCCGTGTTCATTCGCCCTGTACCTTGAGACTTCTACCTTGTTTAATAAGCCCTAGCCAGACAATCAGCTCCTATGCGTCTTTTGGAGCAAAAATTAATATAAAACCTGGTATTATATTATATTATATTATATTACCCGTTTTTTTTAATTAAACTTTATTGGGGTGACAATTGTTAGTAAAGTTACATAGATTTCAGGTGTACGATTCTGTAATACAATATCTATTTCTCACATTGTGTGTTAACCACCCAGAGTCAGTTCTCTTTCCATCACCATTTATCAGACCCCATTTACCCTCTTCTAGAGTCCCCTTCCCCCTTACCCTCTGGTAACTACTAAACTATTATCTGTGTCTGTGAGTTTTTGTTCTTCATTTGTTTATCTTGTTCGTTTGTTGTTTTCAGTTTTACATACCACATATCAGTGAAATCATGTGGTTCTCTACTTTTTCTGTCTGACTTATTTTGCTTAGCATTATAATCTCAAGATCCATCCATGTTGTCATAAATGGTACTATTTCATCTTTTCTTACCGCCGAATAGTATTCCACTGTGTATATATACCACAACTTCTTTATCCATTCATCTATCGAAGGACATTTTGGTTGTTTCCAGGTCTTGGCCACCGTAAACAAAGCTGCAATGAACATTGGAGCACACGTGTCTTTATGTATAAATGTTTTCAGATTTTTTGGGTAGATACCCAGGAGAGGGATTGCTGGGTCATATGGTAATTCTATTCGTAATTTTTTGAGGAACCTCCACACTGCCTTCCATAACAGCTGCACCAGTCTGCATTCCCACCAACAGTGTATGAGGGTTCCTTTTTCTCCACAGCCTCTCCAACACTTGTTACTATTTGTCTTGTTGATGATAGCCATTCTGACTGGGGTGAGGTGATATCTCATTGTGGTTTTTATTTGCATTTCTCTGATGATTAGTGATGTTGAGCATTTTTTCATATGTCTATTTGCCATTTGTATGTCCTCTTTGGAGAAATCTCTCTTCAGGCCCTCTGCCCATTTTTTAATTGGATTGTTTGTTTTTTTGTTGTTGTTGAGTTGTATGAGTTCCTTATAATATCTAAAAATATCCAAAATATTGGATATTTTTATATATTTATATTTTTATATATATATATATATATATATATATATATATATATATATATATATATAATATATTTTATATATTTTATCCCCTTATTGGAGACATTGTTTACAAAAATCTTCTCCCATTTGGTTGGTTGCCTCTTTATTTTGTTGATGGTTTCAAAATAAGTCAGACAGAAAAAGTTGAGAACCATATGATTTCACTGATATGTGGTATATAAAACTGAAGACAACAAAGGAAAAGGCAAACAAATGAAGAAACAAAAACTCATAGACACAGACAATAGTTTAGTGGTTACCAGAGGCTAAGGGGGGAGGAGGGTGGTAGATGAGGGTAAAAAGGGTCAAATATATGGTGATGGAAGGAAAACTGACTCTGGGTGATGAACACATAATGTGATATATAGATGATGTATTACAGAATTGTACACTGGAAACATATGTAACTTTACTAATAATTGTCACCCCAATAAACTTTAATTAAAAAAATAAGAAATTAAAAAAATTTCATCCAACAGAAGCAGAATGCACATTTTCTCAAAGAACCTACGGAATGTTTTTTAGGATAGATTATATGGTAGGCCTAAGCAAATTTAAGAAGATTGGAATCAAACTATGTATCTTTTCCAAACACAATGGTATAAAGCTAGAAATTAATAACTTGAAGAAAGCTGTAAAATATCAAATACATGAAAATTAAACAACACACTCTTGAATAACCAGTGGATCAAGAAGAAATCAAAAGGAAAATAAAAATATATATACATCTTAAAAAACGGAAATGGAAAAGTATACCAAAACAAACGGGATTCAGTAAAAGCAGGTTAAGAAGGAAATTAATTGTAATAAACATATATATTAAGAAAAAGATATATAGATAATGTATTACAGAATTATACACCTGAAACCTATGTAACTTTACTAACACTTATCACCCCAATAAACCTTAATAAAAAGAAAAAAGAAATATCTCAAATAAACAACTTTACTTTACACTTAAAAAAAAAAAAAAAAAACACCTAAGCAAAAAATTAGCAGAAAGATCTAATGAAGATTGGAGAAGAAATAAATAAAAAGAGAATAAGAAAACAATAGAAGATTAACAAAACTAATAGTTGGTTCTTTGAAAAGATAAACAAAATTGACAAACTTTTAGACTGACCAATAAAAAAAGAACTAAAACCCAAATAAATACAATTATAAATGAAAGGGAAGACATTAGAACTGATACCACAGAAATACAAAGAATCATAAAATTCTACTCTGAACCACTACACATCAACAAATTGGACAATATGGAAGAAATGGAAAACTAGAATATACAACCTACCAAAACTGAATCATAGAGAAATAGAATTCTGGACATATTAATAATGAGTAAGGAGATTAAATAAGTAATAAAAAACCTCCCAAAAAGAAAGCCCAGAACGAGATGGATTCATTGGTGAATACTATTTAAACATTTGAAGAATTAACACCAATCCTTACCAAACTCTTCTAAAAATTGAAGAGGAACTCATTTTACAAAGCTAGGATTACTCTTATACCAAAGCCAGATAAGGACACTACAAGACAGAAAACTACAGACTAATATCCCTGGTGAATGCAATGTAAAAATTTTCAACTAGCAAGCCAAATTCAGCAGCACATTAAAAAGGTCTTACACCTAGTCAAGTGGGATTCTCCCTGAAATGAAAGGATAGTTCAATATAAAGAAATCCATAACTGTGATCTATCCCCACTGCATATTTTTCCATATGAAACAATCTGTCTGAAAATTTCACATTAGAGGTATGCAGGTGATATTGAGTAATTGTTGCAGGGCCAAGCAGCCACTTCATCATAGACCTTTAGGGTATTATACCTAGTGAAATAAGTCAGACAGAGAAAAACAGATAATGCATGATCTCACCTGAGAAATCCAAAGAGAGAGAGAGAGAGAGAGAGAGAGAGAGAGAGAGAGAGAGGAGGGAATAAAAATAAAAAATAAAAACCCACCTGAACTCATAAATATAGAGAACAGATTGGTTGTTGCCAGAGGAAAGGGTGTGGATGGGTGAAGGTGGTCAAAA
Source organism: Rhinolophus sinicus (assembly GCF_057876585.1). Taxonomy (NCBI): domain Eukaryota; kingdom Metazoa; phylum Chordata; class Mammalia; order Chiroptera; family Rhinolophidae; genus Rhinolophus; species Rhinolophus sinicus. The sequence continues at coordinate 62,326,352 of NC_142515.1, read as the reverse complement.
GTTACAAACTTCTTTTTATAAGACACAAGCCTCCCTGGCAGCCAATGGATCTATGCAGTCCTTTGTTCTCAGTGCAGTTTCCAGGCTCTCGGCCTCACATAGAAAGGTGCTGGCTCAGGTAGTAAATGGCCATCAACTGTGATTGGATGGCCATCAGCTGTGGCTAGTTGGCCGTCAGCTGTAACCAGTGAGCCATTGGCCACTAATATAACTGCTGTGGCTACGCTAGCAAGAGAGTGGGGGCTAGCAAGAAGATGGCGGCTGGGCTGGCAAGCGTGGATTGCAGTTAGGATGGCGGGTTGTGGATAGTGTGAATCCAGCCTCCAGTGAGACTATAGTGCCGCCAGAGGGAATATAGTGATATGACTCCCCTACTTATGGCTCCGTGGGTGTTCCTTTTGGGCCTGGCCATATCCTGCATTCTAGTGTGGGGAGCGGGAGCAGAGACCCCGCATGACTCCCCGCACGACAGCTCCCATCCAAATTAAGGGAGAATTTGCTGTCCTCTGATCTCCTCGATAGCCTCAGTTCATTCTGGGCTCTCCACCCCTGACACCATTTACAGATCCTTGTCACTTCACTGTGTGTGCCCTGAAAGGGGCTCTTCTTGACCTCCTTGGTTCTTGCAGTCCGAACTCAGCAACACACCCTCTGAACCTCAAAATCTATTTCAGTACCACCCCATGTTCTTCCAATTAAAAGAACCTGATTTCAATCCCAGACTCTCCAGCCTTGTCTGATCCTTTAGTCGTAGGATCACGGAGTGATGATATTTGAAACCCTCTGAAACTGAGCTCCCACATCCACAGGTGTCTAACCACATCCAGCCTTTCCTACTGTGGGGATGCTTCTTTATCAGGCTCCCAACCCTCCTGGGCCACCAATCAGGATTCTGCTGACAAGTGTGGGACATTCTACATTCTGAGACATGAAACCTCATTGAGTCCACAGTGTAAAAAGCACATGTTTTTATATTAATTACCCATCTCAGGGAACTGACCACAGACTCAGATCCTGAAATGCAGCCCCACCATCCCAGCTGTCTCTGGCCAAAGCTGGATCCCTCTCAGCCGGGGGATGTAGCAGGACTTCCTGGAATAGGCTGCCTCCATGGTGTTTTCATCCCCCTGCTGTGTTTGAAAGTGGTGCCCAGGCCAAGGTGGAGGGTGCACTTGCCACTTCTCACTCTCGCTGGGCACTGCATCCTCCCCTGTCTTGGGTCTACAGGACCCAGGTAACAGCAGGGATGTCGGCTCAGGTGGTCTGGACCCGGGGGCAACAGATCCTCCATGCATGGCAAGAAGACCCCATCACAGTTCCAGATAGCCCATCCTTCTCCCTGTTGAGTGACCATGCCAGCTGCATCTTTAGTGTGTCCAAAATACACCCAGATTTCACTGAAACTATCCTTCTGCCTCTCTGCCTTTCCTGAGCCTCCTCAGTTGTGAAATGGCAGCATTGTGCAAGAAAGTGGTGACCTCACAGAATGCAAAGTGTTGGAGAAATTACCCAGGAAAGATGGGACAAGCCACGGTGCAAAGGGTAGGGGAAACTGGGGGAAATGGTGTTTAAGTGTGTGAAGTTTCTGCCAGGACTTGAACAAACTATAGTTTTCCCTTTAGTGAGAGAAGATGCAGGTAGAGTCCCAGGTAACCAGAATTATTGGTACAATTGCAGCCAGCTGTGTGGGTCATGTTTTTTGAGTCAGGGGTACAGAGCAGGTTAGATTGGGGAAGAGAGAATACTTGAGAGGCTGACAAAAAAAAAACAAAACAAAAAAACAGCCTTTAGTCCCAGGTCCTTCATTCCTTCATTCAGTCACTCTATAAATGTCTGAACACCCATGGGGGGAAGGGGAAATGGAGGGCCGTAAAGCTATTGGCTTTTCCCAATGTTTTGGAGCATCTATTACAAAGATTAGTTTGTAAAGGACAAAAATGATAAGTCCAAGGCGAGGAAAACAAGATTCAGAATACACCTTTGAACTTTGCGGGATGATCCCTGTGGGGACAGAGCCAGGAGTGCAGTTTCCAGGCTCTCGTCCTCATGTGGAAAGGTGCTGGCTCAGGTAGTAAATGGCCATCAACTGTGATTGGATGGCCATCAGCTGTGGCTAGTTGGCCGTCAGCTGTAACCAGTGAGTCATTGGCCACTAATATAAGTGCCGTGGGTACGCTAGCAGCAAATGGGGGGCTGGCAAGCAGATGGTGGCTGGCAAGGGCAGAGTGTGGATTGCGGATCGTGTGGCTCCTGTTTCCTGTATCTCCAACCCAGCTACCAGCGAGATTATAGTGGTATGACTCCTCTATTGATGGCTCCGTGGGCATTCCTGTTTGGCGTCACCATATCCTGCGTTCTTATGTGGGGAGTGGAATCAGAGACCCCGCATGGCACCCTGCATTACTGTCATGCAGGGCGGCCTGCGGGGTCTCTACTCCCGCTCCCCACATAAGAATGCAGGACATGGTGAGGCCAAAAAGGAACACCCACGGAGTCATAGGTAGGGGAGTCACACCACTATATTCTCACTGGCAGCTGGGTTGGAAAAACAGGAAGCAGGAGCCACACCATTCGCAACCCTCACTGCACCACTTGCAGGCTCAGCCACCATCTTCTTGCTAGCCCCCATTTCCTGCTAGCATAGCCACAGCAGTTATATTAGTGGCCAATGGCTCACTGGTTATAGCTGACGGCCAACTAGCCACAGCTGATGGCCATCCAGTCACAGTTGATGGCCATTTACTACCTGAGCCAGCACCTTTCTATGTGAGGCTGAGAGCCTGGAAACTGCTTTCTGGGGCTCTGTCACAAAGACAATCCCCAAAGTATAACTTTTCTTTTATTGAAGAGAGAAAATTGATGAAGATGGAAATAAGGCATCAAATCCCAAATGTGAGTGTTTACACAGCCTTAGTGAAATTAAAGAACATCCAGGACAACCTCAAAAGTAATCTGTGCACTTAGAATTCTGTATCTAACTGAACTATAATTCAAGAGAGAGCACAAGACAGATACTTTCCGAGGTACAAAGCCGAAGGTTATCACTTACACAAACTTGGTGGAAGAACTACTAAAGAGTGTGCTTCAGAATGAAGGAAACTGAACTCAGATGGAAAGAGAGGATTTCAAGAATCAATGGTGAGCAAAGGAGCTGAAAAAAAAAAAAAAATACTGACTACTGAGAATACCTATGTATTGAAAATCTTGGGACAATCACCAATTCAGAGAATTTTTTAAAAAGAATAGAGAACCTGAGCTCTCCTAGGCATGGTTCATCATCAGTGTCCCTGTTGGTTTCTGTCATTGGCTGGCAGCAGATATATTGTCTTTGTGTAAATGTGGGGTGGGATGTGGCAGTGGGTTCCCAGAGAAATCTCCCCCCAGTTATACTCCCTACTGTCAGAAATCTAAGTGGTACAATTTCATGGTCCCCACAATGTAAATGGACTTCACTTACCAGTTAAAGAAAGAGTTGGTCAAGTTTGTTATTTTTTTATCTTGCTATATACTTTTTAAAGGAGACACATCTAATACAAAAGGACATGAAAAGTTGACTGTAAAAGAATGGGAAAAAATATGCCAGAAATGCTGGGCCAACCAAAAGAAGGCTGTAATCATCAACATAGAGAAAATAAGATTAAAGAGGCTAAGTTCTTAATGATAGAGTTTCATTTTCCATGAAACTACAAAACGTTAAACTGATACATATCTAATAAAGTAAAATTGATAAAAATGAGAAATTGTCAAACTACTATTACAGTGAGAAATTTTGTTACTTATCTGTCAAGAAAAAAAGTATTATTTAAAATATAGAAGATTTGATCAACACAATAAACATGGTTTAATGGGCTAATAAATAATCTTCCACCCAATCATATTGAAATAAATTTCAATAAAATTCAAAGAAATCATATCATACAGACCATGCTCTCAGATCACAATGCAAACAGATTGAAATCAATACAAAAAGAATTTGTAAAAAACACATAATTAAAAATTTTTAATCATATGTTAAAAAATTATGGATCAAAAAACAAATCAAAACCTAAAGTAAAATATTCTTAAAATCAAATAATAAAATATGACATCCAAAAACTTCTCAGATACAGTGAAAGAGAAACTTCGAGGACATTTGTGGCCCTAAGATTTGTTACAGAAAAGAAAGGATGAACATAAATGAGCTAATAATTAACCTTAAAATATTAGTAAACAAAAAAAGTAAAATAAACACGTGAAACAGAAGATTTGAAAGAAAGCACAAATAAATTAAATAGAAAACCAAAATTCAATACAGTAATCACAAAGCCAAAAGTTATTTAAAAATTTCACTTATCTAGATATTAATAATTCGCTAATGAAATTGATCATAAAACAAGGTGGTGCTTCCCTTTTTATTATAACCTCCCAGGAGCTTTATTAAACAGTTTTTTCTTATAGCCCCTCATGAAATTTTAATACCACAGATATACTATATATCTCTTTATATACTGTGTTCATACTTAGACTAACTTTCACTTCTTGGGGCAATATTCTCCCTGTGGCAAATGCATAGAATAACAAGATACACAAGTAAGTAATAATAAAAATTTTAAAGTTAATGTAACTACACATAGAGAAGAAATATAAAAATAAAACATAATCTGAACAACTGTATACCAATATTTCTGAATAAATGTTCAATTTCCTATCAAAACTGACTTATAACAGAAATAGAACCCCTAAATAATCCAGAGTGTTCATCTTCTCAGGCTGCCGTAACAAAGAACCACAGGCTGGAAGGCTTAAACTACAGAACTTTATTTTCTCACCATTCTAGAGGCTAGAAGTACAAAATCAAAATGCCAGCAGGGGTGGTTTCTGATGAGGCCTCTTTTCCTGGATTGCAGACAGCTGCCTCCTTGCAGTGTCCTCAAGTGGCTTTTTCTGTGTTGTGGGTGGAAAGAGAACTCTGATGTCTCTTCTTGTAATGACACCAGTCCTAGGGGATTACAGACCTACCATTATGGCCTCATTTCACCTTAATCATTTCCTGAAAGACCCTATCTCTATATACAGTCACATTAGAGATTAAGGCTTCAAAATATGAAATGGGGAGTGTGAGACACAACTCAGTCCATAACATTCAATAAATACTTTTTAAAAAATCGGTAGTTTAAAGACTTCCCATGAAAAATATATCAGGCACAGATGACATCATAACGAACATTCAAAGAGCGGATTATTAGGATTATGTTCAAAGTCTTTCCAAGGAGAAAGAAAGTAAAAACACTCCCTAGTATATTCTATAAGACTAGCATTACATTATATCAACACCACTCAAGGACAGTGCAAAAATAGAGTATTATCAGCCAGCCTCTCTTATGATCAGAGGAAAAAATGTAAATTAATAGTGAATTCAATCCAGCAGTGTTTTAAAAATTATTGTAGCCAAGTTGGTTTTGTTTATAAAATGTTAAAATTGGTTTTACATGCATTAATGTAATTAACCATATTAATACATTAATGGAGAAAAATACATATTCAACACAAAATATGCCTTAAAATTTTTTTAATAAATGCAACACTGATTTATGATTTGTAGCAAACCAAGAATGGTTATAAGAATGCTTAAGGAACTTAGTGAGAATTTCAACAAAGAGATAGTAAGCATAAAGAAGGACATAGAAACCACTAAAAAAAAAAAAAAAAAAAAAAAAAAAAAAGTAAGAACTAAAGAATATAATAACTGAAATAAAGAATACACTAGAAGGAATCAACAGCAGATTAGATGAAGCGGAGATCAAATCAGTGATTTAGAAGACAAGATAGCAGAAAACACCCAATAAGAACAAACAAAGAAAAAAGAATTTTAAAAAACAGAGATATTTAAGGGACATTTGGGACAAGATCAAGTGTAACAACATTCATATCATAGGAGTACCAGAAGTAGGAGAGAAAGAGCAAGGGATCAAGGACCTATCTGAAGAATTAATGACTGAAAACTTTCCTAATCTAATGATAGAAATAGACAAGCCCATGAACCACAAAAAGTCCTAAACAAGATGAACCCAAACAGGCCCACACCAAGAATCATTATAATTGAAATGTAAAAAGTTAAAGACAAAGAGAGAATCCTAAAAGCAGCAAGAGAAAGGCAACTAGTTACTTACAAGTTACTTACCCATAAAACTGTCAGCTGATTTTTCAGGAGAAACATTGCAGGCCAGAAATATTCAAAGTGGTGAAAAACTAGGGCCTACAACAAAGACTACTCTATGCAGCAAGGGTATCATTTAGAATTGAGAGATAAAGAGCTTCCCAGACAAGAAAAAGCTAAAGGAATTTATTATCACCAAACCACTATTACAAGAAATGTTAAAGGGACTTTTTTAAGAAGAAAAAGGGGTGGGGGACAAAAGACAATCAAAACTATGAATAATAAAATGGCAATAACTACCTACCTATCAAAAATCACTAAAATGTAAATAAATTAAATGCTCTAATCAAAAGACATAGGGTAGCTGAATGGATAAGAAAACAACACCAAATACATGTGCTGTGTAAAAGAGACCCATACCTCAGATCAAAAGATACATATAGACTGAAAGTAAAGGGATAGGAAAAGATATTTCAGGCAAATGGAAAAAAAAAAGCTGGAAGAGCAATACTTATATCAGACAAAATAAACTTTAACACGAAGACTATAGTAAGAGACAAAGAAAGACATCACATAAAGGGATCAATCCAACAAGAGAACATAATGCTAGTAAATATTTATTCACCCAACATAGGAGCATCTAAAATATAAAACAAAAATTGACCAACATAAAAACAGAAATTAACAGTAACACAATCATAGTAAATGACTTTGTCTCCCCACTGACACCAATAGGACAGATTTTCCAGACAGAAAATCAACAAGGAAACCATAGTCTTAAATGACACACTAGACCGAATGGATTTAATTGATATTTTTAGAGCATTTAAACCAAAAAACAGCAGAACATACATTCTTTTCAAGTGCACATGGAACATATTCCAAGCTACACCACATGTTAGACCACAAAACAAGTCTCAATAAATTGAAGAAATTGAAATCATAACAGCATCTTCTCTGACTACAATGGTATGAAACTGGAAATCAATTTTAAAAAAATAGAAAACACACAAACACATGGAGGCTAAACAACATGCTACTAAACAATGAATGGGTTAATAATGAGATTAAGGAAGAAATCAAAAGATACCTTGAGATAAACAAAAATGAAAACACAACAACCCCAAATCTATGGGACACAGAGAAAGCAGCCCTAAGAGGGAAATTCAAAGCAATGCAGGCCTACCTAAAGAAACAAGAAAAATCTCAAATAAACAGTCTAACTTTACACCTAAGGGAACTGGAAGAACAACAGCAAACAAAGCTCAAAAAAAAAAGGACCCAAAATCTTAAAATCAGAAATAAAACAAGAGAAGTGACAATGGAAGCCACAGAAATATTTAAAAAATTAAGAAAAAACTACAGGCTCTTATATGCCAACAAAATGGACAATCTGGAAGAAATTGATAAATTACTAGAAGCATATACTCTTCCAAGGCTGAATTAAGAAGAAACAGAAAATCTGAACCAACCAATTACTAAATAAATCAAATCAGTAATCAGCAAGCTCCCAACAAGCGAAAGTCCTGGACTAGATGACTTCACAGGTGAATTTTACCAAACATTCAAAAAAAGTAACACCTATTCTTCTCAAAGTATTCCAGAATATTCAAGCTCATTCTACAAGACCACCATTACCTGATTCCAAAACCAAAACCAGACAAAGACATTATACATACCAATATCCCTGATTAACATAGATGCTAAAATCTTCAACAGAATATTAGCAAACCAAATTCAGAAATACATTAAAAAGATCTGGTACTACAATCAAATGGGATTTATTCTTGGGATGCAAGATTGGTTCAACATCTGTAAATCAATTGATGTGACATAGCACATAAACAAAACAAAAAATCAAAATCATATGATCATATCAATAGATGCAGAAAAAGCATTTGACAAAATCCAGCATCCATTTACAATAAAAAAGTCTCAGCAAAGTGGGAATAGAGGGAACATACCTCAACATAATAAAGGCCACATATGACAAACCCACAGCTAACATTCTACTCAGTGGGGAAAAGCTAAAAGCCTTCTCTTAAAGATCAAGAACAAGACATGGATATCCACTTTCACCACTTTTATTCAACATAATACTGGAAGTCCCAGCCATAGCAATCAGACAAGTAAAAGAAATAAAAGCAAAATTGTCATCATTTGCAAATGACATGATACTATACGGAGAGAACCCCAAAGATTCCACCAAAAAAAAAACAAAAAACAAAAACAAAAACAAAAACAAAAAAAAACCTATTAGAACTGATAAATGAATTCAGTAAAGTAGTAGAATATAACATTAATATTCAGAAATCAGTTGCATTTTTATACACGAATAACAAACTGTCAGAAAGAGAAATTAAGAAAATAATCCCATTTACAATTGCATAAAAAATATACCTAGGAATAAATTTAACCAAGGAAGTAAAAGACCTGTACTTAGAAAATTATAGGACATTGAAGAGAGAAATTAAAGAATTATATCAAACTAAAAAGCTTCTGCACAGCAAAAGAAACCATTGACAAAATAAAGAGGCAACCAACTGAATGGGAGAAGATGTTTGCAAACAATGCCGCCGATAAGGGGCTAATATCCAAAATGTATGAGGAACTCATACAACTCAACAACAACAGAAAAACAAACAATCCAATTTAAAAATGGGCGGAGGACCTAAATAGACATTTCTCCAAAGAAGACATATGAATGGCCAATGGACATATGAAAAAATGCTCAACATCACTAATTATCAGAGAAATGAAAATAAAAACCACAATGAGATATCACCTAACACCAGTTAGAATGGCTATCATCAACAAGACTAACAAGTGTTGGAGAGGCTGTGGAGAAAAAGGAACCCTCCTACACTGTTGGTGGGAATGCAGATTGGTGCAGCCATTATGGAAGGCAGTGTGGAGGTTCCTCAAAAAATTATGAATGAAATTACCATATGATCCAGCAATCCCTCTCCTGGGTATCTACCCAAAAAATCTGAAAACATTTATCCATAAAGATATATGTGCTCCAATGTTTATTGCAGCTTTATTTATGGTGGCCAAGACATGGAAACAACCAAAGTGTCCTTCGATAGGTGATTGGATAAAGAAGTTGTGGTATAATATACACAATGGAATATTATTCTGTCATAAGAAAAGATGAAATAATACCATTTGCAATAACATGGATGGATCTTGAGATTATAATGCTAAGCGAAATAAGTCAGACAGAAAAAGTAGAGAACCATATGATTTTACTGATATGTTTAAAACTGAAAACAACAAAAGAACAAGACAAACAAATGAAGAAACAAAAACTCAAAGACACATACAATAGTTTAGTGGTTACCAGAGGGTAAGCAGGGAAGAGGGTGGTAGATGAGGGTAAACAGGATGCAATATATAGTAGTTGAAGGAGAACTGACTCTGGGTGGTAAACACACAATGTGATATGTAGATGATGTACTACAGAATTGTACACCTGAAATCTATGTAACTATACTAAAAATTGTCACCCCAGTAAATTTTAATTAAAAAAAAAAGAAAGACGATACAAATAAATGAAAGAGTATACCATGCTCATGGATAAGAAGAATTAATATACTTAAAATGTCCTTACTACACCAAAACAATGTATAAATTCAATGCAATCCCTATCAAAATACCAATGGCATTTTTCACAGAACTAGAACAAATAATCCTAAAATTTATATGGAACCATAAAAAAAAAAAAAAAAAAAAAAAAAAAAAAAAAAAAAAAAAAAAACAGAATAGCCACGACAATTTTGAGAAAGAACAAAGCCAGAGGTATCATGCTACCTGATATCAAACTGTGTTATAAGGCCATAGTAATCAAAACAGCATGGTATTGGCATAAAAACAGACACATAGATCAATGGAACAGAGCAGACAACCTAGAAAAAAGTCCATGTCTACATGATCATTTAATCTATGACAAAGGAAGCAAGAATATACATTGGGGTAAAGACACTCTATTCAATAAATGGTGCTGGGTAAAATGGACAGATACATGCAAAAAAAATGAAACTGGACTACCTTCTTACTCCATATACAAGAATAAACTTAAAATGGATTAAAGACTTAAAGGTGAGACGTGAAACCATAAAACTCCTAGAAGAAAACATAGGCAGTAAATTCTTAGACATTATCTTTAGCAATATTTTTACTGATATATCTCCTTGGGCAAGGGAAATAAAAGAAAAAAAGAGAAAATAAATAGAACTACGTCAAACTAAAAACCTTTTGTGCAGCAAAGAAAACCAGCAAGAAAAGAAAAAAAAAAAACTCCTACTGAATGGGAGAAGATATATGATATAGCTGATAAGGGGTTAATATCCAAAATTGTGGGGAGCCATGGTTACAGGAAACTCTGAGCTTTGCAGAATGGCTCGGTTTATGCTACCTGTTTCCTCCCCCTGAGGCAATTGTCTCTGCCTGCACCTGAGGGGAGCTTGAGCTTGTAAGCTGCTGAGGAATTTGGTGGGAGCGGCCCATTCCCAGACACAGAAGGCTGATGCCTATCAGGGCAATTGATAAGATAATTACTTGTGAGAGTTTCCGTGAATTTTGTATCCTCTATGTGAAAGCTAAAGAATTTACATTTGTTATGTTAATACATACTTGCACGTGCTCAAACTGCTTATATGGGAGCAGTAAAATAAACTTAGTGTCTTCAGGATCACTGAAGCCCGCGTTCGCCATCATATGTGAGAGTGTCTTTTATTCATTCCCACTCCCCCATTCGGGAACCCATCGACTCGTGGCGGCTGGCCCGTCACACTTGGCGCCCAACGTGGGGCCTGAATACGGGGGTAACAGTGAGGAACACCACGTGGAAAGGGCCCCGGCTCATTAGAGCTTATCAATGGATGCACGGTGAGTGAGACACGATCCCCTCGGTCGAATGAATGTGTGAATGATTGATAGTTCCACGACTTTTTGTCACGGAGCTTGATTGGTCCCCAATCCAGAAGGGCACCTGATTGTTTCTTTGTTTGAAAGAAGGACCGAGTTAGGGAAAAGAATGGGTCACGCCAGCAGCAAGGACCTGTATGTTAAAGGACTTAAGAAATTGCTTGCCGCCCGTGGCAGTCGGGTGAGCAGAGAACAGTTAGATACGTTTTTAGAATTTGTAAAAGAAGTTTGTCCGTGGTTTCCAGAAGAAGGCACTGTCAGTCTGGGAACCTGGCAGAAAGTGGGAAAACAATTAAAGGATATTTACACTGTCCACGGGCCTCAGCAGATTCCGATTGAAACATTTGGACTGTGGACTTTGATCCGAGACTGTTTGAACCTTAAACATGAGGAATGCAAATTAGAGAAAGTGAAACGAGCCGGCGATGAGGAGGGAGAGGGCGCAAAGTTGTTAGAGGGAGTTCTTAAGGTTAATAAAGAGCCTGTTTATCAGGAAACTCCGGTCGAGCACCGGGAAGATTTAAAACCTCAGGATCAGGAAAAATTAGAAGATGAGGCAGCCAAATATGATAGGGACAAAAACCCTCCTTTAGTGGCTGTGACTCGGGAGGACGAGCAACTTGCAGATACTGCACTTTCTCTTGCAGATCAAATAAAAAAGATTCAGGGACAGTTGATAGAACTTAAAGTTGCTGTAGACGGAGGAAATTGTCCTCGGGGTAAAGATCCCCCCATAGTTGATCCCTCTGCACCACCTCCTGAGGAGTCCTGTAGGTGGAGACCTCCGCTGCAGTCCCCGGTTTGGGACATGCCTGCAGAGCCTTCGCCAAGTTATGTTAAGCCAGGATCGGACTCTGTTGTACTATCCCCTCTTCAAATAGCTTGTGAAGAGGCTCACAAACAAGGGGAATCTACAGAGCAGTTTGGCGTATATCCTATTTTTGAAAGATATGATCAGGCAGGACGTAGGGTTAGGGATTGGAGGCCTTTCCAGTGGAAGCAGATAAAAGAATTGAAAGAGGCTTGTGTGCAGTATGGACCTATTGCCCCTTTCACCATGGCAATTTTGGATGTTCTGTCTACTGAAGCCACCCCTCCAGAGGATTGGAAGCTTATTGCTCATGCTTGCCTTTCGGGAGGCGATCATCTCTTATGGAGATCTGAGTTTTATGAAAAACTGCAGAAGCAATAACTTGGAAATCTGATATGCCTGTGTGGATAGATCAATGGCCCCTTACTCAAGAAAAAATATTAGCCGCTCAAGCGCTAGTACAGGAGCAGCTTGATAAGGGCCATGTAATTGAATCTACGTCGCCCTGGAATTCACCCATTTTTGTAATTAAGAAAAAATCGGGGAAATGGAGATTGTTGCAGGATTTGAGAAAAGTAAATGAAACTATGGAAGTTATGGGTGCTCTCCAGCAAGGATTACCTCATCCTTCTGCTATTCCAAAGGATACTTATAAAATAGTGCTAGATCTAAAAGATTGCTTTTATAATATAGCCCCACTTTATGTCAGAAGTTTGTTAGTGAAGCAATTGATAACACCAGAAAACAGTTTCCTTCTGTGTATATCATTCATTATATGGATGACATCTTATTGGCTTATAAGAAAGAAGGAATGTTGTTAGCTTGCTTTGCAGATATAAAAAAGAACCTTCTAGCCTCAGGTCTTATTATTGCACCTGAGAAAGTACAGAGAAGTGAGCCTTATTCTTACTTGGGATTTCAGTTGTTTGCTCAGTATTTCACTCCACAAAAAATAGAGCTTAGAAAAGATCATCTTATATCTCTTAATGATTTTAAGAAACTGTTGGGAGATATTAATTGGCTGCGCCCTTCTTTGGGACTAACTACTGGAGATCTTAAACCACTGTTTGAAATTTTAAAAGGAGATTCTGATCCGACCTCGCCCAGGTCTCTTACTGAGCCTGCACGGAAGGCTCTTTCTAAGGTTGAGGAAGCCATTCAGCAACAGCATGTTTCTTTTTTAGATGATTCTAAACCTCTATATGTGTATGTTTTAGACACCAAACATACACCCACAGCAGTGTTGTGGCAAGAAGGGCCACTTAGATGGATACACCTCCATGTGGCTGCACAAAAAAAATCTTACACCTTATTATGAATTTGTGGCCAGTTTAATTCAGGAGAGCCGCTTGGAAGCTCGAAAATATTATAAAAAGAAACCAGATTCTATTGTTATTCCTTTTACAAAAGCACAGATTCAAGGCCTGATGCAGTTTATTAGACATTGTCTTGCTGCATTTGCCATGATTGGAACTCCTAAAAAACTTAAAACAGATAATGGCTTAGGTTATACCAGCAAAAAATTTGCTCTATTTTGCCAGCAATTTTCAATCAATCATGTTACTGGCATTCCTTACAATCCCCAAGGACAAGGGATTGTTGAGCGTACTCATGGTACATTAAAAGTTAATTTGCAAAAAATAAAAAAGGGGGAGTTATATCCCCTGACGCCTCATAATTATTTGTCTCATTCTCTCTTTATTCAAAATTTTTTGACCTTGGATGCCCATGGTAAAAGTGCTGCGGAGCGCTTTGGCATCCTTCTACTGCCCCTCAGGCTTTGGTCAAATGGAAAGACCCACTTACGGGCTCTTGGCAAGGCCCAGATCCAGTCCTCATATGGGGACGAGGACATGTATGTGTTTTTCCACAGGATGCAGAAGGCCCTCGGTGGCTGCCAGAAAGATTGGTGCGACATGTGGACCCTCAGCCCATTGATGATGCTACTGATGCTTTGCCAAGCGGAACCTGACCAGATGTATTGGGCCTATGTACCTGATCCACCAATCCTCCACCTCGCTGTGTGGGACGGTCCTGAGATTCCAGTCTATGTTAATGAGATTGCCCTCTGATGGACACATAAAACAACAACTAGAGAACAATTTCACTTATAATGGTATAGGAACAGGTTTGCCTATTTGTATTGCAAATAATAGGTCAACATCTGGGTGCTTGCGTAGTTCTCCTGTCACTATGCACATTAATGACTCTTTAGTTGGATGGACTGTTCGTCTTAATATGCTAGGTGATTGGTCAGGAGGACGCAGAATAAATCTGCCCGTCCCTCCATCACATCCATCTTGCAATAAAAGATTGAAATTAAATATTGAGACTGTCCCATGGAGAGACTGTCCTGGCAATGATCCTGTTCGTTATGACATTCCTGGAACAGGCAGATACATCATTAACTGGTCAAGAAGTAACCAGTCAGGATGGGACTAGAGATTGGACTACTGTTGCTAAGACTGTCAATATATCTGCTTGTGTTCCTTCTCCTTATGCACTGTTGATTGGAAATGTTAATGTGCACTTTATAGGAAATCAATTTAGTGTATCCTGTAGTAATTGTTCTTTAGCAAATTGTATTTCTTGGGTACCATTAGGAACTCATGTTATGATACTTAAACAACCATCTTTTGTTATGCTTCCTGTTAATATTTCTGGACCTTGGTATGCTGAAAGAAGTTTGCAGGTTTTTAAAGAAATTGAGTATGCTTTGAGTAGGCCAAAGCGGTTTATTGGGCTTCTGTGTCTGTTCGGTTCTGTGCCTACTCCCCATCCTCATTAGATGTTTCATCAGCAGGATGTTAGACTTACGAGCTGACATCCATCAGCTTGAGCTTAAGGCAAGTCTTAAGACTCTCACCCCTGTGCATTTATGAGGGACGGATTAGTCAACGACGGGTAAATACTTGGGAGCCGCTTCAACACCTAAGACAGGGCTTGTATGATAAAATATAAGTACCAAAGACGGGTAAGTTGAGGCAGGCGTCCTGGGATGCCTAAGACAGGCGCCGTCACCTCGCCATCCTGACTGGATGGATTTTGTTCATATAAAATAAAAAAGGGGGAGATGTGGGGAGCCATGGTTACAGGAAACTCTGAGCTTTGCAGAATGGCTCGATTTATGCTACCTGTTTCCTCCCCCTGAGGCAATTGTCTCTGCCTGCACCTGAGGGGAGCTTGAGCTTGTAAGCTGCTGAGGAATTTGGTGGGAGCGGCCCATTCCCAGACACAGAAGGCTGATGCCTATCAGGGCAATTGATAAGATAATTACTTGTGAGAGTTTCCGTGAATTTTGTATCCTCTATGTGAAAGCTAAAGAATTTACATTTGTTATGTTAATACATACTTGCACGTGCTCAAACTGCTTATATGGGAGCAGTAAAATAAACTAAGTGTCTTCAGGATCACTGAAGTCCGCGATCGCCATCATATGTGAGAATGTCTTTTATTCATTCCCACTCCCCCATTCGGGAACCCATCGACTCATGGCGGCTGGCCCGTCACACAAAATCTATTACAAAAAAAAAACAACAAACTCATACAACTCCACACCAAAAATACAAAAAATCCAGTTAATAAACGGGCAGAGAACCTGAATAGACATTCTCTAGTGAGGACATACAGATGGCCAAAAGAGATATGAAAAGATGCTCAACATCACTAATCATCAGAAAAATGCAAATAAAAATCACTGAGATATGACTTCACACCTCTCAGAATGGCCATCATCAATAAATCAATAAAGAACTAGTGCGGGCAAGGATGTGGAGAAAAGGGAACCCTTGTGCACTGTTGGTGGGATTGCAAATTGGTGCAGCTACTATGGAAAACAGTATGGAGGGTCCTCAAAAAATGAAAAATACAAGTACCTTTAGACCTAGCAATTCCACTCCTGGGTATTTATCTGAAAAAAATCCAAAACACTAATTCAAAAAGATATATTTACCCCTATGTTCACTTCAGCACTATTTAAAATAGCCAAGATATGGAAGCAACCAAAATGCCCATCAATAGGTGATTGGATAAAGAAATTATAGTACATATATAAAATGGAATATTGCTCGGCCATACAAAAGAATGAAATCTTACCATTTGCAACAACATGGATGGACCTAGAGGGTATTATGCTAAGTGAAATAAGTCAGACTGAGAAAGACAAATATCATATGATCTCACTTATATGTGGAATCTAAAGAACAAAATAAATGAACAAACAAAACAGAGGCAGACCCATAGATACAGAGAACAAACTGATGGTTACTAGAGAAGGGGTTAAGGGATTGGGTCAGAAAGGTGAAGGGATTAACAAGTACAAATTGGTAGTTACAAAAGTGTCATGGGGACATAAAGTACAGCATGGGGAATATAGTCAACAATATTGTAAAAACTACCGATAGTGCCAGATGGGTACTTATCAGGGGGATCACTTCATAAATTACATAAATGTCTAACCACTGCACTGTACATCTGAAGCTAATATAAAATAATATTAAATGTCAATTATAACTAAAAAAATAGTCACAAAGATATATAGTTCAGCATAGGGAATATAGTCAATAATATTGTAATAACTATGTACAGTGTCAGATGGGTAGCAGACTTATTGGGGTTTTCACTTTGTGAGGTATATAAATGTCTAATTATCATGTAGTTTTGTACACCTGAAATTAATAAAAAATAAATAGATAAATAAATAAACAAAAGTTTTGGGGGAGTGGAGACTTGATGAGCTGATTCTCAAAGCTCCTGGGTATGTACCCAAAAAATCTGAAAACATTTATCCGTAAAGATATACGTGCTCCAATGTTCATTGCAGCTTTATTTACGGTAGCCACGACACGGAAACAACCAAAGTGTCCTTCGATAGATGATTGGATAAAGAAGTTGTGGTATCAGAGAAAATCAGGTGTAGCCATAATGATATCAGATGAAACAGACTTCAAGGTGAAAAAGATAACAAGAGACAAAGATGGACATTTCATAATGGTGAAGGGAACTGTACAACAAGAAGACATAACAGTCATCAATATTTATGCCCCCAATCAGGGAGCACCGAAATACACCAAGCAACTACTAACAGAACTAAAGGGAGAAATTGACCAAAACACAATTATACTAGGGGACTTAAATACATCATTGACAGCTATGGATAGATCATCCAAACAGAAAATAAATAACAAAATAGTAGCCCTAAATGACACATTAGATGAAATGGACATAATTGACATTTATAGAGCACTTCATCCTAAAACATCAGACTATACATTCTTTTCTAGTGTACATGGAACATTCTCAAGGATAGACCATATATTGGGACATAAAATCAGTCTCAACAAATTTAAGAAGATTGAAATCATACCATGCATATTCTCTGATCACAAGGCTTTGAAATTGGATATCAACTGTAAAAAGAAAGCGGGGAAAAAACACAAATACATGGAGACTAAACAACATACTTTTAAAGAAGGACTGGGTCAAAGAAGAAATTAGAGGAGAGATCAAAAGATACATAGAAACAAATGACAATGAAAATACATCCTACCAAAATTTTTGGGATGCAGCGAAAGCAGTTTTAAGAGGGAAATTTATCTCATTACAGGCCTATCTCAAGAAACAAGAAAACTCCCAAATAAATAACCTCATGTTACACCTTAAAGAACTAGAAAAAGAAGAACAAGTAAAACCCAAGGTCAGCAGAAGAAAGGAAATAACAAAAATTAGAGCAGAACTAAATGAAATAGAGAACAAAAAAGACAATAGAAAAAATTAATCTGACAAAGAGCTGGTTCTTTGAAAAGATTTACAAAACTGACAAACCCTTGGCTAGACTTACTAAGATAAAAAGAGAGAAGACACTGATTAACAAAATCAGAAACGTAAAAGGGGAAGTTATCACGGACACCACAGAAATACAAAGGATCATCCAAGAATACTATGAAGGACTATATGCCACCAAATTCAACAACCTAGAAGAAATGGACAAGTTCTTAGAAACATATAGCCTTCCAAGGCTGAACCATGAAGAACTGGAAAATCTAAACAGACCGATCACCAGTAACGAAATTGAATCAGTCATCCAAAACCTTCCCAAAAGCAAAAGTCCGGGACCAGATGGCTTCACTAGTGAATTCTACCAAACCTTCAAAGAGGATCTAATACCAATTCTGCACAAACTCTTCCAAAAAATTGAAGAAGAGACAGTACTCCCTAACTCATTTTATGAGGCCAACATTACCCTGATACCAAAACCTGGTAAGGACAGCACAAAAAAAGAAAACTACAGACCAATATCTCTGATGAATACCGATGCAAAAATCCTAAATAAAATTCTAGCAAATCGAAAACAACAATGCATTAAAAAGATTATTCATCACGACCAAGTGGGGTTCATCCCCGGGGCACAAGGATGGTTCAACATCCACAAATCCATCAATGTGATACATCACATAAACAAAATAAAGGACAAAAATCATATGATTATATCAATTGATGCAGAAAAAGCATTTGACAAGATACAACATCCATTTATGATTAAAACACTTAATAAAATGGGTATAGAAGGAAAATACCTTAACATAATAAAGGCCATATATGACAAACCCTCTGCTAATCTCATAATTAATGGAGAAAAACTGAAGCCCTTTGCTCTACGTTCAGGAACACGACAGGGATGTCCCCTATCACCTCTGCTTTTCAACATAGTGTTGGAAGTCCTTGCCAGAGCAATCAGGCAAGAGAAAGAAATAAAAGGCATCCAAATTGGGAATGAAGAAGTTAAATTATCACTCTTTGCAGATGACATGATGCTATATATAGAAAACCCTAAAGACTCCACCAACAAGCTATTAGAAACAATCAACGAATACAGTAAAGTTGCCGGCTACAAAATCAACGCACAAAAGTCCATTGCCTTCCTATATACTAACAATGAAATCTCAGAAAAAGAAATACAAAAAACAATTCCTTTGCAATTGCAGCAAAAAGAATAAAATACCTAGGAATAAACTTAACCAAGGATGTGAACGACCTATATGCTGAAAACTATAAGACGTTTTTGAAAGAAATTGAAGAAGACACAAAGAAATGGAAAGACATTCCGTGCTCATGGATTGGAAGAATCAACATAGTTAAAATGGCCATATTACCCAAAGCAATATACAGATTCAATGCAATCCCCATCAAAATCCCAATGGCATATTTTAAAGAAATAGAACAAAAAATCATCAGATTTGTTTGGAACCACAAAAGACCCCGAATAGCCAAAGCAATCTTAAGGAAAAAGAACAATAATGGAGGTATCACACTTCCTGACTTTGGCTTGTACTACAGGGCTACAATAATCAAAACAGCATGGTATTGGCAGAAAAACAGACACATAAACCAATGGAATAGAATTGAGAACCCAGAAATAAAACCACATAAATATGGACAGATAATTTTTGACAAAGAAGCAAAAAACATACAATGGAGCAAAGACAGCCTCTTCAATAAATGGTGCTGGGAGAATTGGATAGCCACGTGCAAAAGAATGAAACTGGACTGCTATTTGTCACCATGTACCAAAGTTAATTCAAAATGGATCAAAGACTTAAGCATAAGACCTGACACAATAAACTGCATAGAAGAAAACATAGGTACTAAACTTATGGACCTTGGGTTCAAAGAGCATTTTATGAACTTGACTCCAAAGGCAATGGAAGTAAAAGCTAAAATAAACGAATGGGACTATATGAAACTTAAAAGCTTCTGCACAGCAAAAGAAACCATTGACAAAATAAAGAGGCCACCAACTGAATGGGAGAAGATTTTTGCAAACAGTGCCTCCGATAAGGGTCTAGTATCCAGAATATACAAGGAACTCATGCAACTCAACAACAAAAAAACAAACAACCCAATTGAAAAATGGGCAGAGGACTTGAAGAGACATTTCTCCAAAGAGGACATACAAATGGCAAATAGACATATGAAATAATGCTCAACATCACTAATCATCAGAGAAATGCAAATCAAAACCACAATGAGATATCACCTCACCCCAGTCAGAATGGCTATCATCAACAAGACAAATAGTAACAAATGTTGGAGAGGCTGTGGAGAAAAAGGAACCCTCATACACTGTTGGTGGGAATGCAGACTGGTGCAGCCGTTATGGAAGGCAGTGTGGAGGTTCCTCAAAGAATTACGAATAGAATTGCCATATGACCCAGCAATCCCTCTCCTGGGTATCTACCCAAAAAATCTGAAAACATTTAGAGATAAAGACACGTGTTCTCCAATGTTCATTGCCGCTTTGTTTACGGTGGCCAAGACATGGAAACAACCAAAATGGCCTTCGATAGATGAATGGATAAAGAAGTTGTGGTATATATACACAATGGAATACTATTCGGCAGTAAGAAAAGATGATATAGGAACATTTGTGACAACATGGATGGATCTTGAGAGAGTAATGCTGAGCAAAACAAGTCAGACAGAAAAAGCAGAGAACCATGTGATTTCACTGATATGTGGTATATAAACCCAAAACAACAAAAGAACAAGACAAACAAATGAGAAACAGAAACTCATAGACACAGACAATAGTTTAGTGGTTGCCAGAGGGTAAGGGGTGGGGGGGTGGGAGATGAGGGTAAGGGGGATCGAATATATGGTGATGGAAGGAGAACTGACTCTGGGTGATGAACACACAATGGGATATATAGATGATGTAATACAGAATTGTACACCTGAAATCTATGTAATTTTACTAACAATTGTCACCCCAATAAATTTAATTAAAAAAAAAAATTTTGATATAAAAAAAAAAAAGTTGTGGTATATATACACAGTGAAATACTATTCTGCCATAAGAAAAGGTGAAATAGTGCCATTGGCAACAATGTGGATGGATCTTGAGATTATTGTGCTAAGTGAAATAAGTCACACAGAAAAAGTTGAGAACCATATGATTTCACTGATATGTGGGACATAAAACTGAAAACAACAAAGGAATAAGGCAAGCAAGTAAAGAAATAAAAACTCATAGACACAGACAATAGTTCAGTGGTTAACAGAGGGTAAGGGGAGAGGGGGGTGGTAAATGAGGGTAAACGGGATAAAATATATGGTGATGAAAGGAGAACTGACTCTGGGTGGGAAACACACAATGTGATATATATTACAAAATTGTACCCTTGAAACCTATGTAACTTTACTAACCATTGTCACCCCAATAAATTTTAATTTAAAAAAATGGAAGAAAAAAAATTACTTAAAGAGCAAATGGCCAACAATTACCATAAGAAAATGAAGGTGAGTGATTTAGCCTACTCTATGAAGGCTTGCTGTAGAAGTCTATGTATGTTAAGTTAGGTAATTGATACCCTGTGTGTATCAGATTCTGCTGGGTTTTCTGATGGTAACAAAAGCCCCCACATCTGATCAGTTAAAAACACAAACTTTATTTCCCACTCATATATCTCACTGTTCCATATGTACAATTTATTTTAGGTTTCCAAAAGTGCCCTGCGTATCATAGTTGCTCAGGTACCAGACTGTTGGGTTCACCTGAATCATACCTAGATTCTTAAAGATGCTGTCCAAAAGTGGCATATGTAACTTCTATTGACATTTCATTGGTGAAATCAAGTCCAAGCCTGCCATGTATGTGGCACAGAAGCACAACGCTTCCCTGAAGAGGAAGGGACAGTGAGGAACAGTAATGCAATGGGTCACCCTATAATAATTAAGGTACTGTGCAATTGATACTATCAATATAAACCAGTAGGCAGATAAAGGGAATGGAACAGAGAGCACGGAACCAGACCCACACCTATGGAAGTTAAAACACATCAGAGGTGACATGCAAATCACGGAGAAAAAGATGGAGCAGTCAACAGATGATGCTGGGACAATTTATATATGGCAAAATACGAAATCATATTTTGTGTCCCTGACACAAATCACACTTGTAAATTAATTCCAAATGGATTAAATACTGAATATGAAAGGCAAATCTTTAAAACTTCTCAGATATAATGTCCTAAACCTTTATCAGGCAAGAATTTTTTAAGTTACAAACTGCAAATCTTAAAAGTTTTAAAAAGTGACAAATTCAACTATGTTAAAAATAAAACCAAAAGATAAAAAATTAAAACCTTCTGTTTTATTAAAAGGCATTAAACAGAGTGAATAAAACAAGCCATGCACTGGAAGAAGATATTTGCAACAGTTGTTAAAGGATTACTATCCCAGATATATAAGGAATGATAAAGAATCAATATGATAAAGATGAACACCAGAATCAGAGAATGGATACAGGCAGGAACAGGTACTTCACAAACGAGAAAAATGAATAACTCCAAATCTCTTGAACAGTTATTAGGGGAATGCAAATAAGATCACAGTGAGATGTCTAATTAATATGTAAATATATAAAATGTAACAATACTAAGTGTCATGAAGGATGTCAAACAAGGTAAACCTACTATGCCGTTGGGAGAAGTATACCAAATTTCATCAATTCTAAAATGTCATTTATTTAAGATAGTCCATTATTTTACATACTCCAAAAACAACAATAACAACCGCCAACGCAATGTTTTTATCACTTGTAATTTTAGTTATACATATTGAAAAACCTGTTTTATGCTTATTAGAGAAGAGTTTTTAGCATATATCACTCTTCTTTTGTGCTTACAAAAACAAGGAAAATAAATTGGTTAAGATACTGTTAAAAACTTTTTACAGTCCCAATCTGAGTTTTTGAATCACTTTTGACTCAGAATTTCTATGCCCATGTATTTCCAAGGAGCAGAGACAAGCCATCCGCACTCAGCTCTCTCTGAATTTCTGGTCCACAGAACTTGTGAGCGTAATAATATGGTTCTTGTTTTATGTCACTAGGTTTGGGAATGTTTCACAACAATAGATAACTGGAATTTCCCTCATGCACAAAGGACTTGGCCCCCTTGCATGACCTTAGTTTCCTTCTGGACACTTCCATCCCGAGTGTGACCGTGTCTACACAAATGACCATTACAAACCTGAAGTCTCTAGTTATTGGCGTCCTCACCCACAGTGATGCCCTTATCTTATTCACCTCTTGCAGTTTACAAAAGGGTAAGTTTTCTCCAAGATTTTAATGGTCACCTGTGAGGGCTTGAGATAAGAGACAAATGGAGGCCTCCTCTTACGGCCCCTCCAGATGTTATGACGCTACTCTGGAGTTGTCAAAAGGCTGGACACTGCAGGTCACAAAGTCACCATGCCAACCTACCTGTTCATCATAACAACAGGGCATTCTCCCTCTGCAGGGTGGGGGAAGGGCCGTGCAGGTAGTGGGGGCCTCGCCCCAGAGCCAGCCACTTGCCTCTTCCACCTACAGGACAGGTACCAGGTGGAGGCTCACAGTGCCTTGGTGAAAGGGCTGAAGGGCCGAGGCCCCTGGGCATGGGCAGAGGCAGTGGAGAAGGAAATCTGTGGTGGCCTGAGGTGGCCTGGCATTCAGTGTGGCGGCAGAAGCAGCCAGGAAAATGGGCACTGGTGGCCCCCGAGTGCCAGGCCCTGCATTGTTCCTCCTCCTGGCGCTGCCACCTTTTCTAATGAGCAAAGGGAGTTTCCTGTACAGCGTCCCAGGATCCAGAGATTTCCACCACCTTGGCCCAAGCTGGGTAAGCCTCCGTAGCCACCTCAGCCAGGACCGGGGAGCCCTTTACCACCGCCGCAGCCCAGGTGTCTGGCAGCAAGACAAAGGCGCAACAAACAAGAAATCCTGCCATAGCTCATATGACCTCTACTTCGTCATGGACAGGTGAGTGGCCCTCCCAGGTGACCCTTAGGGTTCTGCTGTCCCTAAGGACAATATGGGCAGGACATGGTTAGAGGGGACCCCAGCATCTGAGAGAGGGGAAGCAAGCTTAGTCTTCATCAGACCCAAGAAACAGACCTCTGTGGCCTCCTTGTTCTTGAGGCAAAAGGAATACCCTAGGCATTTGTTCCCTGGGGCTTTTTCATTTAGAAAGGTGAAAAAGAACACGGGTTTCTGGATGGCTCTCAGTCCTCCTTCACCTTGGCCAGGATCTGTTACCCACATGCCCCTTAAACAATGGGATGGACAGGTGATTGCTAGGAACTTCCTCTCAGCAGCTGTTACAAGCTCAGGTGGGTTTTGGGTTTTGTTGTTTGGTGTTGTTTTTCACCCAAAGGACTTCATTTTTACTAGCTGTGTGCTTCTATGAGGCATTCCCATAATGTTACTGCTTAGAAAGTCTTTTGTTTTGCTACTACTGTTTTTGCTTTTGTTAACATTCTGGAGACTCACATTACAGTTTGTGTGTGCTTTCAGAACAGTTTGTTCTGTCTGGGTATGTCCCTGGGAAGCAGGACCATGCATTGGGCAATACTATCATTGAATCACTTTACAATTCCCAATGGCCTTTCACTGCACTTTTGTCATCCTCAAAATACTGGGATGTAGAGTAGGGAAGGTGTTTGCATATGCAATCTCCTGGAAAGGAGGCAGCTCCTAGCGGTTGGAAGAAGTAACCCAGAGGATGGTGGTGGTGACAGAACTCAGGCTTCCTGTGCTGCCCTCATTCCAGCATCCCAGGTTGTACTGCCTCTGATTCCTCTGATTCTCCTGGAGACTGATGACTGGGGGCAGGTGTGCATAGCCCACCAGCTGCTGAGCAAAGTCAGCAGAGCTGGGAGACATCCTGCCCACCAGAACACAAGTCCTTCCTCACTGTCCATGGAGGGAATTCTGAGATGCCCTGGGCAAGTCTTCAAGGTTGATCCTTACCAAAGGGGGTGGTGATTCCCTTCTTGGGTGTTGGGGTTGGTGATGGAGGGGCATAGTGGGGGCTCACCACCTCTTGGGTCAGCC
Organism: Rhinolophus sinicus; assembly: GCF_057876585.1. Taxonomy (NCBI): domain Eukaryota; kingdom Metazoa; phylum Chordata; class Mammalia; order Chiroptera; family Rhinolophidae; genus Rhinolophus; species Rhinolophus sinicus. The sequence continues at coordinate 62,301,605 of NC_142515.1, read as the reverse complement.
TTTCCACAGAGTAATAATGACTCAAACTATCCTCACAGCTGCCATCCTCTTACAGTGGTGCCGCTGCCCATGCCCTTCGTCTCTGCTCTTAGGACCAGTGTGGGCACAGCCTAGCCCTGGGATGGGTGGGGAAGGGCTGTGGGCACAGGAGGGTCATGGAAATTATATTAATTGAACACTTACTATGTGCCAGGCAATGTGCTGACCACTGGGGCCTCCCAAGAGCTTGAGGGAGTAGATTGTATCTCCCTATTTTAGGTTGATGAAAGTGAGGCTGGAAGGGGCTAGTGATTTACTCAATGTGAATCCAAGCTAAGTTGCTGCACAACATTAGGTAGTGGAAGAATGCTCCCCTATTCATTCTCCCAAGGAGGGAGTGAGGTGTGGGGACTAGAAAGTCACCATAGAAATGGTCTCCTGAGCCAGAGCATCCTCTCTTTCCACCCCTCTCATCTCCCCTCCCCCACCTCTTGCCCCTTTGACTTCTTAAATGCTGGTGCAGCACAGGTCCCTCAGGCCACAGATGACTGCAGCTATAGCTCCCTGTGAAGGGCATGGGCCTTGCCCTGAAGGCTGGGAGGAAGGGAAGCCACTTGAGTCCCTTGTAACCAGTCAGGTTCCAGGACTGAGGCTGTTGCATGGACCCCTGCTCACTGTCATTCTTGACACTTGCCATTCACCTGGCAGGACGGAATCCTGGTGATTCTACAAAGGGGAGGAGGTGCTGAGGGGGTCCCAGAAAGTGCCCTTACACTCCCATTTCCCAGCCTTAGGCCATCAGTGAAGCATACGCTGAAAATGTGGCACAGCAGGCCAGGCAAGGCTGTCTGACACTACGGCACACCCCTCGGCCCAGGGAAATAACACCATCTCCCTGGACCTGTGCCTTGCTGCCCTGGAGGCCCAGCTTGGTGAGAAGTTCTTGGAGAGTGAGACTTACTCCCTCCTGCGGCTGCTTCCTGATGCTCTGGGGAAAGGGAATAATGAGCACTGAGGAGACAGCCACAGCTTTGCCCCAGGCAAACTCCCCTCAGCAGTCAGGCAGCCTTACGCAAGTCACCTCATCTCCAGTGCCTCGATGTCCGATTTCTATATGTGGGCCTTCACCCCCACCTCACCAGGTTGTGATGAGGATGAAGGGGCGTTTATAGTTTGTCCAGCACAGCGAAAGATGCAATCATGGAGGATGAGTATGAAATGAGCTGCCAGGTAAGGCAGAGCCAGACACTCTGGAAACTCCCCTGTACTGCAGGGGCCACTGATCCAGCCCTGACTCTGTTTTCTTCTCATGGGCCCTCTGGGGGTGAGGAGGGAGTCTAGTCAGACGCCTCAGCTGGTAGAGCTCCATAGTTCTCTGGGACCTTTCACCCATGTGGTGAGAAGTCCTGTTCATTCCTTTGTTCCCTTATTAATTTATCCACTCACAAATAGTTACTGAGCAACTGCTATTCGTCAGCCACTATTTTGGGCAATGGGGATATAAGGCAGCAAACAAACCTCGGCAAAGTCCTTGCCCTCTTGGAGCTCCCATTTAAGTGGAGAGACCGGAAATAGATAAAAGAGGAGAGAAAACAGTGTGTTACATGGGGATAAGAGCCAAGGGGGAAATCAAGGCAAGAGGATGGGCAGTGCCAATGGAGGGTCTGTTCTAGGGGTGGTCAGGGCAATCCCCTGCACACACTGGAAGGTAAGGGGGTGAGGGGCTGGGTGTTTTTTAAGCAGAGGAGGTGTTTGATTGGATCTTGTTCTCAAAGGACCACAGTTGAAGGGTACAAAGGCAGAGCCTGTGGGGAGACCAGTGAGGGGGCTGGTTGGTGCAGGGATCCAGAGAGGAGAAGCTAGGGTATGGGCCTGTAGGGTAAGAGTAGAGATTATGAGTGAGGAGAGTCTGGATCTGGTGTACAGATTCAGGCCATAAGATTGCCCACAGATTTGTTGGGGGGTATACCAGGTGTGGCCCTAGCCGGGGGTAAGGGGAGGGGAGGTAGCAGCTTCATTACTGCATTTCCTCGTAATTGTGAATAAACATTATCACCCTTATTTTACATATTAGGGAAGGAGATCGCTCAGGGCTAGAAGTTGACCCACCCAAATCCTCAGATAGGAAAATCAATCCAGCAATGAAACTGAAATTTCTGATACCCAAGCTAATTCCAAAAACTCTGAGGTGTGTGCGTCCCTGAGAATCCCTGTGGAGGCTGGGGGCAAAACCAATCTGTCACCTGCAGAAAGGTCTTGAATGGTTTGCTCCCAGGTCATTTATTAGATTCCTTATTCATTTGTTCATTCATAGCATTGAATTGAGTGAAAATGAACGCATCCTCCCATGTGCCCTGAGTATTGTAGCTTTGTAATAAATTTTGAAATCAGAAAATTTGAGTCTGCCAACTTTGTTGTTACTCATCATGTTTAAAGCTATTTGAAATCCCTTGAGATTCCATATGAATTTTAGGGTCTATTGATCAATTTCTGCAAAAACAATGCTGTTGAGATTTTTATAGAGATTGCACTGAATCTCTAGATAGCCTTGGCTAGTATTGCCAGCTTAACAATAGTAGTTCTTCTAAACTATGAATATGTGATGTCTTGCCAATGATTCATGCTTTCTTTAAACTTCTTTCACCAATGTATTGTAGTTTTCAGTGTACCGGTGTTTGGCCTTCTTGGTTAAATTTATTCATAACATTTTGTTCTGTTTTATGATATTGTCATAGCATTGTTTTATTAATTTCCCTTTTGGAATATTCATTGTACTATATAGAAATGCAGTTGATTTTTATGTCAATTTTGTATCCATCAACTTTGCTGAATTTCTTTATTAGCTCAAATAGTTATTTTGTGAAATATTTGGGGTTTTCTACATACCATATCATCTAAGAACAGAGATAATTTTGCATCTTCCTTTTCGATTAAATGCCTTTATTTCCTTTTATTGCCTAGTTGCTCTGGCTAGAACTTCCAATACCGCATTGAATAAAAGTGATGTAAGGGGGCATCTTTGTATTACTCTTGATCTTAGGGGAAAAGCTTTTAGTTTTTCATCACTGCGATGTTAGCTGTGGGTTTTTCATATGTGGACTTTATCGTTATTATCATAGAACTTTTCTCTATTCTAAGTTGAGTGTTTGTATAAAGAAAGTGTTGAATTTTATCAAATGCTTTTTCCGCATCAGTTGAAATGATTATGTAGTATGGTTTCTTCAATCAATTAATTATATTGCGGGGCGGCCAGATGGCTAAACCAATTTACATTCCCACCAACAGTGTACAAAGGTTCTCTTTTGTCCACATCCTCACCAACACTTGTTATCTCCTGTCTTCTTGATGATAGCCATTCTAACAGTTGTGAGGTGATATATCATTGTGGTTTCGATTTGCATTCCTCTGATGATTAGTGATGTTGAGCATTTTTTCATGTCTGTTGGCCATTTGTATGTCCTCTTTGGAGAAACGTCTATTTAGGTCCTCAGCCCATTTTTTAAAATCAGATTGTTTTGTTTTTCATATATTGAGTTACACAAGTTCTTTATACATTTTGGATATTTACCCCTTATCTGATATATGGCTTGCAAATATTTTCTCCCATTCTATTTTGCCTTTTCATTTTGTTGACTGTTGCTTTTGCTGTGCAGAAACTTTTAAGTTTGATGTAGTCCTACTTATTGATTTTTGCTTTTGTTCTTTGTGCTTTTTTATGTCATTACTGCCAAGATCAATTTTAAGGAGCTTCTTTACTACATTTTATTTCTAGGAATTATATGATATGAAGTCTTATGTTTAACTCTTTGATCCATTTGACATTAATTTTAGAGAGTGGTGTAAGATGGGTCCATTTTTATTTTTCTGCATAATATGCTGCACTTTTCCCAGCATAATATGTTGAAGACACTATTCTTTCCCTGTTGGGTGTTCTGGGCTCTCTATTCTGTTCCATTTGTCTGTGTGTCTATTTTTATGCCAGTACCATACTGTTTTAATTACTATAGCTTTGTAGTATACTTTGATATCAGGAAGTATGATGCCTCCTGCCTTCTTCTTCTTTCTCAGGATTGCTTTAGGTATTTTGGGATCCTTGTGGTTTCATACAAATTTTAGGGTTATTTTTTTTCTCTATGTGTAAATGCTGTTGGAATTTTGATAGGGATTGTATTGCATCTATAGATGGCTTTGAGTAGTATGGACATTTTAACAATATTAATTCTTCTGATCTGGGGATATGAGATATCTTTTATTTGTTTGTTTCTTACAGTTTCATTTTACAGACCTTTTAATTCCTTGGTTAAATTTATTCCAAGGTATTTTATTGATTTTGACGCTATTGTGAAGGTGATGGTTTTCTTTATTTCTCTTTCAGATGTCTCACATGCAACTGATTTTTATATATTGGTTTTATATCCTGCATCTTTACTGGATTTGTTAATTAGTTCCAACATATTTTTGGTTGAGTCTTTGGGATTTTCTATATATAAAGTCATATCATTTGCAAATAATGACAAGTTTACTTCTTTCTTTCTGATTTAGATAACTCTTATTTCTTTGTCTTCCCTAATTGCTCTAGCTGTGACTCTCAGTACTATATTGATTAAGAGTGGTGAGAGTAGACATCTTGTCTTGTGCCTGATCTTAAAGGAAAAGCTTTCAATTTTTCACCATTGAGTATAAATGGTTTGTTATAAATGGCCTTAATTATGTTCTAGTACATTCCTTCTTTATCCAATCTGTTTGGGTTTTTTTCATGAAAGGTTTATTGTATTTTGTCAAATGCTTTTTCTGCATCTATTGAGATGATCATATAATTTTTATCTTTCATTCTATTAAAGAACTGTATCTTAATTATTGATTAGCATATGTTGAAATATTCTTTCATGTCAGGGATAAATCTCACTTTGTCATGGTATATAATCCCTTTAATGTTTTCTTGAATTCAGTTTCCCAATAATTTGTTGATATTTTTTGCTTCTATATTCATCAGAGATTTGTCTATAGTTTTCTTTTCTTGAAGTGTCCTCATCTGGTTTTGGTATCAGGGTAATGCTGCCTTCTTGAATAAGTATGCAAGCGTTCCCTCTTTTTCAATTTATTGAAAGAGGTTGAGAAGGGTTGGCTTTAATTCCTTTCAATGTTTGGTGTATTCACCCATGAAGCCATCTAGTTCAGGGTTTTCTGCATTGGGAAGTTTTTCATTACTGATTCAACCTCTTTACTCATTATTGGTTTATTCAGATTTTCTGTTTCTTTCTAACTCAGTCTTGCTAGGTTGTGTGTTCCTAGGAATTTATCCATTTCTTGTAGGTTATCTGATTCATTGGCATATAATTTTTCAGAGTAGTTTCTTATGATTCAATGTATTTCTGGAGTATCAGTTGTAATGTTTCCTCTTTTATTTCTAATTTTATTTATTTGATTCCTTTCTTATTTTTAATTGTATTTCTCAATTTGTTTATTTTAAAAAAAAGAAACAACTCTCAGTTTTGTTGATCCTTTCTATTATTTTACTGTTCTTTATTTCATTTATTTCCACTCTAATCTTTATTATTTTCTCCTTCTGCTAACTTTGGTTTTATTCTGATATTGTTTTTAATTCCTTGAGGTATAAAGTTAGGTGTATTAATTTCGTAATATACGCACTTATCACTATAAATTTTTCTCTCAGAATTGCTTTTGCAGGATCCCATAGGTTTTGGCATGTTGTGTTTCCATTTTCAGTTTCAAGATGCTTTTATTTCCCATTTACTTCCTTTACTCATTGGTTGTTCAAAAGTGTGTTGTTTAATTTCCACATCTATGTAGATTTTCCAGCTTTCCTCTTGTTGATTTCTAGTTTTATACCATTGAGTTGGAAAAGAAAGCTGGTGTGATTTCAATATTCTTAAATTTGCTAAGATTTGTTTTGTGTCCTGTCTTATGATCTATCTTGGAGAGTAATCTGTGAGGACTGTGCAGAATGTGCATTCTGCTTCTGTTGGATGGAATGCTCTAATGTGTCTATTAAGTCTATTTGGTCATAGTATGGTTCAATTCCAAGGTTTCCTTGTTGATGTTTTGTCTGAATGACCAAGTCATTGCTGAAAATGGGGTATTGAAGTCCCTTACTATTATTGCCTTTTCTCCCTTCAGATCTGTTTATATTTGCTTAACATATTTAGGTTCTCAGATGTTGGGTAAATATATATTTACAATTGTTGGATCTTCTTGATGACCCCTTTATGATTCTATAATGACCTTCTTTGACTCTTGTTACATTTTTACTTAAATTTTATTTTAGTAAAGTATGGCTATCTGATATCTATATAAGTATGGCTATCCAATATCTTTTGGTTTTCTGTTGCATGAAATATCTCCTTTCATTCCTTCCCTTTGAAACTACATGTGTCTTTAAAGATGAATGTGTCTCTTGTAGACAGCATATGGTGGGTCTTGGTATTTTTTTTTCCATCAAGTGACTATGCATTTTGATTGTTAAATTTAATCTATTTATATTTACAATGATTGCTGATATGTGATGCTACTGTCATCTTATTGATTGCTTTCTTTTTTTTTTTTTTTTTTCTTTTTTTTTGTATTTTTATTGTTTCCTTTCTCTCTGTTTCCGCCTACTTTTGTAGATTGGTGTTCCATGGTGGTATGCTCTGTCCGCTTTCAGCCTCTGTTTGTTGAATGATGCTGTTGGGAAAACAGGGCTTGGAGCTTCTGAGTCTGCTATTTTGCTGATATCACTTTATGCTACAAGTTTTTGTTTGTAATTTTATTTTTAGATTTATCGAGGAAGTGCTTGAGCATAAATTTAAAATCAAACACTATTACGAAGTTCAGAACAAAAAATTCAAGGTTCCTGCCCCACTCTTCCACACTTCTAATCCCGCTCCCCAGAACAGCCACTTACAAATTGTCTACACATTTCTCCTGGTTTTATGACAATGATTTTAATACCAGACTTGTACTAACTGCTGTTTCTTGCTGTTTGAGGTTGAATGTTCTCTATTAACTTCTTACTATGGGGGAAGAGAACTTAGCTTTCTTATAGCTCAGCTCCCCTCATAATTTCGTTCCCATCATTTGCATTCATCTAGCATAGTATATCACCTGGAGGCTTTGGCCTCAAGTTTTAAAGTAGAGATGAGCTCCAATGTCTGGTGATCCTGCATTGTCACTTAGTAGCAGAGCACTAAGACGTGACTGGTGCTCCACATGGTGATGCTCTCCCACAGAGCCTCCTTCCTAGGCACGAGAAGGTCTCTGCGGTGTTTTCCATTGCCCAGGAGAACTCGTGTTCTAAAACTGTGTTCTAGAATCTAGACCTTCCTTCAAAATCATCACAAACTGAGACTTTCCCAGAGTAGGTGGATGAGTTGAAGACTTGTTTTTTGTAAATCTTTTTTGGAAGACCTTTTTCACTCAGGGAAAACAGTGGAGAGAAGTAATAAGGAGGAAAGTGGAAAGTGCCATCATTAGTTAGGATAACAGTTGCCTTGAACTTTGGCATGGGATCTTCCAAGACAAAATCTGTATTGTTGGTGGATTGTGAGTGTCTAGTGCTTTGCTATCCAGAAATTGTCTGACTCAGCAGTGCCACCCCCATCTGCTTAGTGTAATAGGTAGATCCATGGGTTTTGAGGCTGGAACTGGGTTCAGATCCATGCTAGGTGTGGAAATTGTGGCCAATTGAATGACCTGTGAGAGCCTCAGTTTTCTCATATGTAAAATGGAAATAAGGCTGATATCATAGGGTTGCTCTGGAATTTAAATCCTGTATGTAAACTACCTGGTACATATGTGTTCAATAAACGCTAACCTTCAAATTGTTAGAATTATCTATCATTAGTTTCCTCACAATCTGTTGACACTTTTAAAAGATGAGACAGAAGGAATGATAGAAAAAGCCAGGAGCTTTTTGCTGCAATGTGGAGCCAAGAGTCCTGCACCTTACCCACCTATACAACCTTCAAGGTGTAGGAGAGGAGTAGACAGCTGGGAATGTTTATTTCCAAAAGGAAGTGAGACCAGGAGATCCAACATATCAGAATCACGAGAGGCTTTTCCAACCAATGCACCTTACCTTATTTCTTGTCTAACAGGCCCACCTAGCATGACCAACCATCCTGGTCTGTGTCCCTCATCCCTGAAAGCCCCTCAGTCCCAAGCACACAGGTCTGGTTGGTCAACCTTCCCACGACTCACAGTGATGTAAGTTACCGCCAGGGTGCCCCACTGAAGTCACTGAGGGTGTGTGGCAGCCTTCAACTACAAGCAGTGGGGAGGAGCTTGATAAAGGGCCTGCTGGAATGGGGAAATCAGAAACATGCCCACATGATGGAGACGCCTCATCCCTCTGACACAGTCTTCATTTTCAGGTCGGGCAGTGTGAACAACAACTGGATGCATGTTTACAATCTTGTGGAGGGCGTGGTACGGAAGTTTGACAAGTATGGCTTCTTCGGTTGGAGGGTGTTTTCCTATTCCAGGAAGAGTAAACAGCTGTTTACACTCAGTATGCATTAGAGTCTATCGGGTCGGGGGCACAGAACCCTGGGTGGTGTTCTGAAGCAGGGAGGAAGGACAGATCACATGGGCTCCGTTAGGTCTCAGCAGCTTTGTTTGGCTCTTCACTAGGAGTCAGGTCATAGTACACAGAACACAAACTGCCATTGAGGGCCACACAGAATAGAAAACAGGCAAACCAGTAACATGGTGACTCAACACTTGGTTAAATGATACTGAGAGCTGAAATAAAAGGGCAAAGGACTTACAGGGCAACTTAAAGGAAAAAACAAGAAGTCCTAGGAAACAAAGGTAAGGATGGGTTCACAGATGATATGGAAAGTTAAACTAGGTCCTGAAGGATAGGGAAAGACTGGATAACAGGAACCATCAAGGAGACTTTTGTGGAGTGAGTGGTATGCATGGCTAAAGAGTGAGGTTAACCCAGAGGAGGGCTGGGAGATGAAGCTAGACCAGATTCCTTGGCACTAAGGCCATAGATGCTCATAATGCCAGGCTGAGGGTCTTGAATTTTCCGCTGTGAGCAATAGGGAGCTATGGATGACTCTTGAGCAGAAATATGAAATTATCAAAGTTGTGTTCCAGGAAGAAAAGTCTAATAATTATTGGTAAAATGAAATAAGATCTAGGAGCAGTAGCAAGCGAAGCTAAGGACTTATGGTAACCATTTAGCTAAAGGATAATGAAGCTCAGCAGATAATGAAGATGGTGGCCAGGTAGAGGAGAGTGAAGGATGTATATGAATGGTTGTCAAGAGTGAGGATAATTTAAGGCAAGATGAGGCAAGGAAGGCAGGCAAAAAGGGAAGGGTAGTGAAGGTCAAAAGAATTTTACAGTAGAAGAGACCTTTTGGGAGGCCTTCATACAGGATGCCCAGGTGTGTCTATCTCCTTATGCGTGCACTGAGTATGGGCACATGCTTGTGTGTGTGTGTCTGTGTTTGCGCATGTGCACACGTGAGTCTGTAACACTTTGAAGATGTTGGAAGCATAGGAATGGAGCAGAATCCCATCCTGGCACTCTGTTCCAGGAAGGACCATCATCTTCAAATGTTTCAGAATCCTTCACTAAAGTTATGGGAACTTCTGGGGTTTGGGAAACGGGCCCCAAAATGGAAGAGTTGGGATGAGAAACAGGGAAGTTGTCATGACCCCCCCACACACTTCTCTGGTTGCTCATTGGTGTTGTATTGAACCTGTATTTATGGCGTGTCATGAGCAGTGCTTCCTCCCCAGCCCGAATATGCGGATGTCCTTCATCATCTACTCCTCACAGGGCGACATCCTCATGAAACTCACCTCAGACAGGTAAGTGCTGCTGTGATCTTCCAAGGTGGGCTGGTGGGCCAGGCTGCAGGGAGAGCCAGGGAGTAAGAGGTTCTCTGAGACCTCATTGGGGGGCCCACTGGTGTGCAGGCTGGGCTGGCCTGGACCTCCCTTAGTACCCACTTTGATTCCCCATTCCTGGCTCCCCAGCCCTCTAGCTGCCCTGAGTCTTTCCCTTGGCATTCTTCCATTTTCTTAGAACAGGCTGGCTATGAGGACTCCTGGAGTCTGGTAGAATAGATCTACGCATCCTTTGCGAATGCTGGCCTGTATTTGGCACCTGCTGTAGTGTGTCACTGTCTGCTCTGGGCCTGTGGGCTTTGGAGGTAACAGTCCTAGAGGTAACAGAAGCAGGGTGGAAGGGATAGATGGTTTCAAAGGAAGGGAGCTAGGTCCCCTGGTGTGTCTATGACAGGAGAGTACATGAGTGGGCTCCTCAACACAAGGCTAGGCTGGGTGCTTAAGGAAGGCATGACAAGCCTGCATCCTAGGTGGGCCAGTGGTATGTCTAAGGCCAGGTGGTAAGAGGTTATGGAGCTTCTGAGTACCTGGGAAGTTAAGATTCTCATGGACACAAAATACTGAAATCCAATTCAGAATGAGTGAAGCACCTAAGAAAGGTTAAAGGACACTTACGGGTAAGACAGAAGGGTTCCAAAATTTGTGGCACAAAGTTGCTGTTCAGGACTTTGGAGAGAATCAGGAGCCATAGAGTGAAGCAGGAACAGCCAGGCTGCACCAAGAGGGTATTGTGGTGTCAGTGCTTGGGGATAGCACCCCCAGTTCTAACTCCGAAGAGAATCAGGGAGGGGACTGGCTGCTCTCTCAACAATGGAAAGGTGTAGTTTTTTGTGAGCTTGTGGTTTGTTTATGAGAGAGAGACCTGGGTGGGTTTGAGGTGGATGAGAGAGGTGGCAGAGAGAAAGGCAGAGGGGGCTGGATGTGTGCCTCTAGTGGAAGTGCGACTCCTGGGCAACAGGAAGACCACTGCCTCCTCTGAGGCAGGGGGCTCGGGGCCAACCAGGACAAGCCATGGGGAGGCTGCTGGAGAGCCTCCCAAGACCTCTCCGAAGCGTGAAAATGGGGCAGTCTTACATGAGGGACGGTGTCAGGAGTGGAGAGATGTGAAATCCTGTGTGTGAGAGGGTGATATTTTAAGAGGAAGAGTGCTTGCCGAGGGCACCAGGAGCCTGGTGTCCCTTCCAGGAGCAAAACGGGGTGGAGAACTGGACCAGCAACACCATGAAGAGCCACCAAAAGGAGCAAAGCCTGGCGAGCTGGCTTCCGGGTCAGACCTGGGGCGGGCTGAGAGTTCAAGCATATTTTGAGTTGCTGTTGACAAAACACAAATCATCCAAAGTGTGGTAAGAGGAGGGGAGGGTGTTTGTACTGGGCTGGGCAGGGCCTGGCATGGCCTCCACTAGCCGTGGGTCCCAGTCCTCCTTGCCCCCTCAGCTGGGCCAGATAGGGCTGGACCTGGGCCTCTCAGCTCAAACCCCAGGGCAGCAACACTTTTGCCCATGGCAAGAAGCCAGAATTTAGAGTCCAAGCTCAGCTTCACCTTCCTGTGCAAGCTAAGCCCCGTCACATTGGATTAGCCGGCACATAGCCCCCACCTTTTACGTGCCCCAGTTCCAGCCCTCACTGTCTGCTTTAACAGCGGCTGACAGGCCACATACCCGAGGCAGCCTGTGGTTCACTGCTCTTCCATCTGCATGGACAGCCCTCAGGGCCACTTTCCCAGCTGTTGGACTTCCAGAGCTTGTGATCGCTAGGAGCCCTAGCACTGGAATTAAGCAGCATGGCTACTTCCTGTAGCACTGATCCAGAAGGGAAAGGAGCTTCTGGAGAATGAGTCAACCTCAGAGTCTGTGGCAGGGGAGGAGAGGACAGGGCAGGAGATTAGCAGGAAGACCTTTCCCAAACTCAGCCTTATCTGTTGGAGGAGTGTGTCCACATGAGGGGCCTCTCAGGAGCTTCACATGCTGCCAGTCATGTAGGTTGGGGTTCACAATGCACATCCATGGATGCTCCCCACTCTGACCAGGAACGGTCAAGACAGGGCCCTTGGTGAGGACCCCTGAGGTCTGTGTGCCTGACACAGGAATGAGGGCACAGGAAGCCAGGCCATAACCTCGGGACCAGCAGAGCAATCTCTCCCAGCCTCATCCAGTGCTCACCAAATGGAGAATAGGCTGGGCCTGGACAAGGCTTGTCCATATCAAAGACACAGGGCAAAAGGGCCATGACACGGCTGCTTGCCTGGTCCGCTCCCATCCAGGCATGTCTGCAAAATGGCATCAGGACAGCTCAGGGCTGTTTGCAATGGTCAACTCCTCATTCTATCTCAACCCTCTTTTATTGCTTTTTCAGAAAAGAAATACAGAAAGGTCTTAACAGTCTTCGGAGTATAGTGCCTTCAGGAACAACAAACATGCACGAAGGACTTAAAAGGGTATAGACTGCTAGCGTTCTGAATATTAACTCTGCTTTGTCAAGTTTTTAGAGTATTTTGGGGTCATCACTGCCCTCCCCCAATATTTCTTCATTTTGTTGCAGGCAATTGAGCAGATTGAAAAAGTGAACTCTGGTGGTAAGCTGCCTGGTGATCTCACTATGGTCGGGTCCAGGGAAGAGCCAGTCAGGGCCTCCGTGAGGTCTGGGTGCAGACCCACCTCCGCCCCTTCCTAGTGCTGACATTGGAGCAAGGTGCTTGCCCTCTGTGTGCTGCAGGCTCCTCTCCTGTGCAGTGAGAATAAAACCCGCCCCAGGGATGTTTCTCAGAACTACATGGGATCATGTGGGTGCACTCTTAGTTCTTATTAAATATGAGGTGTTTGACCTACAGTTGGGCTGCATGAAAAGAGAAAAGCCAGGGGACCCAGAACAAACAGGATTCAGCTTCCAGAACAGAGAGCTGGATGTCCCTTGCTGACCGCACTTCTCTCTCCTGCACAGTCTGGCTCCTGTTCCCTTCAGCTTCTTCCCTTTAGTTGACTCTCATCCTGTGCCAGTGTCTCCGAGAGTGGAAAAGGCTGTGCTCAGCCCAGAATGGCCTTCACTTGGACTATAGGGTAGCAGCTCTGGTCAGGGAAGATGGGAGGGCCTGGTGGAGAAAGGCGTTGAGTTGGGCGCAGGATCTGCTGCCCAAGTGCCTCTGACCTTGAGTTCAGAACCACGGGGCCCACAGATGCCAGCAGGAGTGCCCACAGGCACTGTCTGGAGCGGGACTCTGGTCTTCCACTCAGCCTGAGAATACCTGTACAGTGGGGTCTGGCTGCTCCTTCCTTTGCTCATCTGAAAGGAGTATGCTTGTCCAGTGAAATACTTGGAGTTACCTTTCAGGGCAAAGGCAGAACCTTCTGGTTGTAGTGACAGTTCAGTAGGAAGAGCCCTGAGCTGGACTCAGTCTTCCCATCTGCAAAGAGGGTTTGGGGTAAAGCCCCTTCTCCCTCTGGAGTTGGCTGCAAAGCCCTCCAGCAGTTCTGAATGGTGGGTGTGTGAGTCTGGGCAGCCTTTCCCCAGGAAAAGAAGGTGTAGGGAGCAGTGCTGTAGCCCTGGCTGCCTGTGGCAGGTCACTCCAGGTGCTTTTAATAACCAGGTCAATCCCTGATTTCTCTGCAGGAAAGAAGGTTCCCTCCATAATTATCGCTCAGACTGACGGAACACTGATAGCAGGGCCATTTCATGAAACGAAGAAACAAGTGAGTTCAGTCCATCGTTACCAGCATTTTGCTCTCATATTTGGTGATTTATATTCAACAACTTCTTTCTATAGGCTGAGAAGGCTCGCAATCTGGGGGCTACTGTTTTCGGCGTGGGTGTATTTGGCTATAAGAAAGAGCAGGTAATTCTAAACAAGTATCCAGAGTTACACCTGAGCCCCTTTGCGGAACATTTTCAAAGGTGGCTTTCCCAGGGCCCACCAGAGAATGGTTCTCTAACCCAGTCCCAAGTGTTTGGACAACAGATAGCTACTGCAGAAATGAATAACAAGTGTTGTGTACAACCTACACACCAGAGGTGTGGGTGGAAGGGCTTTCCACTCCCTAAAACTGAACTGCTGGCAAACACCAGGGTCCGGCCCTTGTAGTTTAACATGGCCTGAGACCAGAGACTGGCTCCTGGGATGGGGACCTACTGTGTCCTCAACTCTTGGCTGCAGCTCATGCAGTCACCTCTCCCTTGTAGCTAGCGGCAATCGCAGACAGCGAGGATCACGTGTTTGCAGTGAACGGTGGATTTGCAGACCTACCAACTATTGCTGATGCAGTGAGTGGGGACTGGATATGAGAAGGGGGGTGGGGTGGCTTCCCACCATGACCTGTCACTCACTCGTTCTGACCCTGCCACCCCTCTCTCTATTGCAGCTCGCAAATAAAGCCTGTATTGAAGTTACAGGTGCAAAGGCTTCCAGGACCTGTTTAAAAGGTAAGATGTGAAGTTGCATTTATATACACAGGAGTGTGTGTTTGTTTGTATTGTGAGTCTGTGCTGTGTGTGCAGTGGGTGTGAGTGTGTTGTATCTGCGGTGTAAGCGTAATGTGAGTGGTCTGAGTATGTATGGTGTGTGTGTGGATGTGTGCTGTGTGTACATGGGGTGCTTGGATGAGAGTGTGTGCTGCGTATTTAATGAAGTGCATGTTTGTGTGGGGTGTGTATATATACCAGGGGTTGTAGTGCGGGTAAATGTGTGTAGTTACTTTTTTCCAGGTTGATTGAGATATGATTGACATACAGCTCTGTACAAATTAAAGTGTCCTGCATAATGACTTGACACGCACATATTGTGAAATGATTGCCACATAGGTTTAGTGTAATTACTTTTGAAAATCACAAAAGTTTAAATTAAAAATAAGAAAAAATATATTTAAAACTTGCAACAAAACACTAGCAAAGAAAATCCAACAACATATATAAAGGGCAATACAGCAAGACGAATTAGGAGTCATCCCAGAAATGCAAATCTGATACCATATTTGAAATATCTATGTAATTAACTACCACATCAGCAAAATGGAGAAGAAAACATAATTATTTCAATGGATGAAGAAAAATATTTGGACACGGTTCAACATCCAGCGTCATACTAAGCACCCAGCTAGACAAAAGCTATCCATCCACACTAATACTCGGCAAACATCACACCCAGTGGTTAAATGGGGAACGCCCTTCCTGAGATCTGGAACTTGACAGGGATGCCCCGTCAGTGCACTGAGGACCTCCTGTGCATTACCTTCCTGATAGAAGCCCCCCTCTGTAATGAGCTCTGGATGTGCAGATTCCAGGGTCCACATCACGGGGATACGAGCCACTGAGGTGGGTGGATAAGTTCACTAGTGCACTGATAACAGCTCACAGCTACATCCAGCTGGATCCACACCCAGGCAGCTGACTCTGGCCTCTGGGTTATCTATGTAAAGCTATAGTGCAATAGCCGTGGGGTCAGACACACTGTGTGCATATCTGAGCCCTTACTGATGGACGGGAAACCTGCAGCAAATGCCACATCTGCGGGCTCCACTTTTGTGTCAAGAAGTAAAAAGAACAATCCCCGCCACCAGATCTGTTGTGAGAGGAAAGGCAGGTGCATTTTGCAATGACTGCCACAGGACTAGAAGTCGGGAGGCCCTAACCAACACTGGATGGTACTAATATTCCCCTCATTGATCACCAGTTCACCCCGCCCCCCATGCTGAGCCCAGGCTGGGAGGGGGAGCGTTAAAGAACTTGCAGGATGACAGCCTCTCCAGCTGAGCCAGCTGTTGGTGGCAGCTGTCTGACTCTTCCTGTATTCTAAACTTGACACCTGGAGGGGCAGGCATGAGACCACCCCCACATGTAGTGTCTTTACCTGCTTCTCCTGGTTGAAAGCATTCAGCCATGCTGATGGCCTGACAGCTGCATTTATCTGATTATGCCCCCTGGACACACACAGGCAATGGTGTCTGAGCAGCTTCTGAAACTGCAGGTGAGGATGCCAGTGGTCCTTCCTCCCCCGTGGCACCTAGCTGAGGTGACAGGTGCCCGCCATACATCCCCTGCCAGCCCAGGGCGGCCCTGCAGTCTCCGCTCTGACCTTTAAATCTGTTGCTGTCTTGTGGAAAGCTGCCACACAGTGTGATAGTCTCTTAAAGGGAAAACTCAAGGCAGAAGCCTGGACCCCAAATGAAATGGAAGGAGCCGTTTTATCAGGCTGTCACTCTGAATAAATCAGTGGCAGGTGGGGGCGGGGGGTGCCTGCGGATGCAGTCCGGGAGCATGAGGCGAAGCCTCTTCAGCCTCTCAGGATTGCTCAGGGGAGCAGAGGCCTCTGCTGGCCTCCCTGCCCCTAGTTCTGTGCTCTAGCTCATTCTGCACTTAGGGTCCTAGGTGCTGAGAAGGTCACTTCCCTAACCTAGCCTGGCAATGGAGTCTCAGACTTCCTCACAGGACAACCGGGCGGTCCAAAGTCTACCTCTGCTCTAGGCCCCTCCTGCTGCAGAGACTGGAGTGGGGATGGGACCTAGACTTTCTGCAAGCCCTTCTTCAGCTTTACAGAATCCAGCCCATCTGTGGGGACAGAGCCCCAGAAAGCAGTTTCCAGGCTCTCAGCCTCACATAGACAGGTGCTGGCTCAGGTAGTAAATGGCCATCAACTGTGACTGGATGGCCATCAGCTGTGGCTAGTTAGCCGTCAGCTGTAACCAATGAGCCATTGGCCACTAATATAACTGCTGTGGCTACGCTAGCAGAAAACGGGGGCTAGCAAGAAGATGGTGGCTGAGCCTGCAAGTGGCACAGTGAGGGTTGAGAATTGTGTGGCTCCTGTTTCCTGTTTCCCCAACCCAGCCACCAGCGAGAATATAGTGGTATGACTCCCCTACCTATGGCTCCATGGGTGTTCCTTTTTGGCCTCACCACATCCTGCATTCTTATGTGGGGAGCGGGAGCAGAGACCCCGCAGGCCTCCCTGCACCACACCATCTGTCATGCAAGGTCTCTAGTCCCATTCCTCACATAAGAACGCAGGATATGGTGAGGCCAAAAAGGAACACCAACAGAGCCACTATACCACTATACTCTCGCTGGCGGCAGGGTTAGGCACAGGGAGCAAACATCCATCCACCAGTACCCAACAAGGGGTCTTCCTGCACCCCAGTCTCGCTGGCAGCCCGGTGAGACATACAAAGTAGGATCCATACGATCCACAACCCGCCATCCACTTCTCTGCCAACCAACAACCCCTTGCTAACTGCAATCTGCGCTTGCTAGCTTAGCCACAGCAGTTATATCAGTGGCTAATGGCTAACTGGTAACAGCTGATGGCCAACTAGTCACAGCTGATGGCCATCTACTACTCGAGTGAGCACCTTTCCACGTGAGGCCAAGAGCCTGGAAACTGCTCTCTGGGACTCTGTCCCCACACCATCCATTCTATGAGGGCTTCTCACAGGGCACCCACCATCAAAGCCTTTCCTGATAGAATGGCCCTTCGGGCTCCCTGCAGTCCCTGGTCTGTCCTTCTCATTAGTTATTTGTCACCCCGTAGGTACCATGACTTCTGATTGGCTGTGTTCACAGCTTTATTTTTATCATTCATTTCTTTGTTTATCTTCCAACCTTTTACGGAAATTTTCACACCTACAGCTAATTTACAGTGAACACCGCTATGTCCACTACTGGATTTTAAACTTACAATTAATACATGATCATATTTTCCTTATCACTTCTCTCTCTCTCTCTCTCTCTCTCTCTCTCTCTCTCTCTCTCTTTCTCAATCTTTCTCCATCAATCCACTTATTTTGTGATGCATTTGAAAGCAAATTATAGTCATGAGACTGGCTCACCCCAAACCCTTCATTCTGCATATCTTTAATGAGGACCGATTCCTGTTAACAGTTCTCTATTTGAAATGCACAAATCTTAAGTGTACCATTGCATGAGTTTTAACAAATACAAACAAAGCCTGTGTAACTCAAACTCCATGAAGACACAGAACATTACAATTGCCCCGAGAAAGTCCCCTCAGGCCCCTTTCCTGGAACCCCTGCCCCTGTCCCCTAAGGCAGCTACTCTTGTGATTTTTCCCTCCAGTTTGCTGCATTAAAACATGTCCTCAGCAGGCTCACGTGGCTATCTGCCTGCTGCGCTCTGCACAGTGGAGACTCATCCTGTGTGTTTGCTGGGTATGGGCATAAAACTGTACGTGGCAAATACTGCTCTGTGGAAGCTGATTTTAGTCCTTCCTGTGGCTTTTCTTCCCGTGGTTGTTACCGTGGGAGGAATTGGTATTGTGTGTACTGTGAAAAGAAGGAGCAGCTTTGTGGACAAAGCAAAATCATTTAACTCGAGGTCTCTCCTGTTGGAAATCTGGAGCCCTCACCCTGCCTCCCACTTCCCAAGACTTGCAGAGTTAACCAGACCCTCTTTGGGAGCTAGGGACAGAGGGGCCTCTGCTGCAAAGGTGAAGTGGCAACTAAGTGGGACCTGAGGGGTAGCAGGGAGCACAAGGGAGGAACGGAGGGCATCTGGGCAGACGGGCAGCTTGCACGGTTCCTGAGCACTGCAGGCCCAGGCTATGCTCTGGGCTGTCAGGTGGCCCTGCCTTCAGTGGCCGCCCGCCCTCCTCATCATATACATGAAGAAGGAGCCCGGGCCCGTCATTCACCATGAGGCTGTGACTGCCCACATCCCCTCTCAGGGCATTCTGGCTCCACACTCACAGCCTGTTGAAGCTGACAACCACAGACCACGTATCAGAGAGGGCCTGTCCCTGGAGGAGCCATGTGACAGCTACTCAGAATTAACACAAGAGCAGCGGTGGTGCAAGTGGGTCCTGGAGCTGGCACTCGAGGTCAGATCCTGGCCCTGCACATGCCAGGGATCAGGGAAACCACTTGCTATCCCAACGTCTCAGTTTCTTTCTCTGTAAAACTGGGGTGTTAATGCTTAGCTCATGGGGTTGGGAGATTTAAAGGAGAAAGTTAAAGAATGATACCTAGTAGATGCTCAGTTAGTGGGGAATGTCACTTGTATGAACGCAGGAGTTCCATGCCTTGGCCTAACACAGAATTGCACATTTCTGGTTCCTCCTGGCTTTTTGTTGTACCAGGTTGGCTAGGCTGCTTCTTTTTGCCACATTTATAGCCTCATATCTCCATATTTAGGCAGCAGAACTTTCCTTCTCTGATTATATCTAATTGTATAATATGGCTTATTAATTTAGGGTCCTGCCTTGCGAAGAAATACTCCTTTACAATAAATAATCCTGGAATATAAATTGCAAATGACCTTCTGTGAGACTGAGGTGCAGCAGCCCCGCTCAGGTGGCCCACGTTGGGCCAGCAAAAGGGGCTATGTAGGAGACAGGACCTACTGGTCCTTCCAGGAAAATACAGAGCCCCGTGTGGTGGTGGGCAGGGCTCTTATGAAGAATGAGCAGTGAGCATGCATCCTGGCAGAATTGGGTTCAGGAGCTGCATTGTCCTGTTGGCCACCATGCACGGGAGAAGGCACATCGCTTA
Source organism: Rhinolophus sinicus (assembly GCF_057876585.1). Classification (NCBI taxonomy): domain Eukaryota; kingdom Metazoa; phylum Chordata; class Mammalia; order Chiroptera; family Rhinolophidae; genus Rhinolophus; species Rhinolophus sinicus. The sequence continues at coordinate 62,282,275 of NC_142515.1, read as the reverse complement.
GGGCCATCAAGCCTGTCCTGGGTGGGCCACGTGCCTGATTTCTTAGCACAGGGCCATCAGCTGGCCTTTCCCACTCTCTCTCAAAGCATTAGCTCTCTCCAGGCTTCCATGGGGCTGAGGCTCTTCCTAGGTCACGGTCACTGCTATCAGGCGCCCTCACACCAGGCAAGTACAGTGAGCAAGAAGAGTGGCCCAGGCCAAGCCAAAGGTGATTGGCTGTAGTGTGAGGGCTACTGGAGTCAGGCAGGCTCTGGGCCATGGGGAGCTCCTCCATCTAAGGAGGGCAGTGGCCCCTGGCCCGCTCATGGTTGACAGGCCAAAATAAATCCACTGATGCCAGGTGTTCCCATTTTCCAAAAAAAGTTAGAAATCTGGATTATTAGGGAAAATGTGCCGACTTTTCAATGTAGGATCTCATTTTTTTAAAAATTCTTGAAAAACTAACATGTCAGCAGGCCAGCTTCAGACCACAGCACAAGAAACTGTTTTCTTCAAAGCAGAGACTTGGCAAACATTGCCTTCATTGGATGGGTGCTGCAGGAAGACGTGAAGCTGGAGGAATCAGGACTGCCCGCTCCAAGATTGTAGTGGCATTTCTGAGAAATTGTTCCTTGAGTGACCTGAGCTGGGGCAAATCAAGCATCTGGGATTAGAATTAGCCAGGCCTGGGCCAGGAGGCAGCAGTGGAGGTCAGTGATCTTGGGCTTACAGCAGGAAGGCCTCATGTTCTCCTGACTAACTCCCCAGGGGCTGGGCCCACTAGCTGCCCCCCCTCTTTGTATTTCCTGGCATTTACTTCAGGAACTGACAGGGGCCCAGCATCCTGTGGAAGAGCTAGGACTCAGAACTGCACCTTAGCAGACCAACGTCTCCATACTGGCAAAAGGAAGTGCTTGGTGAATCCAGGGTTTGTCGGTGAGGTCCATGGAGAGTCAGGAAGAAGCAAAGGGAAAGCAGTCATCTTCAGACTTCCAGAACGACAACTAAGACAGGATTTTTCTTCCCATGGTGGAGTCTCTTATACAGGGGCACACAAAATGACAGGGAGGAGGAATAGATCTCTGAGTGTCAGAAAGTCCCAGAGGCACCCAGGGCTTGGGTGCTCAGCTCAGACATGAGGCAGGGATGGCTTCAAGTGCATTGTCTCCCCTTGTCTCTCATTTATGTGAGGGAGGGAGCTTGGGGGACAGCATTTGCCTGGGACTTCAGGGTCAGAAACCCATGGCTGGGTTTGTCCCTGTGGAGGCTATGATGCTGGGTGCCTTTAATGTGCTCCATGGGTCAGGGGCCATGGGGAAAAGACCCCCAAGTGTTCGAGGCCCAGCCCAGCCTCCTCACAATGGACCCTCAGTGATACCAGGTGAGGATCTTTTCCAGGGATGCACAGACCTGCGTTCAGACAGAGCTGTTTCCTCGTTGGATTCCCCTGGGATTTCCATTTTGGGATGACCTGCCATAATTATGAGATCAGAGAGAAGACAGTACTCAGCCCCTCCTCACACAGACCTTTGGATGTTGCCTTTGCAGAAAACTATGAATTAGTGATTTCCGGAGGAGGCTTTAACAGGACAAAGAACAAGGATGAAGTTATTTGTAGATTCAAATTCAGCGGAAATGAATTCTTCGGTAAGTAGTACCCTTGGTTTATCCACGTGACAAATTCCCCACACCACACTCACCACACTGCATTCATTCCCCACAGCCAGGCTTAAACCTTTGCTGACCATATTCTGTGGACACTGTGAGGATAGAGGCAGCGTGGACAAGTGGAAGGAGGGGCCTGGCTGGGAAGCCTGGCGATCTCTTTCTTCACATGCAAAGCAAAGTAACGAAATAATCTCTTAGCACCACAAGAGCATCTTGGAGTAGCTCTTACCCTGCCAAAGATGGGTTTGTGTTCTGGGTCTGCCACACAACTACATTCCCCCACTCTTTCCCCACCTCTCACTTCCCTTGAAAGATGAGTACCTAAATCCCATGAGTCTGCTGGTAGGAAACGGAGACTGCTCTGGGCTCCGAGTCTGGGCCAGGAATGTATGTTCACCTTGGAATGAGGGAGGATGCCAACTGCCAGGCCTGGGCCCTGGAATTTGGCACAGGCACACATCTCATGTGTGACCTTAACCAAATGAGTCTTCTACTGTCAACTTCTCTTTTCTCTTCTGTAAAATGGGGCCAGTAAGGTAGTTGCACTAAGTTCTATCACATAGGTAGAACAGTAATGTATGGAAGGGCTTAATTTTAAAATAAAAATGCACACACTAATGGGAAATACTCAGGCATCAGGTGGACATCCATGATGGGTGAGTGGCCTGAGGAAGCACACAGCTGGAGCAGGTAGATAATGTACCTCAGCCCTGAGGTAAGTGTGGTCTTCCCCACAGAGTGCTGGGGTACAGTTGGACTTTCTGCATCCTCCTCAACTTTTCTGCTTAGCCCCTTGATGCATTCATTTGATATGATTATATTACGTTCAGTGACTTCTTATTCTAGGGCCATCTAGTAAATCCTGAGTGACTCCTTCCCCCCCAGCATACGTCTAAGCTATCTCTCCACCTTCCCACGGTGCACAGAATGGGGCAGGGGACTGTCAGTGCCATGTTTCTACACCATACAGGGTGTAGATGGCCATGGAAAATTAGGTGTCCCTTGGTCTGTATTTTCTCAGGAGTGGCTCAGGACTGAGTATCTCCATTGCATGGAGAGCTAACGTGTATTGAGCACTTACTACATCATATAACGTACTCAGTGCCTTACATATACTATCACAATTAATTCTCAAAGGAGACCTATCGTTACTCCTTTGTATGGATCTGCAACGAGAGCTACGAGTGCTTAAATAGTTTGCCCACAGCCAGCAGCTGGTGCAGAAAGAGATGGAAAGTAGACACAGTGATCTCATTGCCCAGCCTGGGCCTTCAACCTCACTGAGATGACAGGTCTTAAGAGAGGCGGGACACAACCTATCCCCCAGGAAATGTGTCCAGATGCTACCTCTGTGGTATATGGGTATACTGGTTCCCACCCTGGACATCAACAGAAAGCAGGGAAATGAAAAATAAAAAACATTACCCCTAATTCCAAGCCACAGATAAATACCTGCAACACTCTCATATGGGGGATCTTTTGTTTTACTTTGATTTGTGTGTTTTTAAAGTTTAAGTGTCTATTTACTGACACCTGGATGCCTGTCTTATAAAAATTAGACAATATTTCTAAACAGACGATAAGACTATTTTTTAAAATTTTTTTAAAGAACAAAACCTATCTCCATTTTTAGGAAGAGATCTCCTAAGAGTGTCCCTGGAGACTTGGCCTGCCCCTGAGTATGACCTCTCCTGCAAAGCTTCCTTCCCACTGCACGATGATAGCCCTGGGGCTGCAGGTCTGGGAGAGAGCTGGCCTTCCTCCTACACAGGGGAACATGCAGGCCACATCTGTCCACATGAGTCACCAGGTGCAGAGCTGTGGTTCCAGTCTCTGGCAGGCAGAGGCGCTAGCTCCTAGGGCTTTGAGAAGCCTGGGTCAATAAGATCAGGAGAAAGACTGTGCTGTAGATTCACAGATGTCAGAACCACCCATCCTCCTGGGACCATGAATCCCAGCTTCCAGAGGGGAAGTCTAGGACCCAAGGAAGCTTGAGCTGGGTGGGTAGACAGCTCGGAGCCAAGCCACCACACAAATGCAGCTGGGAGTTCCCCTCTTTGCCACGGTTAAGGGATGTAAAAAGAGTTTGGGCTCAAAGTGAGAAGATACCCCAGACAAAAGTTATGGAAATGTTCTGAGCTACATGAGTGCCACCTCCCAAGCCCCCACAAAATAATAGAAAGTAAAAACAAAGAAAGCCCCGAATCTATCCTCAGACTTCCCTATCTCAGAGAATGGCCCCACCATCCACCCAGTTGCTCTGGCAAACACCTACGTGCCATCCTGGATTCCTCTCCGCTTTCATCCCCTCATCCAGTCCACTGGCAAGTCCTGTTGCGCCTGTGTCCAAAACACATTGTATCTGGCCAGACCCTCATGCATAGTAGTTACAGTAAAACCTGAACCCCTTCCCAGGGACCACAAGGCTCTACCCACCTCTCCTCACTCACTTCTTTCCTGCTCAACAAACCCAGCTAGTTATGCCTCAGGGCCTTGGCACATGCCCTCCCACAGCCCAGACACTCTTCCCTTGGATCTTTCCCTGCCTTTCCCTTCATCTGGTTTCAGTCCCAGGATCACCACCTCACAGAGACTTTTTTTTTTAGGAAGTGTAACAGGGGGAGATAGAATTGAGGCCAGTGATACAGTCTATTAGAAGTATATTCACATAAAAATAAAAACTACAGTATTTTCAATCACGAAAATGAAACCCAAGCATATTTATAAGCAATAAACAAGGAAAGCAATCTGAAAGAAGGTGCTTATTTTTTCTAATAAGTATCTACTTTAGACATTATTGTTCAACTCCAGTTTTATTATTATTATAATTAGTTAAATATTAGCTTGAGGTAAGTAACATTTATGCTGAGAATGAAATGATCTCTCAGTAGTTTTTATTCAAGGGGCCTGGAAAAACATTTTTATGAGCTAATAAAAGCTTTAAACATTTTCGTAAGTCTATGACAATGGTAAATTTTTCTAATCTTTGGAGAGAAGAATTGAAATATCCCATCTGATACAATAAATATTATGAATAAATTAGAGATTTATTTCAGTATTTTATTTATTTATTTTTACTTCACCTATGTTCCTACCCTCTCCCCTATGGCATCAGCTTGTTCTCTATATCTATGGGTCTGTTCTGCTTTGCTTATTTTATTCATTTGTTTTACTTTTGTAGATTCCACTTATAAGTGAGATCATATAGTATTTGTCTTTCTCTCTCTGACTTATTTCATTTAGCATAATACCCTGTAGTTCCATCTATGTTGTTGCAAATGGCAAGAAGATTTCATTCTTTTTTATTGTTGAGTAGTTTGCATTACACACACACACACACACACACACACACACACACACACACACACACACACGGTGCCAAAAAAATGTATACACATTTTAAGAAAGGAAAAAATCTGTATTAAAATTACACTGATGGTAACCACTTTGAGCACCTCTTGTAATTGCAGAAGTCAAACGTGACTTGTATTCATCTTTTGTTATCAGTATATATTGAGTATTACAATTTTAATAGCTTTTTATAGCACCATATAGATACATATATATGTATACCATATTTCTCCAAAAATAAGACCTAGCCACACAATCAGCTCTAATACGTCTTTTGGAGCAAAAATTAATATAAGGCCCAGTATTATATTATATTATATTATATTATATTATATCATATCATATTATATATTATATATTATATATTATATATTATATATTATATATTATATATTATATATTATATATTATATATTATATATTATATATTATATATTATATATTATATATTATATATTATATTATATTATATTATATATTATATTATATTATATTATATTATATTATATTATATTATATTATAAGACCCGGTCTTATAGTAAAATAAGACTGGATCTTATATTAATTTTTGTTCCAAAAGACGCATTAGAGCTGATTGTCCCACTAGGTCTTATTTTTGGGGAAACACAGTATATATATCACTTTTTATTTATCCATTCATCTATTGGTAGACACCTAGGTTGCTTCCATATCTTGGCTGTTATGCTGCAATGAACATAAAGGTGTATATATCTTCTTGAATTAGTGTTTTTTGTCTTTTTGGATAAATACCCACAAGTGGAATTGTTAGATCATATAGCAACTCTAGTTTTAATTTTTTGAGGAATCGCCATACTGTTTTCCATTGTGACTGCACCAATTAACAATCCCACCAACAGTGTATGAGAGTTCAATTATCTCCACACCCTTGCCAGCACTTGTCATTTGTTGATTTTTTGATGATAGCCATTCTGATAGGTCTGAGAAGGTATCTCATAGTGGTTTTGATTTGCATTTCTCTAATGATCAGTGATGTTGAGCATCTTTTCAGATGTCTATTGGCCATCTGTATGTCCTCTTTGGAAAAATGCCTACTCATGTGTTCTGCCAATTTTTTAATTGAATTGTTTGGGGGTTTTGGGTGTTGTGTTGTATGAGTTCCTTATATATTTTGAATATTAACCCTTTTTCAGATGTATCATTTGTTTTTTTGTTTTGTTGATGGTTTCCTTCACTGTGTAAAATCTTTTGAGTTTGATGTAGTCCCATTTGTTTATTTTTACTTTTGTTTCCCTTGCCAGAAGAGACATATCAAAAATATATTACTAAGACCAACATCGGAGGGCTGCTGAATTCATTTATTAATTTTCATAGGTTTTTTGATGGAATCTTTAGGGTTTTATTTATATACGTATAGTATCAGGTCACCTGCAAATAGTGAGAGTTTTACTTCTTCCTTTCAGACTTGGATGCCTTTAATTTTTTTCTTCTCTGATTGCTGTGGCTAGGGCTTCCAATATTATGTTAAATAGAAGTGGTGATAGTGGGCAATCTTGTCTTGTTCATGATCATAGAGGAAAAGCTTTCAGCTTTTCAACATTGAGTGTGACATTAGCTGTAGGTTTGTCATATATGGCCTTTATTATATTGAAGTGTTTTCCTCCTACACTGACTATATTGAGCTTTTTTATCTTAAAATGATGTTGAATTTTGTCAAATGCTTTTTCAGCATCTATTGAGATGATCATGATTTTTGACCCTTCATTTTGTTAATGTAATGTGTCATATTGATTGATTTATGGATACTGAACCATCCTTGCATGCCTGGATGAATCCAACTTGGTCATAATGTAAATTTTTTTTACTGTATTGTTGAATCCAGTTTAAGTTTGTCAAAAATTTTTGCATCTGCTGATCACTGCACTGTATACCTGAAGCTGAAGCTGAACAATAATGAATGTCAACTACAATTTATATATATATATATATATATATATATATATATATATATATATATATATATATATATATATACACACACACACACACACACACAAGAAGTGGAGTACAGCCTTAGGAATACAGGCAGTGGAAATGTAATGGCTGTATGCGATGTCAGAGGGGTAGTAGATGGGGGGAGGGGGGTTATCACTGTGTGAGGGATATAAATTATAAATGCTTAACTATTACATTGTTTTGTACACCTGAAACTAATTTTAAAAAATGTTTTAAAAAATTTTGCATCTGTATTCATCAAGGATATTGGCGTCTCATGTTCTTTTCTTGCAATATCTTTCCCTGGTTTTGTTATCAGGGTAATGCTGGCTCTGTACAATAAGTTTGGGAGTTTTTCTTCCTTTCTAATTTTTTGAAATAGTTTAAGGACAAATGTTAATGCTTCTTTATTCAATTTTTTTTTATTTTTTTCAATTATAGTTGACATCCAATATTATATTACTTTCAGGTGTTTAACATAGTGATTACACATTTATATAACTTACAAAGTGATCCCCCAGCTAAGTCTTGCACCCACCTGATACTATATAGTAATTACAAATTATTGACTGTATTCCCTAAGCTGTACTTGGCATCCCTGTGACTATTCTGTAACTGCTAATTTGTATTTCTTAATCTTTTCACCTTTTTCACCCCATCCCCAACCCCCATCCCATCTGGCAACCATCAATTTGTTCACTGTATCTGAGTTTGTTTCTGTTTTGTTTGTTTATTTTGTTCTTTAGATTCCCCATGTTGTCAAGAATGGTAAGATTTCATTCTTTTATATGGCCAAGTAATTTTCCATTGTATATATATACCACAACTTCTTTATCCATTCATCCTTTGATTGGAGTATTTAATCCATTTACATTTGAAGTAATTATTGATAGGTATATGGTTATTGCTAGTTTATTATTTGTTCTCTGACCATTTTTGTAGTTCTCTCTTATTCTCTTGCTCTCTTCTCTTATATGTTAATGAATTTCTGTACTGTTCTATTTGGAGTCCTTTCTCTTCATTCCTTGTATAGCTCTTACAGATTTTTGGTTTGTGGTTACCATGTGATGCCTATATACCAAACTATTTTATAGCAGTCTATTTTAAGTTGATGGTCTTTTAAGTTCGAACACATTCTAAAATTATTGCCATTTTTATTCACCTCCTCCACTTTTATGTTTTTTTTTCATAATTATTTACTTCTTCTGTGTGTGTGTTTGTGTGTATCCCTTAATTTACTGTTGTAATTGCACATTGCCTTCCTATTTTTGCCTTTTAATCTTTGTACTAGCTTTAGTGTTGGTTGATCCACTGCTTTTATTGTGTCTGCATTTCTCAGTAAGAATTTTTTTCTTTCTGATATTTTCTTATTCGTATCTTTTTCTTCTTTATCTTAAAGAAGTCCCTTTAACATTTCTTGTAGTACTGGTTTGGTGGACATGAACTCCTTCAGCTTTTTTTTGTCTGGGAAAATCTTTATCTTTCCTTCAATTCTAAATGATAACTTTGCTGGGTAGAGTAATCTTGGTTGTAGTTACTAACTTATCATCACTTTGAATATGTTGTGCCAATCTCTTTTGGCCTGCAAGGTTTCTGTTGAGAAATCAGCTGACAGTCTTAGGGGAACTTCTTGTAGGTAACAAAGTGCTTTTCTCTTGCTGCTTTTAAGATTCTCTTTGTCTTTAACCCTTGGCATTTTTATTATGTGTCTTGGTGTGGGCCTGTTTGGGTTCATCTTGTTTAGGATTCTGCACTTTCCAGACTTGTGTGTCTAGTTCCTTCACCAGGTTAGTGAAGTTTTCAGTCATTATTTCTTCAAATAGGTTTCAATTCCCTTGCACTCTCTCTCTTCCTTCTGGTACCTTATGATGTGAATGTTGTTATCCTTGATGATGTCTCAGATATCCCTTAAACTATCCTAATTTTTAAAAATTGCTTTTTTCTTTTTGCTGTTCCAATTGGCTGTTTTCTGCTAGCTTGTCTTCCAAATGACTGATTTGATCCTTTTTTCATCTATTCTGCTGTTGGTTCCATTTATGTATTCTTCATTTCAGTTTTTGTGTACTTCATTCTGACTGGTCCTTTTTCATGTTTCCTGTCTCTTTTTTTAAGTTTTCACTGAGAGTATCTATTCTTCCTCTACGTTCTTTGAGATTCTTATAACCAGTGTTTTGAACATTGCATCTAGTACATTACTTGCCTCCATTTTGTTTAGTTCTTTTTTCTGGAGTTATGTCCTGTTCTTTCATTTGGGACATATTTCTTTGTCTCCTCACTCTGGCTGCCTCCTGTGTTTGTTTCTATGTTTTAGATAGATCTGCTACATCTCCCAATCTTGGAAGAGTGGCCTTAGGTAGTAAGTGTCCTGTGGGGCCCAGTGGTGAAGTCTCCCTGTTTACCTAAGCCAGGTACTCCATGGGTATCCCCTTATGTGTGTTGTGTGTGCTCTCCTGTTGTAGTTGTGCCTTGATTGCTGTTAGCATATCAAGGATAGGATTCACCATGGGTAGGATTGACCCTCAGACTGACTGGCTGTGAGGGCTGGCCATGATTACAGCTGCCAAACTGTTGTGCAGGGCTGACCTCAAAGAGAAAGATTTGCTTTATTGGGGCTCTGGTCCCTTTGGTTGTGTCATTTGTGATGCTAATTGGGTGATGCTCTGGTTTGGTCTGAAGCCAGCCACCATGTGTGTTGCTTCTGGGACCTCTTGAGAGACACTCTGGTGCATGCCAAGGTCAACCACTGCCTGTGTCTAGCCTGGAGCCACCTGGTAGGAGTTACAAAGTGATCTGCAGTTGGTAGCTGCCTGTGCTGGGGTTGGAGGTACCTAGGAGAGGTTATGTTGTGAACCGTGCCCAACTACCACTAGTGCTGGTCTTGGAGCCACTTAGAAAGAGATACATGGCATGCCAAGGCCAGCTGCTGCTTGTTTTCAGTTTGTGAAACTTTGAGTAATTTTAGAAAAGTAGGCAGCATGAGCCCAGACTGAATTCTTGTGAGAAAGAGTCACTGAAAGAGGTTCAGCCAGTAAGTGAGTTGGGTGGGGCAGTTTCTCAGGGAATCACCAGGGTGGGGCAAAACTAGTGTTAGCCACATCGATGGAGACTCAGATTTGGCCCCCTCCTGTGCCTACAGGCTAGGTAGGCTAGGGGGAGGCCTCAGCAAAGGAACTGGGGTGCCTGCCTCCTGGCTCTGTGAAGGGAAGGGTCAACAAAGAAACAACAGCTCCTGCCAGCACTTCTGTCCCCAAGAGAGTTGTCCCTGCAGCCCTTGCTCTGAAGCCAGACAATTCAATTTCATTCCATATGTCCCTGGCATTTTTCCAGCTGCTGTGTTTGCAAGTAAGTCCATGCACCGGCCTTTTAAGAGGACATCTGTGTCCATAGCTGCCTTCCGTCTCACCCAGACTGAGTCTCTGCTGATTTACACAGCAAGCTGTTGTGTGGACTCCTCCTCTGGCACTGGAGCCCTGAGCTGGGGAGCCAGGTATGAGGCTAGGACTGCTCACTCCTCAGAGGGGACCTCTGTAGCCAAGATATCCCTCCTGATTTTGAACCACCACACAAGGGTGTAGAACCATCCTGTTTCACATCTCCACCCATCTACTAGTCTCAACGTGGCTTCTTCTATATATTGTTAGTTATAAGGTTTCTATTCAGCTAGTGTCCACATGGTTCTCGAGGATCGTTCCATAGTTATAAGTTTAATGTGGTCATGGGAGAAACTGAGCACAGCATTTACCTATTCAACCATCTTGACCAGAGGTCAATGTTTTTCTATGTTTACTGTTATTGATCTTTTCTATTGATTTTTAAATTTCTGTTTAATTTATTTCCACTCTGATATTATTTCCTTCCTTCTTTTTACTTTGGATTTTGTTTGTTCTTCTTTTTCTAGTTCCCTTAGGTATATAGTCACATTGTTCATTTGGGATTTTTCTTGTTTCTTGATGTAGACCTTGAACTATGAACTTCCCTCTTAGAACTGCATTTGCTGCATCTTATAAATTTTGAAAACTTGTGTTTTCATTTTCATTTGTCCCAAGGCAGTTTTTTATTTCCTCTTTGATCAAGTTGTTTAATAGCATGATGTTTAGTCTCCATGTATTTGTGTTTTTTTCCCAGTTTTCTTTCTGTAGTTGATTTCTAGTTTCATGTCATTGGGGTTGGAAAAGATACTTGAAATGATATCAATCTTACTGAATTTGTTGAGGTTTGTTTTGTGGCCTAATATGTGGTGTATTCTGGTGAATCTTGCATGATTACTTGGAAAAAATGTGTATTCTGCAGATTTTGTATTAAATGTTCATAAATTTCTATTAAGTCCAACAGATCTAATGTGGCATTTAAGGCCATTATTTCCTTATTGATTTTCTGTCTACCCATTGATGTGAGTTATTAAAATATCCCACTATTATTGTATTACTGTGACTTTCTCCCATTTTGTACATTAATATTTGTTTTATACATTTAGGTGTTCCTGTGTTGAGTATGTAGATATTTACAATTGATATATCCTCTTCATGGATTGACCCCTTTATGAATGTAATGTCTTCTTTGTCTTTTTTCACATTCTTTGTTTTAAAGTCTATTTTTTCTAGCCCAGCTTTCTTTTCATTTCTATTTGTATGTAACATCTTTTTCTATCCCTTCACATTCACCTATATGCCTCTTTCAATTAGTAGTGAGTCTCTTGTAAACAGCAGATAGATGGGTCGTGTTTTTTAATCCATTTAGCCACTCTATGTCTTTTTATTGGAGCATTTAAACAATTTACATTTAAAGTAATTATTAACAATATTAGTTATTGCCATTTTGTTAATTATTTTTAGTTGTTTTTGTAGTTCTCTGTTCCTTTCTTCTTCTCCTCTTGTTTACTGGTTTCCTTTAGTGTTTTGTTAGGGTTCCATTCTCCTTATTCTTTGTGTATCTTTTGTAGTTTTTTGTTGTTTGTGATTACAATGAGATTTATGCATATCATTCTTTACCTATAGCAGTATGTTTTAAGCTGATAGGCATTTAAGCTCAAATATATTCTAAAAGGATGACATTTTTACTCCCCTCTCCACACATTATGTTTTTGATGTTTTGATTTTACATCTTTTGGTTTTGTGTATCTCCTAACTACTTATTATATTTGGGGTTGAGTTTAGTACATTTGTTTTGATCTTTGTAGTAGCTTTTTAAATGTCTGACTTACTATATTTATTAAATAATTGGATTTACCTGTGAGATTTTTTTTTTCCTTACTCGTATTTTCTTACCTCTGGTTATTGCATTTCCTTTTTTGATTAAAGACGACCCTTTAACATTTCTTGTAAAGCTAGTTTAATTGTGATGAACTCCTTTACTTTTTGCTTGTCTGGGAAAATCTTTACCTCTCCTTCAGTTCTGAGTGATAACTTTGCCAGATAAATTATGCTAGGTTGTATTTTCCTTTCTTTTGTCACTTTAAAGATGTCCTGCCACTTCCTTCTGGCCTGTAAAGTTGCTGCTGAGAAATCAAATGATAACCTCATGGAGTTTGCTTTGCGTGTAACTAGTTGTTTTCCTTTTGCTGCTTTCAAAATTATTTCTATCTTTAAATTTTTCCATTTTAATTACAATATGTCTGGGTGTGGGTCTCTTTAGGTTCATCTTGTTTGGAACTTTTTATGCTTCCCGAACTTGGATATCTGTTTCCTTTCCAGGTTTCTGTTCCTTTCTCTCTCTTTTCTACCTCTGGAATCTCTATAATGTGAAAGTTTATCTACTTAATTTTGCCTCAGAGGTAAACTATCTTCATTAATTTTTTTTTTTTTTTTAATTTTTGCTGTTGTGTTTGGTTTACTTCCATTAGTCTGTTTTCCAGGTCACTGATTCATTCTTCAGTATTAGATAATCTGCTGTTGATGCCTTCTCATATATTTTTCATGTCATGTCATTTGTATATTTCAGCTCTGCTTTGTTCTTTACTAGGCTTTCTAACTCTCTGTTGAAGTTCTCCCTAAGGTCCTCTATTCCATTGTCAAGTTTGGTGAGCATTCTTATGACCATTTCTTTAAATTCTTTATCAGGCAAATTACTTCTTCCATTTCATTAGGCTTTTTATTAGGACTTTTTTGTTGTTCCTTCATTTTCTCATATGGTGTACAGAATATGATTTTGTGTAAAAGCAACCACTTTGTAGGCTGCATGTGCAGGTAGTTTGCAGGCCAGTTGGGGCTGGGTGGGCACTTATTGTAGCTGGGGTACTAGTCTGCTGGCCTGTACCAGGTCCAAACACTGAGCCCAGGTATGTTTGCTGATGCCCTGTTGATCCTTCTTGCCCTCTTTATTCAGAGCTGAAATGGGCTCCAGGCAGTGTAACTGGGGATGCACTGAGGCAATCTTACAGGTAGGCCAAAGCACCTGGATAGAAGTCCCACCTCCACTATTAAAGTAGAGGGGACGTAAACAATAGCACTCACTGGTGGCTGTAATCCTGAAGAGTTTCTACAGATCCTGAAGATGTCCTGCAGTATCTCAGATTTCTCTATTCAGTTTTTCTTCTTTGTTGTTCAGAAGTTTTTAATCATCCATCACTTGTCTCTCAGGTATAACTGCTTTATACCAGGGTATATATTTCAATGTGCTCATGGGAGGGTGTGAGTTAAGCATCATCTTACACCACCACCATCATGGACCTCTCCTCTGAGGGACATTATTTTATTAGGAATTTTCAACAATATATAAAGTGAAAAGAATTGTATAATGAGCTTGAAGCATACATCAACTAATTTCAATGATTACCAACCCCGGATAATCTGTTTGTTGATATCCTTACCATTGATTAGTTTGAAGCAAATCCCAGACATCAAAGTGTTTCTTTTATAAATATGTTAGTTTCTCTAAAAGACAAATTGAATCCTTAAAAATAGGACATATCACCCATTGCTAAGCCATATTCCTTCTCCTTCATTCTCTATACTTTCCCTTGTTTATTAATGTCACAGAATTTTTTCACTCACTGACATTTACTTTCTTTATTGTCATTTCATTTTTTGTCTCCCTTTCAAATCCCTGAAATGTAAGGCTCTTGAGCTCAGAGACTCTGCCTATGTTGTTCCCATTAAACAACGGAGCATTGAAGTGTGCCTGGGGCATAGTATGTGTTCAGAAGAAGTCAGAGAAGAGAAACTGGCATCTGCCAAATTGTTAGATCTGCTTGCCAAGGGCAGGCAAAAGGGAAGCTAGATGGATGGACATGTACATTGACATTCTTTTTTTAAATTTGTATTTTAATTTTATTTTTCAATTACAATTGACATACAATATTATCTGAATTTCAGGTGTACAACATAGTGATTAGACATTTATATACCTTACAAAATAATCACCCCCGTAAGTCTAGCACTTACCTGACACCATACTCAGTTATTACAATATTATCGACAATATTCCCTATGCTGTATTTTATATCTCCATGACTAATTTTATGACTGGGAATTTGTGCTTTTTAATCCATCTCATTTTTTCAACCATTCCTCCTTCCTGACAATCATCAATTTGTTCTCTACATCTATGAGTTTGTTTCTGTTTTGTTCTTTCATTTATTTTGTTTTTTAAATTTCACGTATAAATGAAATCATACTATATTTGTCTTTCTCTGTCTGACGTATGTCACTTAGCATAATACCCTGTAGATCCATGCATGTTTTCACAAATTATAAGATTTCATTCTTTTTATGGCAGAATAAGATTCCATTGTATGTACCACATCTTCTTTATCCACTTATTTATCAATGGGCACTTAGGTTACTACCATATCTTGGCCACTGTAAATAATGTTGCAATGAACTTCGGGTGCACATATCTTTTCAAATTAGTGTTTTGGATTTCTTTGGATAAATACTCAGAAGTGGAACTGCTGGGTTATAAAATAGTTCTGTTTTTAATTTTTTGAGGAACCTCCATACTACTTTCCATAGCGGCTGCACCAATTTACAATCCTACCAACATTGCATGAGGGTGCCCTTTCCTCCACATCCTCACCAACACTTGTTAGTTGATTTATTGATGATGGCCATTCTGACAGATGTGAGGTGATATGTCATTATTGTTTTAATTTGCATTTCCCTGATGATTGGTGATGTTGAGCATGTTTTCATGTCTTTTGGCCATGTGTCTTTCTTTATTTTTCCCCCACCCCTTATATGTCCTTTTTGGAGAACTATTTATTCAGGTCCTTTGCCTTTTTTAAATTGAATTGTTTATTTTTTGATGCCTCCCATTTCTTATTCACCATACTGGGTATGGGATCCACCCATTCCACGTCTTCAATGTGGCTTCGTTTTTATATCTTTAGTTATAGGAATTCTATTCAGCTAGTCTTCAGATGGTTCTCAGTGATGGTTGTTCTATATCCGATGACGTTCTTATGTGATTTTTATTTTCAGATAAAAAAGCCACATCTGTGGAAGATACTACCATAAAGTGCCCAGGCATGAATGTAGACAAGCCAGACCAGTAAGTGCCCAGCTTGGGGGTTTGGTAAGCAGTTGTTGCCACCATGAAGTGTCCAGAATGTGAGATATCACCTCTGTTGAGGCAGCACCTGTCTTTTTCCAGGAGGGTTCTGGGGTTCTTCTGCAACCACCCTTGTTGGTGGTCCTCCAAGGTGCTTGGGTATCTGCTGTGGCCTGGCTCTGCTGAGGAAGATAGAATGCAGGAGAAGATATGACCCAGGATGGTACCTTTGCTCCTGGCAGTCTTTCAGAGCTAAGCCAGCATATTCTATAAATACAGAAGAATGGGAATGGTGACACCAAGCAGCCATCCTTGGTCACTTAGCCCATGACCACGATGGCACCTGAGCCCATGCAGGGCTCCTCACTACCTGGTCAGCCTTTCTTGCAGAAGTTGACCTCATGTTGCTTGGGGATGTGCTCTCCTTACCCATGCTGTCTGCTCTCTGGTGGTCTTAATGCCTGATGTTCAAAGTCATTACAATGATGACAGCTGTGGGCTATGGTTTGAGCCAAATACAAGGACTGTGTCAATCTGGGCTGGTGGTCACTGTCTGCACTTTCTGTGTTTAGGGAGGTCTTCATTGAAGTTAGCCTGGACAACGGCATCAGCTTCAGCAAAGAAAATATTAGCATCACCAGTAAGGACTGTGTGAGTGTCAGGTGGGGCTGCAACTTCCATCCCGAGCTATACAGTTTCTCTGTATTGGAGGGAGAGACATCCTGTGGAGGCAGGAGAGGGGGGAAAGTACCCTAGAAAGGTCCAGCAAGTAACTTGTGTTCACCTCGTAACAGCCACCTCATGTAGCACCTAACAGCCAACTCTTAGTTTTAGCCCTTAATCAGGGACCTGTTCCCCCATTGAGGCATGGAAAGTACACTGCAAGTGCATCTACAAGACCCCTGGGTACATCCAGCTGTACAGGCCTTGCAGAATCTCTATTCTTTCTGTGAACCAACAGTCATTGTGGAACATGGAAGAACCAACTGGAGCTCTAAGAGACTCCAGAACAAGTGCTGAAGTTCTGCATACTGTTGGTCAACTTGCAACCTCCCCTGGCCTAGATCTAGTGTTGGGGCATTCAGGGTCCATCTAGATTCTAGCTAGGGCAAGTGGGAGAGGCTGGGAGGCTGGGAGCTACGGACCAGAGTTCATGATCTCTGGACCCCCCAGACTCTACAAATCTGGGTACAGGTACAGGGGATCTGGAGGATGGGACCAGCTGTTGCCCTGATCAGTCAGAGTGTGCTCCCTTTGCATTGATGCAGCTGTTAAAAGGCTCTGAACCCACTCATGACTATGACATGGCCCCCAAGCCTGCTTGGGAACACCAGCTGTCATTATGCAGATGTTGTCAGTCACCCTTCAGCCTCTCCTTTCTCCTGCACCTCAGCTGTCCCTCTGCTAACTCTCTCTGACCTCCACAGGAAGGTTGTCTCCTTTGTTGGTGGGGAAGCGTGAGGGCTGTGAGAGGGGCTGGGAATTCAGCCCAGGGAGAGCCAGCTATGAATGAGGTACTGCTCCCTAGGTGCCTGCTTTTCAGAGTTCCACATTATCTGGGCTTCTTAGCCCAGGAGCATGATGTGGGTGACAGAGAGTTAGGAAGGAGTAGAGGTGTGCCTGGGAGGAGGGATGCCTGTTCCTAATTGTCACCACTCTATCCAGTACCCACTTGTAAGGGTTCAGTCCTCTATCTGTCTTCGTTTGTCCCTGGACTTCCACTCACAGAGCAGCAGAATGAACTGACACATTGGCCCATCAGGAGTCCCACCTGTCGACAGGCACCTTTAGAGGAAAACTGAGGAGCAGCCTGTGGCTGCAGGCCCAGCACAGCAGCAGCAGCATCCACTCTGACTGCACTTCTCCTCGCAGCTGCACTGTCTCCAGACACAGGCTCTCCAATCCCCTCTCAGGCTTCTCTGACAGGACAGCACATCTCTGGGTTAGGGATGGGCTGTGCAGCACACGGGTCCACAGATGCAGCTCACTTGCCCATGGGTATGAATGACAACAAGACAATAGATTCCATTCCTTAAACCCCCACGTGGGCCTGTGCTGTGCTAGGACTTTCTACAAACTCTCTCTAAATCTCACAAGTGCCTGTCATTTCCTCCTTACGGATGAGAAAACAGAGGCTCAGAAAGAGTGAGGAGCTTTGCCCAAAATGGCAGATGCAGGAGGTGGGGAGAGAAGGGATGGGGAGATAGAGCCAGGTCTCCCACCTCTGCTCCTGCACCCCCATTTCTCTGTGGGCCCCAGCAGCCCTCCCTCACCCATCTGAGTATCTAGATTTTGTGATCCTCACCAAACCCCTGTCCTGTCAGCCAGGCATGCAGTGATGGCTGGCTTGTCACTCCCAGGAAGACTCCAGACTTCCTGTCAGGGCTCTGGAGCAGAGCTGCTTTTCCAGGCCAGTGGTGGGTTGTACAGGGCATGGCTCCAAATTGGCTGTGGTTCCAGCCCCAGCCACCTGACCCCGCTGTGGTCCCTACAAATGGGGTTAACTGAGGAGAAAGGACATAGTCAGACAAGGCTATTGGTGGGTAGTGCCTGGTGGTGGTAGCCTGGGAAGACATAACCCAGGCCCATCCCAGGCCTTTGGCATGTGTCCTTTCTGCAGGTTGAGAAGCAAGCTCAACCCCCAGCTGCACCGCCACCTCACCCACCACCTGACCCACCACCTCACCCACCACCTGACCCGCCACCTCACCCACCACCTGACCCACCACCTCACCCACCACCTGACCCGCCACCTCACCCACCACCTGACCCACCACCTAACCCGCCACCTGATCCACCACCTGAGCCCCCACCTGACACACCACCTGACACAACACCTGCCCAGAAACCTGCCCCATCAACTTACTCACAGTTCACAGCTGTCATCAGCCCTCTATACCTCCTTGCACTCATCCCGGCTCTGCTTATGTTCCCATTGCTGTTCTGTTGCATCTGGTGCTACAAGAGGGTGAGTGACTTCTGCCCACACAGCCCTTTTCCCAAGGTCCCCACCGAACTCCCAAAGGAACCAGGAGCCTAACTACTCCATAAACCTGCATGTTGTCAGGTTCCCATTAGCTCCAAAGTCATCTAATTAACAGACAGAGGTGACGCTGTCCTCTGTTCCTGGGTGCAGACATAGCCTGAGTTTCTGAGGGTCCTCCTGCCTCATGCTTGCCTCAGGGAGGCGGCATATGGGCTGCCCTGGTCCCTGGGGAGAACAGAACCCCAGCCCTCGGAGAACAGGGCTGCCTCACAGCACCTAGGCATCTTGAGGATTCAGGTAGACAGGCCTGGAGGAGGCCTCTACTGGTGAGGGAAGAAGTGGTCCCACAGGAGGCATGAACGGCCCCAGAGGGAGGATGATGCTGGCCAGGAGAATTCGTAACCTCTGTGCCTTTGAACACCAATGTGGGGCTCTGCACATCCCTACAGCCTCTGTCATTTCTTCTTCAGTCATTATTAAACACCAGGATATGCTGGGCCCCACGCTGGGCACAGAGGGCTGGAAGTGAAGTTGCCACCATCCTTGTTCTCCGCAGCTCAGAGTCTGGTATCTGGTCTGCCGTTGGTACTGGGGGATATTGAGGGGGAAGTATCAACTTTATATGGTGTGAAGATGACCTGTGTAACCAGAGCAACAGCAAGGGACAGAGACTGGCCCCAGGGAGCAAAGGAGGGAGGCAGGGGCACTGGTTAGCTGGATTTGCAAGGACACAGGCCAGAGAGCTGGATGAAGAAAGAGGAAAAGTAGAGATTTGAATGGACAAAGCAAACCAGCAAGATGCAAACAGGTCAAATTTCTGTTAAGTGGAAAGAAGGGAAGAGAGAAAGCCCACAGGTGGAGGAGACTGTCATCCCGGAATCCTGAGAGGCCAGAGGGTTGCAGGGGATGGAGAGGTAGGGAGATAGGAAGCAGAGTGAGCCCTGTGCCCTGTCTTCCTATGATGCTGAGCAGCTGAGGAAAACTACCATGTGCAGCACCTCTACCAGGGACCAGGCTCCTTAGTCTGGTGGTCTCCCCATCACACGCACAGGGAGCTGCTGAGTCCCCTTTGATAATGAGGAGCCTGAGGCTCAAGGAGGTAGAGCCTGTTGGCCACAGACACCCTTGGAGCAGATGCCCAGATTGACACCCCAAAATTCAAGTCTGTCCTTCTGCTACACAGCAGACTCCCCCTGTCTGTATGGCCAAGCCAGTACCCGCCACACCCCTCCCAGCTGCACTTATGTGTCTTTAACATTCTAGACCTTCAAGGAGCGACCACCAGTGCAAAAACCAGAAAAGGTAAGTTGTGGTTTGGTCCTGGTGTTGTCAGCAGACCTGCTGTGCACACTGACCTTGACAGTGAGGCCCCCAGCAGCCTATGGGACTATTTCCACTTCCTGCGACACCAGCTCCACCTACCAGGGCAGAGAGAGCAGGGAGAAAGAGGTGACAGAGGGGCAGGAAGGAGCCCCAAGGAGGACTTGGGACTCACAAAATGTCACCCAGGCACCACCTTTCCTGTGCTGCCAACATAGCCTGATCCAGGGCCCTTGTCACTACATGAGAAGCTTGGGGAAGCCTGTTTCAGCAACTGCTAGGGTTCCTACTCAAATAAAAGGGACATTTCTGTCAATTCCCAAAGAACTGCCAAAGAACTGTCTGTACGATGGTCCTTGCCCAGGATGAGGTGAGCTGTTGGGAAAGGAGCCTCAGGTCAGGGACCTAGTCCCACCTTTGGGCTCTGGTATATATTGGGCTGCATTTCCTTGGTCTCCTTCCTGTCTCCTGTCATGGTGAAGGGCTTGGCAGGGGGTTGCCTGTTTGGACTGCTGTGCTGAGGAAGGTGGAGTGAGTCTCTCCTGGCACTGAGCTGTGAGGGAGGCCCAGCCCAGGTGAGCACAGGGACCGAGGGTCAGGTGAGAATCTTGTGGTTCACCCAGAAAAGGATCCAAACCAGGACCCATAAGAAGTAGTTGCACAAGGTCCCAGAAACAGGGGATCTGGGCCGGGACAGGCCTCACTGTCCCGGGTAGCCTCTCTGCTGGTTGCAGTATGGCCGGAGGAGGCTGCATCTGCAGGAGTCAGGTGAAAACAGCCCTGTCACCTGCTAATGCTCTCACCCCTGACAGCCCTCAATTACATCACAGCCCAAGACCAGGCTTCTCCAATGAGGGCAGCCCCGGGGATACGAAGGGCACAGAAAAGAATTTTCTGGCCTTTCTGGAAAGAGCATATTTGCAAACCAAACGCATTTGCCTATATTTCCCATGGAAGGCACTGTTACAGTACAGGGTGCTACTCATTTGTCCTTGACTTCTCCAACAAACATGTAGTGAGTGGCCAAAACCTGACATGTGTGGGAGCAAAAGATGGCAGGAGCTGCGAGACAAGGAAGCAGACAGTGTTTTCTCTTTCTAGGAGCCAGAGACATGTTACGTTCAGACATGTCCCACGGTGATTGTCCCTTGTTGTGGGTGCCAAGTAGGCAGGATAAGAAGGATGGAGGTGAGAAGGGTCCTTAGAGAGGGAGCTGTGACAGCCCCCCACAGGCTGGGATGTGGGAGGATAGAGGCTACTGGCTCATGCCATACAGGCCTGGGCCCCAAAGGCGTGGCTTGTTTGAGATGAGCTTGACGGGTTCTGGATTTTAAGCACTTGGGTCCCCACCGCAGAGTCTGCCCCTTGGAACACATCCAGTTTTAGGGTTGTTGGTGGCCAGCTTACAGCTGGCCAGCCCCTGCTTCTCACAGGGGATGTTGTCAGCTCCACCAAGTGGCTTGGGTTTCACTGGCTAGTAGGTGGATGCATTAAAAAAACAAACAACAACAACAACAAAAGATGAATCACAAAATAAGCTTGCATAGGTAAGGAAAAAAAGTTCTGAGCTGAGTTCTTATCCATCATTAAAGCTATCCAGAAATGGCTGTAGAACCAGCTATCCTTACAGAAGTCCCCTCAGCAAAGTGAGGCAAAAAGCTCGCTACATTGTCCTAACGGGCACTGCGATGGGGCAACAAGAGCTGCACAGTGGAAGGGGCCTGAAGGAACTGTCCTTTCCCCAAGAAATGTGGTGGCCCACCCTGGTGAGGGAGAACTCAGCCTTGCAGGAGACACGAGGTGACAGGGGTGGAGAGGACCCAAGGGGACAGGTTTGAGGAAAAACGAACCTCACAATCTCTGCCTGGCTTTGCCCTTCTTCCCTTCAGTCCGGTCTCTGTTCCTGTCAGATCTGGGACTTCCCCCTCGAGGTTCAG
Organism: Rhinolophus sinicus; assembly: GCF_057876585.1. Classification (NCBI taxonomy): domain Eukaryota; kingdom Metazoa; phylum Chordata; class Mammalia; order Chiroptera; family Rhinolophidae; genus Rhinolophus; species Rhinolophus sinicus. The sequence continues at coordinate 62,260,573 of NC_142515.1, read as the reverse complement.
ATGGCAGCTGGACAGCCAACCCTGCCTCATCCCTGACAGTCAGTGTGAGAGCACAGAAAAGCCAGAATGCACTTTCCAGAGAGGGTGGAAGCCACTTGCCAGGGGCTTTTTCCTGCTCACAGGGCCCAACCCACACCCACACCCTCCAGGGCCCAAAAGGGCCTAAACTACAGGATCCATTCTCTGCCCTCCTCAGCTCCCCCCACCCCAGGATCAGGAACCTGCACCTGAGCAGGGAGTGGGTCCTCTTCCCTGCCTTCCCCTTATCTGCCCACCAAATGCAGGCTCTCTTTCCCCCTCTTTGAGCTCCTGCCCAGGTCCCCAGTGCCCACCTATTTCCCCTTGAGGACCTCTCCTTGGCCACCGTATGTCTCCTATCTTGGAACTTTTCCTCTAAAAGTAGCCCTTTACTTCTCCTCCTACACCAAAAATAGTGATTTATTCCACATCCCAAACAATCTGTGACCCACAGTCACCACCAAACATATAAGCTACCTGGCCCCTGCCCCAGGTGGAGACTGCAGTGGTGTCTCAGTGAGTTCCTGGGGATAGAGAGCTCGTGAAGCACCGCAAGCCAGAGGGCCTCTACACTCCAGGCAGCATCTGTGCCTCGAGCTTCCTCACAGACACATGTGCTTTGCAGGGCAAACTGGATACTTTATGTGACTTTGCTCAAAGCTACAACCAGGTGCCACTGCTGTGTTGTCAGCCCAGGGACAAGGTAAGCAGGGGCATAGGGATGCTCCCCATGGGCCAGAGGTCGTGCTTTTTGCCCTCGACACTTGTTCTCTGGGATTGTGGGTCAGAGAGCCCTGTCCAGGCATCCGCCAAGACAGATGCTCAAGATATGGCGAAATGGTGGTCAGGAGCCTCCCAGGCCGATGCTAGATGTGGCACCCATGCACTTGTCTTGCACTGTGGTCTCAGGTATCAGGAAACTCTTATCTAGAGCAATACCCCGCACTTTCCAACTTAAGTAAAGAGAGCTGGAGAGGAATGTAGGCCAGCGAGTTCTACTGGGCTCCAAGTCCTTCGTCCCTCCCCACTGACCACCCAACCCTGTGGGTCCATTGGCACTATACCATCCACTGACCCTCTCCTGGGCTGGTCACTCAGGTACCAGGGTGGTGGTGGGTATGGTGCCACCCCGCCCCAATGTTGTCTGACCAACACTCTGGTTTTACAAGGTAGTGAAGAGTCTCTCTTTTATGTCATTAACTGTGACTTGGGGAGAAGCCAAATTGTTACATTGTCCTCCCTGGAATTTAATGATAATGACAGCTAATTTTTATTGGGTCCTTCCCTTGGGCCAGTTGCTGGCCTAAGAACTTCACATGTTTTTACTCTTTGAATCCTGCCAGTAACTGCAAGTAGGTACTACTGTAATCCTAGTTTTACCATGTAGGGGACTGATGACAGAGAGGTTGAGTGACATGTCCCTGGTCCCCGTGTCTGGGAGTGGCAGAGCTGGACTTGAACCCTGAGGCTTGGCTCTACCCTTCTCATTGTCCTGGTCCCTTGTGGGTCAGCACTCCTGATCTCATGACGGTTACCCCCAAACCACCGGAAGACTGCCCTACTCAGGTTCCAGGTCCCAGGGAGAGTGGTGCTCCTGGCTCATCCGGGAATCATCTGCCTGGGCTTTTCCCTGCTCAGACCCTTTGCACAGACTGAGCCAGTGGGCCTGGATGATGCTGTCCTCCCCAGGGGCTGCAGTGAGGGCTGTGTTGGCCTTTCAGGGAGCACTGGCTCTTGGTAGATGGATGGGTGGGCATGTAGAAGCTCTGGGCTGTATCATTCTTGTCCCTTTTTAAGAGGCCCTGCGTGCTGCAGCCTCCACAGCCTGTCACCCATCTGAGGGTGCCCCAACAGCCCTTGGCCTGGGGGTCCAGAACCACGCCTAAGTAGTGGCGCACGCTCATCCCTTCAGCACTCTCTCACCTAGAAAGACTGGCAATGCTGGGGCTTCAGGGGCATTCATGACTTGTCCTTGCTTCCCAGGCTCCCAGTTGAGGGAGGAGAACACAAATTCCACATCAGATTAGAGTCAGGACACTGGGGCTGCCTCGGGAAGGCAGGGCTCACTTCCAGCTCCCGAACCGAGTCTCCAAGGAGCCCAGGCTGGAGGAGGCCAGCACCCAGGGAGCAGAAAGGCATCACAAAGGCCCACCCTGTGGTCCCAATGGGTCTTTATCCCAACCCACTTGAGCGAAGGGAACCACAGCCTTCAGTCCCAATTCCAATGGCTTCTCAGTGACCTCTCTTCTCTTCCCTACAGAGGAGGTGCACCAACTTCGCACTGATGAAGCCCTACCTCAGGCAGTTGCCCTGTAGCACAAAGACCTGCTTTGGACCCAGCCAGGAGTGCTTCCCCCTCAACAGCTGCTGCTCTTGGTGCCATCAAACCCCATCCCTATGCCCCCAGCCTCCCTCCAGGATGCTGCCACTGATCCCTCCCACTGCCCGGGCACTCTGCAGAGCTACCTTGTCACTCCCACCCCCATAGACCAACCTCTAAAGTACCAAAATCCCAAGATAAATAAGTCCCTTTTTGTACTAATTGGACATATATATTGAGACGTGGTTTAAAGTCAAAAGGAGTTGGATTTTTTGGCTGATTAGCATGAGAGGTTTTTGCCTGGTAAGCATTGTTCCTCTGCATGAGATGTACCTGTACTGCTCCTGCAGGACAAAGCACCCTGGTGTCCTGTAGACACAGATGATTCCAATTCTTGACAGCCCGGTCATCTGTCGTTAACGGCTGGGACACATAGGGTTGTAACCAAATTCTGTTCTTTGCAAAAAGCCCCAAACATCTTTGAAATAAGAATACGATCCCGTGTCTTATTTCCCTAATTTTATACAGAGAGGAGTACTTGAATTTCTTATTTCCTTTACTCCATGTTACCGGTTTCCATTTTTGGCTGTCCACATTCCAAGATGTCGTAGAAAGAGATGATACCCTCTAAACTTCACCTTCTGGAAGTACAACTTCTATTTCCAGATACCCAAACTGTCCCTAAGCCCAGGAGAATTTTAGGGGATGCTTTTCATTTCCCTAGAGAAGGCAAGCCTCCCCTACTTGTCGTTTGCCACCTTAGAAGATACCATGGTCCTGACAGTGTCTTACAATCTAGCCTGTGCCCATGGTTCTGTGTGATGCCCCAAGTGCGGTGCACAAAGCCCACAGAGCCTGACCGGGACCCCTGAGCACTTCAGGAGGGGTCCCCCACAGGTGACCATAACCAGTTGTCCCTATTGCATGTTGATAATTAGTATATTAAACTACTCTCTACCCTCACCCCCATCTCCTTGAATGTTATATTTATGCCTTTCAGTTGAATTTCTGTAAGACAACTATAAGTAAAAAATATATCAGGTTTGAGTTTTTAATCTGTATTAAGTGAAGTGGATGGGTAAGTGATGACCATAATTTTTCCTATGGTTAAAAACAATGTTTTGCTAGAATGACTTGTATATATGCATGTAGGGCTTATTTGCAGGATTACCCTAGGTCACGTGACTTTTAACCTTCAAAGCCCTTTTACCTGGAGTTGTTCTTTCTTGTTGACCCCTCTCCTAGTTCTCTGTCCTGTCACAGCTTGGACCCCAGATCTCTGTCCTGCCAACAGCCAGGACAGAGCCGTGAGAGAGAGCTTCTCCCACTCCCTCGTGGGCCTATTCCATCTCTGCCAGCATGTCCATTTCCCCAGCTCATTATAAAAAATCTTTCTCTGGCACAAAATGCCAGGCACAAGGCATTTCAGAGAAATAAGCCAACTTGAAATGGAGGAAATAGAAGACGGCCCCATTCAAAGACTCATTCCAAGAACAACTGTAGGTGCTTAACAAGAACAAAGGGGGAATCTACTTGGCGATGTTGATTTCTAAGTTTAGATAAGGACAATAAAAATGCACACTTTCTGAGTGCCTCCTGATGTAATATGAGCAGCCACTGTGGACTCAGAATGGACCTCCAAACCTGGGCCAGAGCTTGGCAGGTACCTCCCTCAGACACCACCGGAGTCAGCGCAGGCCTTCTCCACAAGCTCATAAGTGCACCCCCTGTGGGAGAATGCATATCTAACAAGCTGTGGCCTTAACAACGACTTCCCCCACCCCCTTCTCTGTGCACCAGGACCCCCAAAGTAGGCTCGGGGTGTAGAGGAGATCAGGGAGCAGAAGGGAACTCCATCACTCAAGCACTGCCCAACGTTGCCCCCTGTGCTGTGCTGTGCATGCAATCTGCACACGTGGTAAAGTAATCTGCTGAGATGTCCACTCAGTGCCACTGGCTCTCTGGTTTCTATTCCATGTCCCAAGTGGGTAGCCAGGCCTTTGGTAGTGCCTGGCTGTTTGCAGTGAGAAACAACTGGCCTGAAGTCAACCTCTCTTCCGTCTAGATCAAGGTGTCTGTAGGATTGTTTCTTCTGATCCCTCTCTCTGGCTTGTAGAAAGCTGTCTTCTCCCTGTGTCCTCACATGATCTTCCCTCTGTGTGTATCTGTGTCCTAATTACCTCTTCTTATAAGGACACCAGTCATATTGAATTACAGCTCACTCTAATGACCTCATTTAAATTTAACTACCTCTTTAAAGACCCTATCTCCAAATAGTCACATTCTGATATACTAGAGATTAGGGCTTCAAGAGATGAATTTGGGAAGGACACAATTTGACACATAATAATCACTTATCAGCTGACACCATCAGGAGTCCCTTTTCAAATGGTACAATCTGGGGAACAGTGGGATCCCGCAAAAATACTCCTACAAGCTTTGGAGACAAAAAGTCCACAGTTCCTGCTAAACTCCATCATTACAGACAAGTTGAATGACTATAGGCAGATCACCCTAACCTCTGTAGAGACCACAGCTATGTGAAGATTGAATGTTCTCATGTACATGCCTTCTCTCTCTCTCTTTCTGTGTCACACACACACACACACACACACACACACACACACACACACACACGGTATGGGAGGAGGGACACTCCTAAGAGGCAGCTCCTGAATGATGGGTTCCTGGGAATTTGAGGCAACGCTGGGTCAGAACCCAATTGTTCAGGCTGCAAAATCACGAAGGGACTTAGAAGACTCATCTTCTCCTTTGAAAAATAAGCTGAGGTAAAATGTGTCACAGCTCCGTGCTCACGGTATTTGTGGAGGTTCTGAGGCTACAACAATATCCAGAATGCCCAGCGTTGTATCCTATAAGCCCATTGGTAACCTAGGATTCTCAAACCCAAAGATACAATTCCTTGTCACTGGAAATCCTGAATCTTCATTTCTTATTTCCCTGCTACACATAGGTTGTGGCCATCATGGGGAAGCAAAATCTGTCTCAGAGAGCAGATGGCCGATCATGGAGGTGTTCCTCATGGAGTCAGGTGGCCATGAAGAGCAGGCCGGCCAGGGGTAGGGGCTGTCTTACAGATGAGCTGGAGCTAACTCAGCAGAAGTCAAATGCAGGAGCCCAAGGGGCAGAAGGCACAGGGGCTGATGGGCATCTCCTGCAGTACCCACAAGGGACCTTCCCCCTTGTAACCTCAGCATTAGGTGTCCAGTTACCTCCTTTAGGACAGGGATGATGATGACCAGGAAACCAGTGTGATGTCGTCAATTGTTCCAGGAGATGGCACTCACAGCTTACATTTGTTTATTAGCCCAATTTAGAAATCTATTTTAAAACATCAGTGTTAGCAAAGTTATGGAACAAATATGACCAAGATTTCTGTTTCACTGCTTAGTTGACTACACACCCATTGTGTGTCAGCTTCTACCACATTTTCAATGGTGAGAGCTATTTTCCCCTTTCTGGAACCTTGAGATGTTTTTTTCATAAAATGTTATTTTATTTGGTTTTTTTAAAAAGATTTTTATTAAAAATATAGCTAACATACAATATTATATTAGTTTCAGGGACAACATAGTTATTCAACATTTATATACCTGAAGAAGTGATCACCATGATAAGTCCAGCAACCATCTGACATTTTACCAAGGTATCACAACAATATTGACTATATTCCCCATGCTGCACATTACATCCCCATGACTTATTTGTTTTATACCTGGAGATTTGGACCTTTTATTCCCGCTTTTACCTTTTCCATCCTTTTTAAATTTTTCAATTACAGTTGACATTCAATATTATTTTATATTGTTTTCAGGTATACAACTTAGTGATTAGATATTTATATAATTTAAGAAGTGATTCCCCTGACTAGTGTAGTACCCACCTGGCACTATACAGGGTTATTACCATATTATTGACTATATTCCCTGTGCTTTACTTTATACTCTCATGACTATTTTGTTACAACCAGCTTGAACTTCTTAACCCCTTTACCTTTTTCACCCTGCCCCTCCAGCCTCCTCCCATCTATCACCCCAACAAATCTAGTACCCATCTGACACCATACATAGTTATTTCAATATTTTTGACAATATTCCTTATGCTATACCCTACATCTCCATGACTATTTTGTAACAACCAATTTGTACTTCTTAATCCTTTCCTCTTTTTCACCCACCACCCCAATTTCCTCTCCCATCTGGCAACCATGAAAACATTTTCTATTTCCATGAGTTTGTTTCTGTTTTGTTTGTTTATTTTGTTCTTTAAATTCCACATATAAGCAAAGTCACATTGTATCTGTCTTTCTCTGTCTGACATACTCCAGCACAATACCCTCCAGGTCCATCCATGCCACTGCAGATGGCAAGAACATATTCCCTTCCGAACAATATTCCATTGTATATATGTACCACCTCCTCTTTATCCATTCTTCCATCAACAGACACCCAGGCTGCCACCACATCTTGGCCATTGTAAATAATACAACAATGAACACATGAATGCACATGTCCTCAAAGTAGTGTTTTGGGTTTCTTTTGGGCCCGCTGCCACCTGCTGTCTCCCTTAAGTTTCAGTCACTGATAAAGCCTCGTGCAGGACGCAAGTTGGGTGAGACGGTCTGAGGGAGTCATTAAAGTCGGAAGAGTTGTGGTCACCAGGTTAATGTAGATTCTGATTTGGTGCCAGTGCTGAGCCTGGAGCTACTCAGCAAAAGTCTCAGCACACTGAGGTCAGTCACCACCTACCTGAGGCCCGCAGACTCAAAAGTTTTCCAAGAAAGAGTGCATGTTGGCGGGGCTGGCTGCTCACTGAGAAAGTGCCTCCAGCATTGTGGGATTTGGGTAGGGTGGGGTCCCAGCAGAGCTCACCAGACCAATTCATAATCAGATTTGTCCATGGGCATGGGGGAGGGCTCAAAACAGGAAAGATGGGGCTCACCTGCTGGCCCCACAGGAGCAGGACCTCACACGGAAAATGGCGACTGTCCTCCAACAATCACCCTGAAGCCATACACTTCAGTCTGCCCTCAGCACATCTGCTGGAGCCCAGGGTGAATGCCTGCAAGTGAGTGAGTCTGTGCTTTAAGGCAATGTCTGGTTTCCCATAGCCTTCTGTCCCACTTGGATGGTCAGAAACCTCACTGCTTTTTACAGCCAGGTGTTGTGGGGGCTCCTCTTCCTGGAATTAGCATCTGGGCTGGGGGGCTGGTGTAGGGCTGGGGTCCCTCACTCCTCTGGAGAGAACCTCCACAGCTGACATATCTCTCCTGATTCTCAACTGTCACACAGAGGTTTGGGACCAGCTCGTTTTGCATCTCTGCCCCTCTTACCAGTCTCGATGTGGCTTCTTCTTTATATACTTAGTGATAAAACTTCTATTCAGATAGACTTCAGATGATTCTCCAGGTTGGTTGTTCTACAATTTAGTTGTAATTTTAATGTGTTCACAGAAGGAAGCAGGCACAGTGTTTATTTACTCGGCCATCTTGGATCTCTCGCTGAGATATTTTTTTTTTTTTAACTGAAGAGATGGGAGAGTACTTGGCATGGGGTGGGGAGAACCCTGCACAGCCCTAAGCCCTCAGCACACACTTTTCCAAACCACAGGCCTCCCACCAAACATGCAGCCTCCTATTTTGAACAGCAGACTCATAGCTGTGGTGGCCAGGTCTGTGCCAGAGACCAGTGTTCCCAAGTGTATGGGCTTCATATGCTGTCAGGAACTCTTGGAAAAGCCCTCCCACTCTGCTTTGCCATTTCTCATTCACTACAGACTTGGGCACCTGGCTGACACTGCCCTACAGTCCAAGGCCTGTTATTATCCCAGAAAACCTCAACATCCACGGGATGAGCCATCCAACACAATGGTCTCATGATCCTTGTCCTCCAACTCCCTGCACTGCAAGCCATCTGCCTACCCATGACCACATCCCAAGCCATGTCATCCCCAACCACACAACTCACTGATCTGCCCTCCTCCTCGGCTCACCCCTCTGCCCCAGCTTCTCTGTCAGCAAGCTGGCCTCACAGGGCCACCTCTTCTGTTCCTAGGGCAGCAGGGATGATGTGAGCAAGTTTGTGGACCCAAGACAGGCCCTCCAAGAGCCACAGGTGAGGCTTCTGCCCTGCGAGCTGCCTGGCCCCACCCTCTGCCATCTAGACTCTAGGGGCTGATGCGTGGCATCTGCACCTAGCCCCTCTGCCATGAGGCTCTTCTTTGAAGCTAAGCTGGGACCCAGCTCAGCTCTCTGCAAGCTTTTACCCTCTGATATCTAAGAAGGAAAGTGAGGGTGTCGGAGAGACTCAGAAACAGGAAAAAGAGTGATTTGGGCGGGGTCTACTAAAGCTCTGTGCTGACAAGAACAGGCCACAAACCTGGGCCTCAAGGGTCAAATGTATGTATTCAGCTCTCTACAGGTCTGCCTGCTGGCGGAGTGCTTGGAGACACCCACAAGCAGAGCAAAGCCCTGGGTTAGAAGGACTTCTTAGAGCAGCTTCTGGCCTGATTATTGAATTTAACCTCTCAGGGATAGTGAACTCCCCATCAAAGACAGGACAAGGCAGAGAATGCAGACCTGGAGGGTGGATGGGGCCAGTCCCTCATCTCCTTGCTCTCGTTCACTGGCTTGTTGTGGGTGTCTCAATACTGGGATCTCTATGCAGCAGGTGAGAAGATTCGTGGGACTGATGAGATGAAATTTATCACCAATTTGTACATGTGCAGTGCCACACACCTGATGAGAGGTACCAGGGAGGGCGGGAGGCAGTGTCGGGGCCACAGAGGGGTGCCCTGGCCACAGGGTCTCTCCCTTCATGCTAAATATCAAATGTGTGGCCTTGTCAAGTCCTGGAGTTATGGAGAGAGCCAAGAATCCCTGGTCCAAGCGGAGGTCGGGGTTGGCGCACTAATGTGCAGTCTGATCTGAGAGCCTAGGAGCATCACACTGAGATCCACGTGTCCCGTAAAGGAAACCGTCTCTCCACACTGTCTGAGGACTGTGAGAAAATAGCCAAGAAGAGCACTGAGGACAGCATCAAGAGTGAGGCCCATGGCTGGCTGGAGGGAGCCATGCTCACAGTGGGTAAGACCTGGAGTTTGGTCCTCAGACTCATATGTGCCCACAGGCCGCGGGGCTCAGCAGTGGGACAGCCCAGGGTGGCCATAGCAAGCACCTGGGTCCATACATACACCTTCGAGGGACGCCCTCACCCTCCAGTCCACGCTTTCATCATGTACCCTTCAGCTCAGGAACTGTCGTACCTCCAGTGTCTCTGGTGTTCTGTGTCCTGCCAGCAGTTGTTCTCTATGCTGCCCACGTAGCTCCCCGTGCTCTGTATGTGAGTGTGTGTGTGACAGTGTGAGTGTGTGAATGTGTGTGCACAAGCACATATTTGCAAGGATTATGCCAGACCCAGGGCCTGTGCTCACCTTCAGCAGCCACACAGAGAACATTCTGGTTTTGACTGGAAGCCCTGAAAAAAGAGACCTATCTGGACCTCAGCCAAGTGCCTGGTGTCTGCCTCAGTTGGAAAAAATGATGTTGTGTAGTTGGAGTCCAAACTGAGTGATTGATGGTCTGACTCTGGGAAGCACTGAGGACCTTCCCCAAAACATGAGGTCAGGTCCATTTAGGAGGACCTGTTTCAGAACACATTTTGAGGTCCAGAGCTGAGATCACAGTAAGAGGAGTTGTTGTAGAGGAAAGAGAGAGGCCCAGAGACAGAGGGACTTCTCCCATGCTCCCTCCCACGATGGAGCCAACTTCAGGGTCCCAGGGCTAAGGCACTCAGCTCTACACCAGGCTGTCCCCATTAGGTGCCAAGCAGCCAGAGGAGCCCAGCGATGTGTTTGGGTGTCTAGGGATGGACTGGGACATCTGAGCCTCCCCAGCAGGCTTTGAATGTTGTGATAAAATCCAGTCTATGTCAGAGCACCTACACATGGCCCCCACTCCAATCTCAACATCCAAGTCAGCCCTAGGATCTGGTTAGAACAACCGCCTGATTCACAGGGAAAAGGGAAGCTGTGCCATGCCCTACTGTCCTGGGTACTTCTTATTCATTTCTCAGTGAAGACTCCCATCATTGGCTCCACAGATGGGGACCGTGTAGGCAGGGAAGTGAAATAATGAGTCACACAGGGCCAGCAAGTCTTCCCAGTCATCATCCCTGTCCTAAAGGAGGTAACTGGACACCTAATGCTGAGGTTACAAGGGGAAGGTCCCTTGTGGGTACAGCAGGAGATGCCCATCAGCCCCTGTGCCTTCTGCCCCTTGGGCTCCTGCGTTTGACTTCTGCTGAGTTAGCTCCAGCTCATCTGTAAGACAGCCCCTGCCCCTGGCCGGCCTGCTCTTCATGGCCTCCTGACTCCATGAGGAACACCTCCATGATCGGCCATCTGCTCTCTGAGACAGATTTTGCTTCCCCGTGATGGCCACAACCTATGTGTAGCAGGGAAATAAGAAATGAAGATTCAGGATTTTCAGTGACAAGGAATTGTATCAGGAGCTGCCTCTTAGGAGTGTCCCTCCTCCCATACCGTGTGTGTGTGTGTGTGTGTGTGTGTGTGTGTGTGTGTGTGTGTCACAGAAAGAGAGAGAGAGAAGGCGTGTACATGAGAACATTCAATCTTCACATAGCTGTGGTCTCTACAGAGGTTAGGGTGATCTGCCTTAGTCATTCAACTTGTCTGTAATGATGGAGTTTAGCAGGAACTGTGGACTTTTTCTCTCCAAAGCTTGTAGGAGTATTTTTGCAGGACCCCACTGTTCCCAGAGTGTACCACTTGAAAAGGGACTCCTGATGGTGTCAGCTGATAAGTGATTATTATGGGTCAAACTGTGTCCTCCCCAAATTCATCTGTTGAAACCCTAATCTCTAGTATATCAGAATGTGACTATTTGGAGATAGTGTCTTTAATGAGGTAGCCCCACTTGTCACATGGAAACTCAAAGGCACGGGCCTTGCGGGTGACATGTAAAGTGGGCTTCTGAAGCCAGTGGTCACTCTAACTATGGCTCCTCCATGGAGCTGAGTGGCAGTGCTGTCTCTGGAGTGTGAGAGCCCAGGGGCTGCCTGGGTGGAACTATGCTCTGATCGACCAGCCTTGTGGGCCTCAGAGCATTTCATACTTCACCTTTATGCCTGCTTGCTCTGGGGCTTCGGACCTGTGCCCAGTGCCCCAGGCTTCCATCCCTGTCCCACCCTGCCTGACACAGAGCCTCTCCTTTTGAAACTAGGAAAGCACAAATAAATAGGCCAAGGCTTGCACATCATTAACCGTTAAAACCAAAGGTAAGACATAAATCAACGTGCACACAATGCTGCCTACCACCTAGAGCTGTTAACAGAGCTTTCCTGTTTCCAGTTAAATGCAACCGGAACCCTCACAGCTACTTTGCACAACGTCTTTACTACGCCATGAAGGTGACTGCTCTGTCTTCTGCCCCCTTACTATCAGCCCTGTGTGGCACCAACCCTAAAGCCATGTTGCTCAGAGCCATCACTGTCTTTTAAGAAAAAACATCGGTTCTCTTATCCCCACACCTTGTGATCATACAGGTGTAGTTATCAGAGGGCAAATCAAGTGTGGGGGAGAGAAGGCCTAGCTCCTGAAGGCTGCATTTGAGCAGGTGCTTTCACAGGTGTTCCTTGCACTGAATTTAGCAACAATCCTGTGAAGCCCGAACGTAAGTGCCATCCTAGAGATGGTGAAACTACGGCCTGTGGTCAAGGTCACACAGCTGGTAAGTGTCAGAGCCTTAATTTGAGCCCAAGCCAGTCCAGCCGTCCTTTTACCCCACCATGTAGCTCTCATTGAGGGAGCAGGGTTTGCTACTGGAGGTCATCGGCTGGGATTGTCAGGAAGTCATGGCACCCTTTGAATGGACAAATTCAGAGGGAGATTGACACACAGTGACTCAATTTTCCTGCATGTGCTGAGGTGCCAACCTGGATTTGCCTGTCTTCCAACAGGCTGACTAGCCAAGGATGTCCAAGCCACTCATCTCAGAGGGAGCTTCTGGTATCTGGAAGCAAACTGGCAGACAGACAGTCAAATTAATTCCCCAAGGTTAAAGTCAGTGCCCACGTTCTCTGGCTTATGACTGCTGACACTACCTGAGTCAGAACCCCTAGCTCTCTGGCCAGGAAGTGAGAGAGGCCATGGGATTCCCTTGTCCATGTGCCGGAGTCTGACATGAGACTAGCCAAGGATGAAAGGTGCCGCTTGTGAACTGCCAAGTAAGCTGGGTTTCATAATGTTGCTGTCCTAAGAAGTCTTTTCTCTGCAGCAGTGAGTACTTTGTGTCTGGAATCTGATATGGCAAATCAAATACTGCAAATTAGGGCATTTGGCTTCTAATAAGGGAGGAGACATGAGCAGTGAGGGAGAAGAGATTGAGAGAATGGAAACCCTAAGCTACTAAAGCATCCCTCTTAGTGCTTCACCCACTGAAACAGGCTCACTCCTGCATCTCCATCCCCTGTGAATGCCCCCTGGACCCAAGAGCACAGATTTGTCCACCAGAAATGGACCAGAAAGATAAGAAGTGATCCTTGATTGCTGGTCTTATCCAGGGAGCAGGGAGGCATGGTGGGTCCCTGATAAGAAACATTGTTTCCAGAAGTGAGATTGACTTAAGTCTTATCAAGTGTCAGTTCCAGGAGATGTATGGCAAGCCCCTCAGCAGCATGATCATGGTAAGCCTTGAGTTCCCAACTCTCACACCAGCTTGAAACAGAGATATTACTGGGATATCTGGATGCCGTGGCCAACGTCCTAAGTCACATGTGTCCATCCCTTCCTTTCCAGAGGGCATCACACTCTTGCATTCATTGCCATGTGGGATGTGGAGGGATCAGGAAGGACGCCAATGTGGCTAAGACCTAGAGGGGAGCGGGGGAGGCGAGCAGAGAACACATGATGGAGGCCCCTGTACGTTGCACCCAGAAAGTTGGCTTTGCATTTGAATTGTTGCCCCCTTTGAAAATGACACGTTAAATCCTTGCAGAAGGAACCATATCTGAAGAGTCAGTGAAAGTAAATAGTTTAGTAGGAATCGAGGTGTAGCATTCAAATCCAGATTTAAGTAGTCTTGGCAGCAAAATTTTAAGGAGATAAATCAGATGGGCTCCAGTGGGTGCCTAACCTGATTCCAGTTACTGAAAGTTCTGGAGCTAAGAAAACGCACAGTGACTATCACACTAACTTTGAAAGAAATAGCTCTTCTAGACATTCATGCAAATGGAGGCTTTGACAATTTTATTAACAGAAGTCAAATCATGAAAAATATATCCCTAGTCTTCACTGGTTATTAAGTCAAGTCTCCAGTTATTCTACAAATATCTATTGTTAACTACACTTTCAAATAAACATGTAGTTTACAATATGTTAAAAAAGACATTTCTGCTTTAAGATGTTTCCAAATGGGGCAGTAGGTGGGCAAGGGTGGGGGAGGATGGAATTATTTTTTGTTTTGTTTTAGGCCTTCCAAGCAGTCTTGTCAAGGAACAGGGGAGCAAGGCACAAACCAGCTACTGCTGTGTCACCCACAGGATGGTTTTGACAACACACAGTCCCAGCTTAGTGTTGGGAATTCCTTTAACCATACATAGTTTCTGTGGCACAAGGGAAATTTCTATTCCTTTTCACCATTCCAGTTACATGGAGCCACCATCACACTGTAGAAGAACAAAAGCACTGTTGAGTGAAAATGATCACTTTGTCCATCTAAGACATTGACCTCGTGATGAAGATAGACTTGGCAGGCTCATTAGTGCATAATTAATATTATAGCCCCTTATCTAGACATACATGAAGCCCACCCTCATAGATTTCACCTGAAGTTGTCACTTAAGAAAATTCAGTTGAAATCGTGAGAAGTTGGCCAAATATTTTCTTTTTAGTTTAGACTGCTCGCTGTAGATGTCATCAAAAATTATCTAACAGTGATACCTGCATTAAAAACTCCTGCATAGAAATTTATAGAAAAACGTATAAAAATCATGTACAACTTTATACATACACATTTGAAAGGGTAGACAAAAAGAATAGTTCTCTTTAAAATATATACTTATTTTACCAAAACTGTATTGTAAGTAGTAAACTAAAAAAATAATAATAAAATAAAAAAAGAAGAAGGCTAAAATGTGGTTTAAAATCTACAAGAAAATTTCAGGCCCAAATGATTTACAAGCAAATTTGACTAAACAGTTACATAACAGATAATTCCCATTAGATATAAACTGCTACAGAACATAGAAAAGTGGAACTAGCCCCCAGCCCTGCTACTTATTCAGTGAGTGGCCTTGGATAAATCCACTATCCTCTCTTAGTCCCATTTCCCTCCAGAATGGCAGAAGGGTGTTCGATGATATGCCCTCCTCTGTGACCTGGCTCTGTATGCAGATTCTTGCCTAGTCAGGCCTATCAGAACCTGTGTAATAGCTCAGGGGGCTGGGAGACCACAGAAATGGGGTTCGGCCATTGGCCCGGTGGGGTCTCTCCTACTGGGAGATGAATGCTGCTTGAGCCTTATGCAAGGCAGCTGCTGTGCAGGCGAGCTCACCTTTCTCCAGCTACTGACGCCACGCACATCTCAACAAGGTCCAGATCATCAACATCATTCTGGACGAGTCTCAGAGTAATGAAGGGACTTGCTTCAGCCACAGGGTCAGTGCGTAATGGAACCATGGCCCAAGTGGGCCCAAAGAGAGACAAGGCTCTCTCCCACCACACCTCCAGTTGTCAATGGACACATTACTTTGAGCCTCCATTCCCTGATCTGCATTTTGCGTTTCAGGATAATAAAGGTGTGTACATTCCAATCGAAGTGCCTTTGGATTTTTAGCAATGACCAAAGTAGAACCAATTTGTCAGTGGACATAAAAGAAATGTAATTTTGAAAAACTTTGGGGGGCTGGCAAACAACCTGAGCACACAGGTGGGCATTTTCCTGTGGGAGCGTCCAAGTGAATTGTGCCCTCCATCACCCTGGGGACAACTCTCGTAAATGAGGATACTTTCCATTCGCCTCCTGATTTATAGCCTAAATTCTGACATCTGAGAGTTGGAGAGGTTTTAAAGCTATGTGATCCTGTTCCAACCTGTTGCTTGCCTCCCCTTCATGGCACCTGGCCAGAGGGATCTAGCCACCCTTGGCTGCCTCCAGTGATAGGAACCCACAACCTCCCTGGACAGCCCTGTCCTTTTCCAACAGGTGTCATTAGTAGAGGTCTTCCTTTAAATGAGCCAAACTCTGCCCCATGGAGCCTGCTGCTCTCAACGCTGCCATCCAGGCCACAGTGTTTATACTTTCTCGTTGACATTTCTGATATTTGAAGATGGCCCACATCTTCCACCAAGACTTCTTCTGTCAAAGCTAAACATCCCCAGTCCATTCCACCTTCCCTCCTGGAGCCCAGTGTGAAGTCACATTTTCTGAATATGCTCTAGTTTGCAAACTCCCTCTTAGAGTGCTACCCAGAGAAGCCAGAGCGTACCCAGGATCAAGGAGTGAAGCAGATCAGTGAGACAGCGACAGGCGGGCTGTGAGCTCACACAGATGGGAGGTAGATTCTGGCTGTGCCCTACGCTGGCTCCATGACTCTCACCTTCTCTCTCTCTCTCTCTCTCTCTCTCTCTCTCTCTCTCTCTCTCTCTCTCTCTCTCTCTCTCTCCGTTTCCTTACCTTTAAATGCAGGAGTGGGTCCCAGTTACACAATCGCTGCATTTCAGACCACCCCAAAGCTAGTGGTGTAAGACCATCATTTTATGATGCCCATGGTTCTGTGGGTCAGGAATTCAGCTGGGGCACAGTGCCGATAACTTGCCTCTGCTCCAACAAGGCTGAGGTTCTGTCGGGAAGATCTGAAGTTTGGGGAAACTCTAGGACAGGGCACTGGAATCATCTGGAGGCTTCTTTTACTCACATGCTGAGTGCCTAGGTGAGATGGCTGGAAGACTGGGCTCAGCTAGGACTGTCCCCCAGTGCACATCCATGTGGCGTCTCAGCATGGGGCCTCCAAGTAGGGGGACTCAGAGCTGCATTACCTTCTGTGACTTAACCTCAACAGTCATGCAGACCACTTCTGCCATTCCCTAGTGGTCAAAGACATCACAAGCCAGCCCAGCTTCAAGGGAAGGAGACACAGACCCCATCTGTCAATGGGAGGAGTGTCAAAGAATTTGGGGATCATTTTCTTAAATCCCCGACAAGTAGTTTAGTATACTGAACAACTTATGCACCACAAATGTCCCATATGAATGGCTGCTGTCTGTGGGGCTGGAGCCAGTCCAAGAGGCCCCCTACAGTGCCAGGTGGCAATCCTTACCCTGGGCTTGGGGCTGTCTGTGGGGCCCCAGGTAAGACTCCTGGCTAGTGAGGATTCCTTTTTTTAATTCAAGACATGCCCTGGACTTTCTTTCAGTGTTAATTCACTGAATCACTTTCTGCCAAAGCCCTTTAGAAAGGACTTAGAGGGTTCCTCCACCTTGCAATCCCTTCGTAATGCTGGTTCTCTAGACACCTAGAGAATCTCTAGGATTCTCTTGAGACCCACCCAAAACCTGAAGTGCCAAGCAGGAGCCTTGAGAAAAGCTGCAACCAAGGAGACAGAAACATGTCCAGGAAACACCTTCACGTCCAAGTACCTGTTCAGCAAGGAAATTTGTCTTAGCAGAACCATGCAGTTCATCCACCACTTCTGATGAAGAAGAATGCAGTTCCCCCATCCCTGCAGGTTGGAAACAGGAGGTCTCCTCAGATTAGAGAGATGCTCTGTCCCCCTGGGGTCACAACTAGAGCAGCCACCCTGTGAGATGGCTTTGTTTTAGCTGAGGACATTCTCCAGAGAAGAGGCCAGCTGGGTGTTACCAGGTGACTCTCATAACAGCTAGGGAAGGGGACATTGGCTTGCAAAAGGACTGGGCCAAGACACTAGTCGTTTCCTAACAGAATGAAGTGTTAGGTCTCTCTGACTCCATCTTGTTCAAACCCGCACAGTTCCCATGGCCTTCAGGCTAATAACTCCTGCTTTAGACATGCTAATCATTAGAGGAATTCTACCTGGGGCTTGAGTTTCACAAAAACAACCCCTTCTATTTCTCCTTCTCTTGACATAAAAGAAGTGAACTCTGTACTTTCTTAAAAAGAATTTGAGAATTAGAACCCCCCATCTTCTCGAACGGCACTTTCTTGATCAATTAACCTTTCCTTACTCCAAATCCTGACATTTTGAGTTTGGGCATTTTGGAGCATTGGGCATGGACTTTGGACCCGTGACATCCTCTGCACCTCCAAGTCATTTTTTGCTGAAATAACCTTTTGGGTACTTCTGAAAAAAAGACACATTTCTCAGGTCCTTTTGCAATTGCTCTTTGGGATTTTTTTTTTTTTTAACACATCGGTATTCTTAAATATAACTGGGGGTCTGGTTAGTTTGATTTCAGGAAAGGAGTAGGATGAGATGTTACATATCCCCTGCTTGTGGCCTTGTCATAATTCTACAGTGACAGTGTTGTTTTGTTTTGTTTTGTTTTGTTCTGTAACTCTACAGGAGGTTATGTATTCATGTACTCCCTCTCTATCCTCAGCTCTGAGGGTTCTCGTTCTCTGCAGCTAAATTCGTTTTCTTCCTTTGTGATGCTGGCTGGTTGGGAGGGCAGGACACGATCTACTAAACTGAGTTCAGAGTCTGTCCTATGTCGTGATTTGAGACATAATTTTCATTTCGCACAGGATTCTGTGGGCGACCTAGAGGACTTTCATAAATTCCTTTTCTGCTTAAACCACCCAGAGTGGATGCTTTTGTTAGCAACTAAGAAGTCTCTCTATTACATAGAGTCACTGCTGTAAGGCATCAGAGGATAAAAATCTGTTCACGTGTCTCCCCCAAAAAAAGCTGAGAGTCGCTTAATGGCAGTCCCTAGGTTTCATTCGTTTACTCACTGTGAACATCTGATACCCAGCATATACTAGCAGGCATTTGATGAATATTTTTAAATGAACAACAAGCAAGAGTACAAACTTTGGAAATAGAACATGCGACAGGGGAACCTAAGCCAATCGCTCATCATCTCTGATGCTGAGAAGACATCCTGGGTTTCTTGGACTCCCCGGAGGCGGTAACCCTATTTGGCCAATGAAAACAGTCCTGAAAAGGATGTCACGGGGAAGGCAGTTTCTCTCAACCCTTTGGCACCTACTTGGCACCAGGCCCTTTCAGGTATAATGCAAGTCCCACAGAATTGGCCCCCGTTTGAGCCCCTTCGGAAGAGCTCACCACCCTGACTACCAATGGGGCATGCAGGCAATAGCCAGGACTGGGCCCATGCCCACCAGTGTTGGTTTCATGCTGCCAGGGGGATAGGGCTAGCATGTTGGTCGTGGCCTCTTTAGGATTTATCCTTGAGCAGGGGAAAGGTCACCTTGCTGAGAGTTGAATATTTTGGCAAAATCAGGTTTCTCTTGGCAAGGAGTGAAGAGGGGAATATATATTTGTGGTTAACACCTAACGTGGTTTATTACCATGGACAAGCACTCTACCTGCAACCAGATTGGTTGATTTCACAAGGAAAGCAAAGCTTGAACAGTCTAGGAAAATGACTCAATGCTTATCAGGTAGACAGGGCCGGGAAGAATATTCCAAGCAGAAGAAGGAATGCAAATAGTAGCACGGCATCTGGTCTCTGCCAGACTATAGGAATGGTAGGTATGTTCATGCCACTGGAGGCAGGAGAGTCAGAAGATAAACATGTTTTCCAGGGCCAAGTCAGGGAAGGCCCGAGCTACCAGGCTGGGAGAAGCCTGTAAGGTGTCAGGCAGGGGAGCGTCTAGGATGGAGCTTAGCAAGAGTTCTGGCAACACTCCAGAAGATGAGTGTGCCTGCGTGAGTCTGGAGGCAAGAAGCTCAGTACTGAAGCTGTCGCAACTGTGACAGCTATTCCCTCTACCTCCCAGCCTAGTATTTTGTGGTTCTGGGGCTGATTCCCTAGGAGGAGGCTGGCCGTGGCCACTTCCCGTCCTGGTCCTTGGGGAGTCTTTCTACATAGTTGTGATGTAGCCCAGGCCACTGTGTTTGTCCCTGTAGTGATGAGTAGATGCTAATTTCCACAGCTCACACCCTCAGCCCATAAAGAGCTGCAATAGCTCTGTGAGCCCAAGGCCTGAGCATAAGGTTCGCAGGCTTTCCGTGGCTCCATGAAGGTATCCAAGTGTCCTCAAGGGTCTGGGCCCAAAATGGGGCCTGGCTGATGCCCCAGTGGCCTGTCACCACTTTTGTTCTCCAGCCAGCCCATTCCTGGCTCTGTGCTCTGATGGAATTCTGGGGCCACCAGCTTGGAGATTAGGGCTGGCACCATCTCTGGATGCCCTGGAGCTGGCCTCCCCTCAGTGTCTCCCAGGCCCAAACCCTGGAGTACCTGACATTCAGCCTTGACTGGACATGCTCACCTTACCCTGTCTGGGTCAGTCAGCTCCTCCCCAGAGCCACAGCTCTGTAGCCAAGTCTTACCCTGCAGAACTCAGCATTTCTCCTACTCCCAGAATGCCTTACTGCTGGGACGATTAGGTTGGCCATGGGTAAACCATGACTTCCCATTACCTCTGTGTCTTCTGTCTGTAGCCCCTCACAGTTAAGTTCCCCAAACCCCACATCCATCTCATCGTGTCATAAATTGATCCTAATTGAAACAGGAATTGGTCATCTAAGCTCTGCCCTTGGCCTGGTGGGATATGGGACATCACCCTCCTAGTCTAGAGTGGACTGACCCAACACAGATGCCAGATTTTGCCGTGTTCCCCATGTCTCAGGATGCCAAGCTGACTGGGACCCGTTGCTCTAGAGTGCCCTTCATTTCAGTTCGTGCTCCCCTTCCTAAGTTGCCTTTGTTCCCCTGACAGCTCCATTCCCAGTCTGTGTTCCAAGGGAACACACCCGCTGGGGGGACCCTTCCACATCTTGGGTGAAGTCACTGCTCTGTCCTCCTCTGTCACCCACGTGACCATACTTGACCTATAAAGCTTCCCCCTGCCCTCAGAGACCCAATGCATCCTTCCCCAGGCAGTCAAAGCCCACAGCCCCATTCATACAGCAGGCAGTGCCAAGGGGCTGAGAAACCTGCTCTCACAATGCCCTCTTCTGGCCGACCCTAAACAGCAGAAAAGCTACATGGGTTAAATGTCAGTGGGCTTGACACCCACTGCCCAGGCAGAGAGGGCTGAGGGGTTGTGGAGAGGAAGCCCTGGCCCTCGTCACCAATGTGTTGTCTTATACACCAGCTTTCAGGAGTGCCCTGTGTCCTCGTCACTGAGCAGCACGTTTCCCTAATTAGGTTTCAAAAACACCTGTACTGACCCTCAGTGGGTCACTGCTGCACTTCCTTGGCTCACTTTGTTCCTTGAGGAGTGACTTGCCCAAGGCCACCTGGCTGGACACAACCAAACTACACGTTGGGCTTCAAGGCCTGTGCTGTTTCTACTGACTCCTCCATGTTTTTCTTTAACTAGTTACATTTAAATATTAAATGTAACATATGTATCTGGTAAGCAAAATCAGGGATAGATCACAGAAATAAACTTAAAAGCTTCTAGAATAAAACAGAATATCTTAACTACCTTAGGATAGGAAATATGTCTTAGATGAGACACAGAAAGCAGTAACTACAATAGAAAAAACATTGATAAATTAAACCTCATCAAAATATTAAACTTCACCAGTAAGAAAATTTTAATAGACAATCAAAGACTAGAGAAGGTATTCACAAAATATACCAAGTAAGGGACTCAATGCCAGAATATTTAAGAATTCCTACAAATTTTGATCAAAGACTATAAACTTCCAATTATAAGATGAATAAGATCTAAGTATTTAATCTACAGCATAGTAATTATAGTTAATAATACTATATTATATACTGGAAACTAAGACAGTAGATCTCAAATGTTCTTACCACAAAAAAAAGAAATGCTGATTATGTGAAGTGAAGTAGATGTTAGCTAATCTTAGGAAAATAATCATTTTGCAATATATAAATGTAGAAACTCAACACCTTAAACTTATACAATGTTACATGTCAATTATATCTCAATAAATCTGGATAAAACATCCTACAACTCAATAGTAAAGAGTCTAATTTTAAAAATAGGCAAAAGACTTGAGCAAACACTTCACAAAGAAATATATACAGATGGCCAATATGCACATAAAATCTGCATGAACACTTAAAAACTTCAAATGGATCCATCTCATATTTTGCTAGTGAGAAAGTAAATCATGCAAACTCTTTTGAAAACAGTTTGGTCGTTCCTTATAAATTTAAACATATACCTTACTGTATGATCCAGCCATTCTTTAGTTTTTATCTCAAATAATTGAAAACTCATCTCTAACCAAAAAAAATTATACATCAGTGTTCATAGTAGCTTTATTCATAAAAGACAAAAATGAGAAACAGACCAAATATCTATCAAAAGGAAAATGAATAAAAAATTGCACAGAAGGGCCAGATCAAAATGGCGGCATGAGGTGAGCCTCTGTAAAGCTCCCCTGGAATTTACAAAGAATCGAACAACAATAACTCCACAAAGGACTCCCTACACAGCACACAGGCAAGATGAAGAGGCCCACTTCCGACTGAAATCACCTTCAGGTGGGAGATTCTCATGAGTGGGGGGAGGAGGAAAGGGAGAAGTGCGGAGATGGAGCCGCGGGGGCGCAGGACGCAGACCTAGCTCAGTGCTCCGAGCTCGCTGCTTCCCGGAACTACCGCAGCTGCGGGAGAGGGAAGAACTCGGACTGCTAGGGCTCCGCTTATGGCCCACAGGGCTGAGGGGGCAGCATATAACACGGCTGAACCCAACGCTCATGGCAGAGACCTCGGAGAAAAGACTGAGGGAAGAAGGCTGAAAATGGTGGTTTAAGCCCTCACTGCCGAGCAGAAAATGGAAGCCTTAGGCACTGAGACTAGCCGCCCCCTCCCTCCCCTCCCAGAGCTCACCCCGCCCCCACCTGCCCGGTGGGAGAAGCGAGACAGTAGCAGTGTCAGATCAAAAGAACAGAATATTTGCTGTTCTGAGAACTGTGGACAGCAGACACACATTTGCAGCCCAACTAGTTCCGGCAAAGGGGCAGGAGCTGTGGAAGCAGGACCGGCTGTGGTGGTGATCGCCGCCATCGCTCTGGGCCACCTCTCACAACTCACCCTGCCTCTGGCCCCACCTATCTGGGCGGCTCCCTGCAGGAATAAGCAGAACTGCTGAATCATACGGGCTCTGAATCTGGTGCAGGAAGAGCTTTGGAACTTCAAAAGCTCTCCACATACCCACATGGACACTGTGCTCTGTGACTCAGGTGAACTATTAACAGAAGAGAAACCCATCTCCCAGGGAATCCCCCCATTGTGTGAGAAGCTGGAATGCTGCAGAGAAAATATAGCACTACCGTGTGAGAGAGAAAAAAACGGCTGCAGTCAGAGAGAAAATAACACACTCTACCAACAAGTACTGGAAAACAAAAGAAAGACCTCTTCCTATCAACCTGTTGCAGAAGCCACTCCTGTAGATGTCTAGGAAGAGAAATAATAAATCAGTAACTGCCATGAATAACCAAGGCAAACAGACAGCTCAGAAAGAAAGTGAAAAGACCCCAGAAAAGTAACTTAAAGATACGGAAATATGTGACTTAAATGACAGAGAATTCAAGATTGCAGTTCTGAAAAAACTCAACAAGATGCAAGAAAACACAGAAAGGCAATTCAATGAACTCAGAAACACAATCAGAACACCATGAGCATTTTACGAAAGAGATTGAAATTTTAAAAAAGAACCAAACAGAATTTCTGGAGATTAAGAACTCAACAGAAGAAATTAAAAATGAAATAACCACCTTAGGTAGTAAAGTTGACCAGATGGAGGAAAGAATCAGTGACATCAAAGATAGAAGCATGGAAATTACACAGATGGAAGAAGAAAGAGACTTAAAAGAAATGAAAGAACTCTACAAGAAGTTTCTGACTCCATCAGAAAGAGAAAAATAAGAATAATGGGCATACCAGAAGGACAAGAAAGAGAGAAGGGAAAGGAGAATATATTCAAACAAATTGTTGATGAGAACTTCCCAAACTTGTGGACAGAACTGGATCCTTGAATCCAAGAAGCAAATAGAACACCTAATTACCTCAATCCCAACAGGCCTTCTCCAAGGCACATTGTATTGAAGCTGTCTAAAATCAATGACAAAGAAAGAATCCTCAAGGCTGCCAGGGAAAAGAAGACGGTAACCTACAAAGAAAAGCCCATTAGATTATCATCATATTTTTCAGCAGAAACTCTACAAGCCAGGAGAGAGTAGAACCAAATATTCAAACTATTGAAAGAGAAATTATGAGCCAAGAATAATATATCCAGCAAAGATATCCTTTAGATGTGAAGGAGGAATAAAGACCTTTCCAGACATACAGAAGTTGAGGGAATCTTCTAATACACGACCTGCACTGCAAGAAATACTAAAGGAGGCTATTCGACCACCATCAACATCGACAATTTGTGGCAAACAAAACTCAAAAAGGGGGAGAGTAAAGTCCTGAACCGGAATATGGGAATGGAGAAAGTAAGCATGGTGAATAAAATGGAATACTCTAAATATCAAACTTTCTTTTACATAAACTTAAGGGTAACCACTCAAAAAAATCCAGAACTGAAACATATACTGTAATTAAAGAAGAAACAGAGGGAAACATCATAGAATACCACCACACAGAAATAATAGACAACAACTAAAAGGCAAAGAAATAATGGAGGCACAACCTTACTAGAAAACTAAAGATAGAGTGACAGGAAATTCTCACCTATCAATAATCACCCTAAATGTAAATGGACTGAACTCACCAATAAAAAGGCACAGAGTAGCAGATTGGATCAAAAAACTAAACCCAACCATATGCTGCCTCCAAGAGACACATCTCAGCTACAAGGACAAGCATAGACTCAAAGTGAAAGGGTGGAAATTGACACTCCAAGCAAATGGTACTCAGAGAAAATCAGGTGTAGCCATAATGATATCAGATGAAACAGATTTCAGGGTGAAAAAGATAACAAGAGACAAAGATGGACATTTCATAATGGGAAAGGAGACTACAACAAGAAGAGATAACAGTCATCAATATTTATGCCCCCGATCAGGGAGCACCGAAATATACCAAGCAACTACTAACAGAACTAAAGGGAGAAATTGACCAAAACACAATTATACTAGGGGACTTAAATACATCATTGACAGCTATGGATAGATCATCCAAGCAGAAAATAAATAACGAAATAGCAGCCCTAAATGACACATTAGATGAAATGGACATAATTGACATTTATAGAGCACTTCATCCTAAAACATCAGACTATACATTCTTTTCTAGTGTACATGGAACATTCTCAAGGATAGACCATATATTGGGACATAAAATCAGCCTCAGCAAATTTAAGAAGATTGAAATCATACCAAGCATATCCTCTGATCACAAGGCTTTGAAATTGGTTATCAACTGCAAAAAGAAAGCAGGAAAAAACACAAATACATAGAGATTAAACAACATACTTTTAAAGAAAGACTGGGTCAAAAAAGAAATTAGAGGAGAGATCAAAAGATACATAGAAACAAATGACAATGAAAATACATCCTACCAAAATTTTTGGGATGCAGCGAAAGCAGTTTTAAGAGGGAAATTTATATCATTACAGGCCTATCTCAAGAAACAAGAAAACTCCCAAATAAATAACCTCATGTTACACCTTAAAGAACTAGAAAAAGAAGAACAAGTGAAATCCAAGGTCAGCAGAAGAAAGGAAATAACAAAAATCAGAGCAGAACTAAATGAAATAGAGAACAAAAAGGCAATAGAAAAAATTAATGTGACAAAGAGCTGGTTCTTCGAAAAGATTAACAAAATTGACAAACCCTTGGCTAGACTCACTAAGATAAAAAGAGAGAAGACACTAATTAACAAAATCAGAAATGAAAAAGGGAAGTTATCACGGACACCACAGAAATACAAAGGATCATCCAAGAATACTAAGAAGGACTATATGCCACCAAATTCATTAACCTAGAAGAAATGGACAAGTTCTTAGAAACATATAGCCTTCCAAGGCTGAACCATGAAGAACTGGACAATCTAAACAGACCGATCACCAGTAATAAAATTGAATCAGTCATCCAAAACCTTCCCAAAAGCGAAAGTCCGGGACCAGATGGCTTTATTAGTGAATTCTACCACACCTTCAAAGAGGATCTAATACCAATCTTGCTCAAATTCTTCCAAAAAAATGAAGAAGAGACAGTACTCCCTAACTCATTTTATGAGGCCAACATTACCCTGATACAAAAACCTGGTAAGGGCAACGCAAAAAAAGAAAACTACAGACCAATATCTCTGATGAATACAGATGCAAGAATCCTAAACAAAATTCTAGCAAATCGAATACAACAATGCATTAAAAAATTATTCATCACGACCAAGTGGGGTTCATCCCCGGGGCACAAGGATGTTTCAACATCCACAAATCCATCAATGTGATACATCACATAAACAAAATAAAAGACAAAAATCATATGATTATATCAATTGATGCAGAAAAAGCATTTGACAAGATACAACATCCATTTATGATTAAAACATTAATAAAATAGGTATAGAAGGAAAATACCTTAACATAATAAAAGCCATATACGACAAGCCCTCAGCTAATCTCATAATTAATGGTGAAAAACTGAAGCCCTTTGCTCTACGTTCAGGAACATGACAGGGATGTCCCCTATCACCTCTGCTTTTCAACATAGTGTTGGAAGTCCTTGCCAGAGCAATCAGGCAAGAGAAAGAAATAAAAGGCATCCAAATTGGGAATGAAGAAGTTAAATTATCACTCTTTGCAGATGACATGATGCTATATGTAGAAAACCCTAAAGACTCCACCAAAAAGCTATTAGAAACAATCGACGAATACAGTAAAGTTGCCGGCTACAAACTCAACGTACAAAAGTCCATTGCATTCCTATATACTAACAATAAAATCTCAGAAAAAGAAATACAAAAAACAATTCCTTTTGCAATTGCAGCAAAAAGAATAAAATACCTAGGAATAAACTTAACCAAGGATGTGAAGGACCTATATGCTGAAAACTATTAGACATGTTTGAAAGAAATTGAGAAGACACAAAGAAATGGAAAGACATTCCATGCTCATGGATTGGAAGAATAAACATAGTTAAAATGGCCATATTACCCAAAACAGTATACAGATTTAATGCAATCCCCATAAAAATCCCAATGGCATATTGTAAAGAAATAGAACAAAAAATCATCAGATTTGTTTGGAACTACAAAAGACCCCGAATAGCCAAAGCAATCTTAAGAAAAAAGAACTATAATGGAGGTATCACACTTCCTGACTTTGGCTTGTACTACAGGGCCACAATAATCAAAACAGCATGGTATTGGCAGAAAAACAGACACATAGACCAATGGAATAGAATTGAGAACCCAGAAATAAAACCACATAAATATGGAGAGACAATTTTTGACAAAGAAGCTAAAAACATACAATGTAGGAAAGACAACCTGTTCAATAAATGGTGCTGGGAGAATTGGATAGCCACGTGCAAAAGAATGAAACTGGACTGCTATCTGTCACCATGTACCAAAATTAATTCAAAATGGATCAAAGACATAAGCATAAGACCTGAAACTATAAACTTCATAGAAGAAAACGTAGGTACTAAACTTATGGACCTTGGGTTCAAAGAGCATTTTAGAATTTGACTCCAAAGGCAAGGGAAGTAAAAGCTAAAATAAACGAATGGGACTATATGAAACTTAAAAGCTTCTGCACAGCAAAAGAAACCATCGACAAAATAAAGAGGCAACCAAATGAATGGGAAAAGGTTTTTGCAAACAGTGCCTCTGATAAGGGGCTAATATCCAAAATATACAAGGAACTCATGCAACTCAACAACAAAAAACAAACAACCCAATTGAAAAATGGGCAGACAACCTGAAGAGACATTTCTCCAAAGAGGACATACAAATGGCAAATAGACATATATAAAAATGCTCAACATCACTAATCATCAGAGAAATGCAAATAAAAACCACAAAGAGATATCACCTCACCCCAGTTAGAATGGCTATCATCAACAAGACAAATAGTAACAAGTGTTGGAGAGGCTGTGGAGAAAAAGGAACCCTCATAGATTGTTGGTGGGAATGCAGACTGGTGCAGCCATTATGGAAGGCAGTGTGAAGGGTCCTCAAAAAATTACAAATAGAATTACCATATGTCCCAGCAATCCCTCTCCTGGGTATGTATCCAAAAAATCTGAAAACATTTATCCATAAAGACATGTGTGCTCCAATGTTCATTGCAGCTTTATTTACTGTGGCCAAGACATGGAAACAACCAAAATGTCCTTCGATTGATGAATGGATAAAGAAGTTGTGGTATATATGCACAATGGAATACTATTTGGCGGTAAGAAAAGATGAAATAGGACCATTTGTGACAACATGGATGGATCTTGAGATTATAATACTAAGCGAAATAAGTCAGACAGAAAAAGCAGAGAACCATTGATTTCACTGATGTGTGGTATATGAACCCAAAACAACAAAAAAACAAGACAAACAAATGAGAAACAAAAACTCGTAGACACAGACAATAGTTAGTGGTTACCAGAGGGTAAGGGGTGAGGGGCATGTTAGATGAGGGTAAAGGGGATCAAATATATGGTGATGGAAGGAGAACTGACTCTGGGTGGTGAACACACAATGTGATTTATAGATGATGTGATACAGAATTGTACACCTGAAATCTGTATAACTTTACTAACAATTGTCACCCCAATAAACTTTAACTTAAAAAAAATAGAAAGAAAAAGATAAGAATGTATAATTTATATTCTAGGATGAAGTGCTCTATAAATGTCAATTATGTCCATTTCATCTAATGTGTCATTAAGGGCTGATATTTCTTTATTTAGTTTCTGTTTGGATGATCTATCCATAGCTTTCAATGATGTATTTAGGTCCCCTACCACAATTGTGTTTTGGTCAATTTCTCCCTTTATTTCTGTTAGTAGTTGCTTGGTTTACTTTGGTGCTACCTGATTGGTGGCATAAATATTGATGACTGTTATGTCTTCTAGTTGTATGGTCCTCTTTATCATTATGAAATGTCCATCTTTCTCTCGTTACCTTTTTTATCCAGAAGTCTGTTTTACCTTATATCAGTATAGATACACCTGATTTTCTCTGGATACCATTTGCTTGGTGTATCAATTTCAATCCAATCTTCTACTATGTGCCTTTTTATTGATGAGTTCAGTTTATTTATATTTAGGGTGATTATTGATATATGAGAATTTTCTATCATTGTATCTCTGGTTTTCTGGTATTATGGTGTCTCCATTGTTTCTTTCCCTTTTTTTTTTTTTTTTTTTTTTCTGTCTATTATTTCAGTGTGGTGGTACTCTATAGTTTTTCCCTCTATTTCTTCTTTTTTCATGTTATATATTTCAGTTCTAAATTTTTTTTTGAATGGTTACCATTAAGTTTATGTAAAAGAAAGTTTCATAATTAGAGTATCCTTTTTTCTTCAGCATGCTTACTTTCTCCATTCTCTTATGCCCATTCAGACATTTACTCTCCCCACTTTTATGTTTTGGTTGTCACAAATTATCCCTATTTGTGCTAGT